>NC_069503.1:303483736-303843736 GCF_027579735.1 Bombina bombina
TAAGGACAGATGTTAATGTGCCTGTGCATAACCTAAGCTATAACTGTGTAGCATGTTGGAACTCAGAAGTGTCACCATACATGAAAGAGGAATGGAACAAGTACAATATCCATGGGCATTTGAAAGGGGAAAGCAGGTGCAACTGATCAATAATTGGATGTATGTATACTAAAATATTAGGTGAAAATGACTTGTGATGTCCAGTGCTACATTTTTCTAAAAGATATATGTGCCAGCAAGTCTGATGAAAAAACATGGCTTATTCAAATTATCTGAATGGTCAGGCACTGGACTTGCATTTGGCTTGTGGCTTCCATATTCCTTAGCATCGGCAAAGATGTAAACACAAGATTAAAACACCCATTTTTTCTCTCTAGTAACCATTCTCCCTATCACTGTTTATGTTCGGACTACACACTGGCAAGCATTAGTCTATATGCAATCTGATTATAGACTCTACATATTGTTGTTACACAATTTAACATTATCTCAATGTATCCTTTTAAATCCCTCCACTGGTTTCTCACTATGATGTCAGAGATTAATATCACAGAGCATATGATCTGATTCAGATCAAAGTACAAAAATCAAAGTTAGTTTACGGGGGGGTTTTTTATTCAGATTTTTTTTTTTATTTAAAATCAGATTTACCGGTATTTTTATTTAAATAAATACATTTTTTTATCTAAAGATACATTATAATCTATAAGGTTATTAATCTTGAAATAAGAATTTGTTTTTAATTATGCAGCATGAGGCTGCATATTCATGGCTGTAATGAGTAAATGATATCTATTAATCCATTCACAATGTCATACTCTCCCAGAGGTTTCTGTAAGTTTTGTATCTGTGTGTGCAGAAATAACATGCTACTTCTTCACAGTAAAAATGTTCTAAAATAAACGTACAAAGTTATAAAGGGGTATAAACAAAAACATTTCTGTTATGATTCAGATAGAGCATACAATTTTAAACAACTGCACTACTGGGAGCTAGCTAACACATTGGGTAAGCCAGTGATAAGAGGAATATATGTGCAGGAACCAATCTGAAGCTAGCTCCCATTAGTACATTGCTGCTTCTCAGCCGACCTAAGTATGCTTTTCAACATAGGCTAGCAAGAGAATGAAATAAATGAGATAAACAGTACATTGGAAAGTTGTTTAAAACTACATATTCAATCTGAATCATGAAAGTTAAATTTTGACTTTAATGTCCCTTTAATACCATTGTTACCCGGCAATTCCATGTACAAAGAATCAACCCCTTAACAAAATTTCACAAAGCTCAATGAATAAAAAGATTGTTTAGAGTGAAATATATTTGCACAAGGACCTAAGTGTGAGGAGGGAGGGGCAAGCAGTAAAAATGAAAGTGAATTCTAAAAATGGTATGGTTTCAATATAAAATAAACAATTTAATTTTCATTGGAGGTAATTGTTTTTCTTAAGCTAAGTAAAACTATTTAAATTGTTATTACAGGTACAAATTCCCCAAATCCAGTATTCCAAAATACAAACTTATTCTGAAATCCAAAATGTTTCATTAATAATTTTTAATTACTTTACTTTAGACACCATACTGGAGTAATCAGATGATCAACAAACTACTTTACAAGCCTGATGATCTCTTATGGAGGTGCAAATGACTTCTAAAGTCATCAGCTAAGGTAAAAAAGAATTCTGGGTGATGATTTGGAGAATGATTAGCAGATTACGTTACCGATTACTTCACAAGCATGAACAGCCAGTGAATGACTCTAGGGTCATCTCATTTAAATATTTTGGCCTGTGGGCATACTAAAGGATGGCTTTTTCTGACTAGTATGGAGTAATCGATTACTTAAGAATGACTCCAGGAAGATCATCCTTCTTGAGTAGGACTCTGTAGAACATTGTTACTCAACCTCAATCCCCAAGTACCCCCAACAGGCCAGGTTTTAATTATAGCTGAACCAGTACACAGGTGAAAATCAGCTTATGGCTGAGAGCAGGTTAGTAACCATGGTTACTGATCAGCTGATCACCTGTGCACTAGTTCAACAATATTGAAAACCTGTTCAAAAACCTGTTTGTTCCTGGCAGACTGCTTCTCTTTCTGTCTGTATTTGTATTATGACCCTGGGGAAAGTCTCCCCAAGGGTAATGGGTGGAACCAGACATGGACTCCTTGCCCAATGTACTTAGAGGGATATGGCTTCACCTCACAGATGAGGCCCAAAGGATCGTCTGGAGTTACAGTTTCCATGGTTCAGAGGAGAATTACCTGGTATTTCGGGTCTGAATTGACCTTTTTAGGCGGGATCAAACTGATATACTTCAGGAAAGTTTTCCTCTATGAAAAGCACAATTGGGCAAAAAGAAGCTACTCCCAGGTAGTAACAGGGCCATAGAACAAGACACTGAGCAGTTATTTGTTCCTGGCTTCTCTTTCTGTCTGTACAATGAAAACCTTGCCTGTTGGGGGTACTTGGCGAAATCCCGCTGCCTGCTACTATGCAAGAGAGGCCAATGTACATGCATACTATATTTGTACTGCTACATATGCGTGAGAATAATTTTTTCAGTTATAATCGTTAAAACTTCATTTTCTATTTAAACACAGCAGCAATCTGTTCAATTTTGTACCCAAGCACTGTATAAAATATGTAGGGGCATGTCCCAACGTTATGGAATTTTGCAGTGCTATACAAATGATGATAATACAGGTAGAAAACCCTTTATCCAAACTGCTTGGGACTGGTAAAGGTTTGGATTTTAGAATAGTTTGGATTTTGGAATATTTAAATCTCTAACTGGGACAGTTTGGAGAGGGGATGGGACCAAGTATAAACACAATATATTATGTCATTTATCCAATATTTACAAGTCATTTTATACAGCAAATAATATTAAAGTCAGGATTTCAGAATAACTTTGGAATTCCGGATTTGGGAATTTGTACCTGTAATCTCTGCTGTGCCGACATCTTTCCTCAAATTATACAATTAGTTTTGTTATCTCATTCAGTGATGTCACATCAGGTTGGGGACAAAAGAATGGTTGAGAGCATGGGGTCTGCATGTAATAGACACTACTATAAAGAATATGCACAGATACTGATATAATAATCCAGTATAGAACCTTTTAAAAACTTACTTAGAAGCTCCCAGTTTAGCACTGTTGATGAGGTTAGTCTGGGACACCCACTGAAAGGAGTTTGGAAAACAAGAAGAGTAGACCCCCCCCCCCCCCTGCATAAGAAAAGACAAATAACAAACAGGAAGCAGCAGGAGTCTGTAAACACGTGTATACATCCGACACTGTGGGGCTTGGTTAGGCGTCTGAAAATCAGCACAATGTTCTTAAAAAAAATAAGCAAAACTATACATTTCTCTTGTTAAGTGTATTCAGTCCACGGGTCATCCATTACTTATGGGATATATTCCCTTCCCAACAGGAAGTTGCAAGAGGATCACCCAAAGCAGAGCTGCTATATAGCTCCTCCCCTCACATGTCATATCCAGTCATTCTCTTGCAACCCTCAACATAGATGGAGGTCATGAGAGGAGTGTGGTGTTTTATACTTAATTATTTCTTCAATCAAAAGTTTGTTATTTTTAAATGGCACCGGAGTGTGCTGTTTTTTTCTCAGGCAGTATTTGGAAGAAGAATCTACCTGCGTTTTCTATGATCTTAGCAGAAGTAACTAAGATCCACTGGCTGTTCTCGCACATTCTGAGGAGTGGGGTAACTTCAGAAAGGGAATAGCGTGCGGGGTCTCCTGCAAATAAGGTATGTGCAGTAAAATATTTTTCTAAGGAATGGAATTGACTAAGAAAATACTGATGATACCGATGTAATGTAAGTAAAGCCTTAAATGCAGTGAAAGCGACTGGTATCAGGCTGATTAATGTATATGCAGTAAAGTAATTTTCTAAGGAATGGAATTTGACTAAGAAAATCCTACTAATACTGAAGTAATGTAATAAGCCTTAAAATGCAGTAGAAGGACTGGTATCAGGCTTATCAATAGAGATACATACTCTTTAAAAAAGGATGTTTAAAACGTTTGCTGGCATGTTTAATCGTTTTTGTGAGGTACATTGGTGATAAAACTTATTGGGGCATGAATTTTTCCACATGGCTGACTTATATTTCTGCATAGAAACAGTTAACTGAGGCTCCCACTGTTGTAATAATGAGTGGGAGGGGCCTATTTTAGCGCTTTTTGCGCAATAAAAATTCAGTCTCAGTCTTCCTGCATGACCCAGGACGTCTCTAGAGAGCTCAAGGGACTTCAAAAGTCATTTTTGAGGGAGGTAATCAGTCACAGCAGACCTGTGACAGTGTGTTGACTGAGTTAAAAAACGTTTTTTTCTCTATTGATTATCCGTTTTGGGTATTAAGGGGTTAATCATCCATTTGCAAGTGGGTGCAATGCTCTGCTAACTTAATACATTTACTGTGAAAATTTGGTTGCTATAACTGATTTGGTTCATTGTTATTTCAACTGTGACAGTTTTTTTTGCTTCTTAAAAGGCGCAGTAGCGTTTTCTATATTGCTTGTAAATTTATTTTAAAGTGTTCCAAGCTTGCTAGTCTCATTGCTAGTCTGTTTAAACATGTCTGACACAGATGAATCTGTTTGTTCACTATGTTTGAAGGCCAGTGTGGAGCCCCATAGAAATATGTGTACTAAATGTATTGATTTCACTTTAAATAATAAAGGTCAGTCTTTATCTGTAAAGGAATTATCACCAGACAACGAGGGGGAAGTTATGCCGATTAACTCTCCTCACGTGTCAGTACCTTCGCCTCCCGCTTAGGAGGCGTGCGATATTGTGGCGCCAAGTACATCAGAGACGCCCATACAAATCACTTTACAAGACATGGCTACTATTATGAATAATACCCTGACAGAAGTATTATCTAAATTGCCAGAATTAAGAGGCAAGCGCGATTGCTCTGGGATAAGGACAGAGCGCGCTGGTGCTGTGAGAGCCATGTCCGATACTGCGTCACAGTTTGCAGAACATGAGGACGGAGAGCTTCATTCTGTGGGTGACGGATCTGATCCAGGGAAACCGGATTCAGAGATCTCTAATTTTAAATTTAAGTTTGAGAACCTCCGTGTATTGCTAGGGGAGGTTTTAGCGGCTCTGAATGACTAACACAGTTGCAATTCCAGAGAAATTATGTAGGCTGGATAGATACTATGCAGTGCCGGTGTGTACTGACGTTTTTCCTATACCTAAAAGGCTTACAGAAATTATTAGCAAGGAGTGGGATAGACCCGGTGTGCCCTTTTCCCCACCTCCTATATTTAGGAAAATGTTTCCAATAGACGCCACTACACGGGACTTATGGCAGACGGTCCCTAAGGTGGAGGGAGCAGTTTCTACTTTAGTTAAGCGTACCACTATCCCGTTGGAGGATAGTTGTGCTTTTTCGGATCCAATGGATAAAAAATTAGAAGGTTACCTTAAGAAAATGTTTGTTCAACAAGGTTTTATCTTACAGCCCCTTGCATGCATTGCGCCTGTCACTGCTGCTGCGGCATTCTGGTTTGAGTCTCTAGAAGAGGCCATTCACACAGCTCCATTGGATGAAATTATGGACAAGCTTAAAGCACTTAAGCTAGCTAATGCATTTGTTTCTGATGCCATTGTACATTTAACTAAACTAACGGCTAAGAACTCCGGATTCGCCATCCAGGCGCACAGAGCGCTATGGCTTAAATCCTGGTCAGCTGACGTGACTTCTAAATCTAAATTGCTTAATATTCCTTTCAAGGGGCAAACCTTATTCGGGCCCGGCTTGAAAGAAATTATCGCTGACATTACTGGAGGTAAGGGTCATACTCTTCCTCAGGACAGGGCCAAATCAAAGGCCAAACAGTCTAATTTTCGTGCCTTTCGAAACTTCAAGGCAGGAGCAGCATCAACTTCCTCCGCTCCAAAACAGGAAGGAACTGTTGCTCGTTACAGACAGGCCTGGAAAACTAACCAGTCCTGGAACAAGGGCAAGCAGGACAGAAAACCTACTACTGCCCCTAAGACAGCATGAAGGGATGGCCCCCTATCCGGAAACGGATCTAGTAGGGGGCAGACTTTCTCTCTTCGCCCAGGCGTAGGCAAGAGATGTCCAGGATCCCTGGGCGTTGGAGATCATATCTCAGGGATATCTTCTGGACTTCAAAGCTTCTCCTTCACAAGGGAGATTTCATCTTTCAAGGTTATCAGCAAACCAAATAAAGAAAGAGTCATTTCTACGCTGTGTACAAGACCTCCTAGTAATGGGCGTGATCCACCCAGTTCCGCGGACGGAACAAGGGCAAGGATTTTACTCAAATCTGTTTGTAGTTCCCAAGAAAGAGGGAACCTTCAGACCAATCTTGGACTTAAAGATCTTAAACAAATTCCTAAGAGTTCCATCATTCAAAATGGAAACTATTCGAACCATCCTACCCATGATTCAAGAGGGTCAGTACATGACCACAGTGGACTTAAAGGATGCCTACCTTCACATACCGATTCACAAAGATCATTATCGGTACCTAAGATTTGCCTTTCTAGACAGGCATTACCAGTTTGTAGCTCTTCCCTTCGGGTTAGCTACGGACCCGAGAATTTTTACAAAGGTTCTGGACTCACTTCTGGCGGTTCTAAGACCGCGAGGCATAGCGGTGGCTCCGTATCTAGACGACATTCTGATACAAGCGTCAAGTTTTCAAATTGCCAAGTCTCATACAGAGATAGTTCTGGCATTTCTGAGGTCGCATGGGTGGAAGGTGAACGTGGAAAAGAGTTCTCTATTACCACTCACAAGAGTCTCCTTCCTAGGGACTCTTATAGATTCTGTAGAGATGAAAATTTACCTGACGGAGTCCAGGTTAGCAAAACTTCTAAATGCTTGCCGTGTCCTTCATTCCATTCCACGCCCGTCAGTGGCTCAGTGCATGGAAGTAATCGGCTTAATGGTAGCGGCAATGGGCATAGTGCCATTTGCGCGCATGCATCTCAGACCGCTGCAATTATGCATGCTAAGTCAGTGGAATGGGGATTAATCAGACTAAATCTGGATCAAGAGACCAGAGATTCTCTTCTCTGGTGGCTTTCTCGGGTCCATCTGTCCAAGGGTATGACCTTTCGCAGGCCAGATTGGACAATTGTAACAGATGCCAGATTTCTAGGTTGGGGCGCAGTCTGGAACTCCCTGAAGGCTCAGGGATCGTGGACTCAGGAGGAGAAACTCCTCCCAATAAATATTCTGGAGTTAAGAGCAATATTCAATGCTCTTCTAGCTTGGCCTCAGTTAGCAACACTGAGGTTCATCAGATTTCAGTTGGACAACATCAAGGGGGAACCAGGAGTTCCCTAGCGATGTTAGAAGTCTCAAGGATAATTCGCTTGGCAGAGTTTCACTCTTGCCACCTGTCAGCGATTTACATCCCAGGCGTGGAGAACTGGGAGGTGGACTTTCTAAGTCGCCAGACTTTTCATCCGGGGGAGTGGGAACTTCATCCGGAGGCGTTCGTTCAGCTGGTTCATCGTTGGGGCAAAGCAGAACTGGATCTCATGGCATCTCGCCAGAACGCCAAGCTTCCTCGTTACGGATCCAGGTCCAGGGACCCGGGAGCGGCGCTGATAGATGCTCTAGCAGCCCCTTGGGTTTTCAACATGGCTTATGTGTTTCCACCGTTTCCGCTGCTGCCTCGACTGGTTGCCAAGATCAAACAGGAGAGAGCATCGGTGATTCTGATAGCGCCTGCGTGGCCACGCAGGACCTGGTATGCAGACCTAGTGGACATGTCCACCATGGTCTCTGCCTCTGAGGCAGGACCTTCTAATACAAGGTCCTTTCAACCATCCAAATCTAATTTCTCTGAGGCTGACTGCATGGAGATTGAACGCTTGATCCTATCAAAGCGTGGTTTCTCGGAGTCAGTTATTGATACCTTAATACAGGCACGGAAGCCTGTTACCAGAAAAATTTACCATAAGATATGGCGTAAATATTTATATTGGTGCGAATCCAAGAGTTACTCATGGAGTAAGGTTAGGATTCCTAGGATATTGTCCTTTCTACAAGAGGGTTTAGAAAAGGGCTTATCTGCTAGTTCGTTAAAGGGACAGATTTCTGCTCTGTCTATTCTTTTACACAAACGTCTGGCAGAAGTTCCAGACGTCCAGGCTTTTTGTCAGGCTTTGGCTAGGATTAAGCCTGTGTTTAAGACTGTTGCTCCGCCATGGAGCTTAAACTTGGTTCTTAAAGTTCTTCAAGGTGTTCCGTTTGAACCCCTTCATTCCATTGATATTAAGCTTTTATCTTGGAAAGTTCTGTTTTTGATGGCTATTTCCTCGGCTCGGAGAGTCTCTGAGTTATCTGCCTTACATTGTGATTCTCCTTATCTGATTTTCCATTCAGACAAGGTAGTTCTGCGTACTAAACCTGGGTTTTTACCTAAGGTAGTTTCTAACAGGAATATCAATCAAGAGATTGTTGTTCCATCATTATGTCCTAATCCTTCTTCAAAGAAGGAACGACTTTTGCATAATCTGGACGTAGTCCATGCCCTGAAGTTCTATTTACAGGCAACTAAAGATTTTCGTCAAACTTCTTCCCTGTTTGTCGTTTACTCTGGACAGAGGAGAGGTCAAAAAGCTTCGGCAACCTCTCTCTCCTTTTGGCTTCGTAGTATAATACGTTTAGCCTATGAGACTGCTGGACAGCAGCCCCCTGAAAGAATTACAGCTCATTCCACTAGAGCTGTGGCTTCCACCTGGGCCTTTAAGAATGAGGCCTCTGTTGAACAGATTTGCAAGGCTGCGACTTGGTCTTCGCTTCACACCTTTTAAAAATTTTACAAATTTGACACTTTTGCTTCTTCGGAGGCTGTTTTTGGGAGAAAGGTTCTACAGGCAGTGGTTCCTTCCGTTTAAGTTCCTGCCTTGTCCCTCCCATCATCCGTGTACTTTAGCTTTGGTATCCCATAAGTAATGGATGACCCGTGGACTGAATACACTTAACAAGAGAAAACATAATTTATGCTTACCTGATAAATTTATTTCTCTTGTAGTGTATTCAGTCCACGGCCCGCCCTGTCTTTTTTAAGGCAGATCTAAATTTTAATTAAAACTCCAGTCACCACTGCACCTATGGTTTCTCCTTTCTTGTCTTGTTTCGGTCGAATGACTGGATATGACATGTGAGGGGAGGAGCTATATAGCAGCTCTGCTTTGGGTGATCCTCTTGCAACTTCCTGTTGGGAAGGGAATATATCCCATAAGTAATGGATGACCCGTGGACTGAATACACTACAAGATTAAAATGTGTTTTTTACAAAAACACTACCAGATGGGCTATATTAATGGATCATCTACAAAACATTTATGCAAATAAAAATCTAGTGTACAATGTCCCTTTAACTATCTAATACCTAAAGGGCTATCTACAAGGGGGGCTGTGGTCTCTACATGAAGGCAAAGGAGTAGCCAAATGTTTTCTCTTTCATAATCCAGAGAGTGTATACAATTTACACATCCTTCCATTTTACTTATATTATCAGATTTGCTTCATTCTCTTGGTATCCTTTTCTGTAAGAGCAGCAATGCCCTACTGGGCACTCGCTGAACACAGTGGGTGAGCAAAAGACAAGAGGCATATATGTGCAGCCATCAATCAACAGTTACCTCACAAGAGTGCATTGCTGCTGCTGCTGTGCGTACCTAGTAATGCTCAACAAAACGGTATCAAGAAAATTAAGCAAATTAGAAAATAGAAGTAAATTGTAAAATGGCATGCTCTGTCTGAAACAAAGTTTCATTTTGACTTTGCTGTCCCTTTAACCCTGAAGTGATTCATAGGAGATACCTACAATACCTCCAGTAAGTTTCTTGCTCCATGCTCAATAGAGGCCTTTTGCAGCAAAAAATAATAATGTGGCAGTAGAACTTAAGATATCTCATATTACATAATTTATCTTACTAAGGGTAGTGGCTACACTGAGATTGTTTTGTTTTTTACCTAATCTGTTTCTTGTTAGGCTTACTTTGATTTAGCTTTTTTATTTAAACTAAAGGAGCAATTTAACCCCTTTGCTACTGGGAATTTCAGACAAAAACTTGCCCAAAGTACCGGAGAATTTGTAGCATTTTTGACATCATTGCATTTTAAACAAAAACAGACCCTTGTTTTTTTTTTTTGTTTTTTTTTATATACCTATGAAAACTACTGTATATATTATTTTTAAAAGTAGACAACCCAAGGTATTGATATAGGTCCATTTTTGTATATTTGATGCCACTATTTGGCCGCCAAATACAATCACATAAAAAATATGGCAGTTATAAGACAAATATAAGACAAATGGTAGTAAAAGCTTCTGTGGGGTCCCCCTTTGTTTGGCTTTGTCATTGTTTTTGGCAATTAGAAGGCTGTTAAATTGCAGCTGCGCACCACATTTCTAAAACTCCTGGCAGTGAAGGAGTTTGTAAAGTTAATTTTAGCTGTAGTGTAGAGATTACCCTCCCACCTGACACCTCCCACACCCTGATCCCTTCCAAACAGCTATCTTCCCTCCCTCCCATCCTACTGTTCACAACCATCTTAGGGACTGTCAAACAGTATGCTGTTTAGGGGTATTTTCTTCTTTTTTTTCTGTAGTCTAAGGAACCCCTTTTCACTCACCTACCACCCTGATCCCCCCATACATTTTCTTCTAATGTCATATGCATTTTTTCTGTAGTGAAGTGGAACCCCCTCATCCTCCCCCTGCACGATCGCATGTTTATTTTATTTTTTTGCAGTGTAGGGTCCCCCCTCCAGCCTATATTTTCCGTAGCTGAAGGGCCCCATCCCTCCCTCTACCCTGCTGTAATATTTGTTTCCGTAATGTAGGGAATCCCCACCCCTCCCTTCTTCTTGCTGGGTTGATCCACCCGCCTCCCTCCCACTCGGCACCAACGATCATCGTTACAGAGAGCAACACTTGTTACAAAGAGTGACACTATTTGTGTTAATCTGTCTTCATATAGTAAATGGAGCACGATCAGTGCTCCCTTATTATATAAAGGCAGATCCTTTTGTCCCAAGCAGCAGTCTCTGCTTTCTAAGCTGATAGTGAGGACCACAACATTTGTCTCTGTGATGGACGTAGGTAGTATGTCAAAACAGTACACTGGGCAAAGAAGTGTGTGATCTAATACTTACTCTCAAATGGCACAAAGGGATTAAAGGGACATAAAGCCCAAAATGTTTCATGATTCAGTAAGGGCATATGATTTTTATTTATTTTAAACAACTGTCCAATTCTACTCTACCCCACCTGAAGATACTATAGTTTCAAGAAAGGACTCACCAAGAGAAATTGAGTAAATTCTGCATAAGGAAGGAGCCTTTTTCTATCTTTTCCAAAATGCAGCTGTATAAATTCACAGTTCCAGTTAAACGGAATATGCTGATGAATAGTGGTTTGTCCAAAAACTTGCTTTACGTCCTCTGTAAAATAAAAAAAAATAAAAAATAATGAAATACAAAAAAAGTGTAATATACACATAAAGCAAATATCACAATAAAAATATTAGAAGAAAACAAAAATCCACATAATGCAATACATTAAAAAAAATTATTGTGACGTTTCAGGGAAACCACGTTCCCCTTAAACATCACAATAAAAGTTTAAAGGAGAGTGCTGAGTCTGTGTTATAACAGTCTAGTGTGTGTGTGTGGTATAATTTTGTTTCAAGTCTAATCACTGGTTTAGATTCATTAGCTGAAAATGAGCTTGTGCTGGGTAATCTTTCCTTTTTTCTGAGACAATTTCTAAACCTTGGTTGCACTAAGAGTACTCGAGTAGACTTTGGTAAAGGGTCCTCTTGTAGCTCAATAGGTTTCCTTTGAGCTAGTGTAAAAGTATGATTCTCCCCAGGACCTATTTAATAGGCACACCACCCAGCTGATTATACTGACCACTCGGCTAAATTTAAGCCAACAATAAAGGGAAAGGAAAGTCCAAGTTAAATGTGCATGATTCAGATAGAGCATGTCATTTTAAGTCCCTTTTACATTTAATTCTATTTTCAAATGTTCTTTGTTCTCTTGAAAAACCTTGTTGAATAAGAATACACACATATCCTACACTAGTGGGAGCTAGCTGTTGATTGGTACCTGCACAAATTTGTCTCGCAATTAGCTAACTAGATGTGTTCAGCTAGCTGCCAGTAATGCAATTCTGTTCCTTCAGCAAACAAGAAAAAGAAGCAAATTTGATGATAGATATAAATTGGAAAGTTGTTAAAAATTGTATGTTCTATCAAAATTATAAAAGAATTTTGGGGTTTCCTGTCCCTTTAAGCTAAAATAAACAAATACTTTTTTTTAATGATTGTTGCACAAATCAATAAATGTTAAAGTATGCAAATAATCTGTGCTTTAAATAGCTAAGTAACATTTATAAAACAGAAAATATTATAATATTGCAAAGTAATATACTGCCCACCAAGCTACTTCATAATGCCACCTGACTGGCAACATTTTCTGTGGAGAATACTATATTCATCTCTATATCTCTATATGAGCATGTTGTATCTTCATATTTTAAAAAGCTTGACACCTAAAACAAAAAACCCCAAATATAAACCTTGTACTGTAAAAGAGAGAGAGGGCAATTAGTGATCTTAGTAACTGCATCTTGAAGTGTGATATTCATGTAAATAAGGATTTATTCAGGTTTGTGTGGGAAGACCACTTTTGTATATTAACAAAATTGCCCTGGCGTTCTTAGTTTCAAAATGACACATTTCTGGATGGTTTGACACTAACTGGCTTGAATTATACACACAGAGGAATCAGGAAATCAGCTTTGATAACGATGTTTCCTACACAAAAGTACTCTATGAAAAATTGTACTGGCAGAGCAAATAGAAATCACATATTGCTGCCACCTGTGAATTAATTCTTTTACAAAACATTATAAAAGACAGGGTTACATGAAGACAAGATTTGGTGAAACTCTCTTGTGGAATTCACTAAAATAATGGCACAGGTAAATTTAAAAAAACAAAACTTTTTTTTTTAATCCTTTCATATTTTGTGTGTTTTTCACATATAATAACCACATGCTTTTAGTTATACGCTCTAATGCCGTGTTTCTAAACCGCGGACCTCAAGTACCCCCAACAGGCCAGGTTTTCATTATAGCTGAATTAGGAGCACAGGTGAAGTAATCAGCTGATTAGTAACCATGGTTACTAACCTGATCTCACACATCAGCCGTTTATTTCACCTGTGCACTGGTTCAGCTATAATGATAATCTGGCCTGTTGGAGGTACTTGAGGATCTCGGTTGAGAAACACTGCTCTATTGGAGAAAACAGTTTTAAAAACAGAATTTATGTTTACCTGATAAATTTCTTTCTCCAACGGTGTGTCCGGTCCACGGCTTCATCCTTACTTGTGGGATATTCTCTTCCCCTACAGGAAATGGCAAAGAGAGCACCCAGCAAGAGCTGTCCATATAGCTCCCCCTCTGGCTCCGCCCCCCAGTCATTCGACCGACGGTTAGGAGAAAAAGGAGAAACTATAGGGTGCCGTGGTGACTGTAGTGTATAAAGAAAGAAATTTTTCAAACCTGATTAAAAACCAGGGCGGGCCGTGGACCAGACACACCGTTGGAGAAAGAAATTTATCAGGTAAACATAAATTCTGTTTTCTCCAACATTGGTGTGTCCGGTCCACGGCTTCATCCTTACTTGTGGGAACCAATACCAAAGCTTTAGGACACGGATGAAGGGAGGGAGCAAATCAGGTTACCTAAACGGAAGGCACCACGGCTTGCAAAACCTTTCTCCCAAAAATAGCCTCTGAAGAAGCATAAGTATCGAATTTGTAAAATTTGGCAAAAGTATGCAGAGAAGACCAAGTCGCTGCCTTACAGATCTGAAAAACAGAAGCCTCGTTCTTGAAGGCCCATGTGGAAGCCACAGCTCTAGTAGAATGAGCTGTAATACGTTCAGGAGGCAGCCGTCCGGCAGTCTCATAAGCCAATCGGATGATGCTTTTCAGCCAAAAAGAAAGAGGTAGCAGTAGCCTTTTGCCCTCTCCTCTTACCAGAATAGAAAACAAACAAGGATGATTTCTGTCTGAAATCCTTTGTTGCTTCTAAATAGAACTTTAAAGCACGGACCACATCTAGATTGTGTAACAAACGTTCCTTCTTTGAAACTGGATTCGGACACAGAGAAGGAACAACAATTTCCTGGTTAATATTCCTGTTGGAAACGACCTTTGGAAGAAAACCAGGCTTGGTACGTAAAACTACCTTATCTGTATGGAATACCAGATAGGGAGAAGTACACTGCAAAGCAGTTAATTCAGAAACTCTTCTAGCAGAAGAAATAGCAAGCAAAAACAGAACTTTCCAAGATAGTAACTTAATATCTATGGAATGCATGGGTTCAAACGGAACCCCCTGAAGAACTGAAAGAACTAAATTTAGACTCCAAGGAGGAGTCATGGGTCTGTAAACAGGCTTGATTCTAACTAACGCCTGTACAAACGCCTGTACATCTGGCACTGCTGCCAGACGTTTGTGTAACAAAACAGACAGTGCAGATATCTGTCCTTTTAAGGAACTAGCTGACAAACCTTTATCCAGACCTTCTAAGAGAAAGGAAAGTATCCTAGGAATCTTAATTTTACTCCAAGGAAATCCCTTGGATTCACACCAACGGATATATTTTTGCCATATCTTATGGTAAATTTTCCTAGTTACAGGTTTTCTGGCTTGAACCAGAGTATCTATGACTGAATCTGAAAACCCACGCTTAGATAGAATCAAGCGTTCAATTTCCACGCAGTCAGTTGGAGAGAGAGACTAGATTTGGATGTTCGAACGGACCTTGTACTAGAAGATCCTGCCTCAAAAGGTAGCTTCCATGGTGGAGCCGATGACATATTCACCAGGTCTGCATACCAAGTCCTGCGTGGCCACGCAGGGGCTATTAGAATCACCGAAGCCTGCTCCTGTTTGATCCTGGCTACAAGCCTGGGAAGGAGAGGGAACGGTGGAAACACATAAGCTAGGTTGAACGACCAAGGCGCCACTAATGCATCCACCAGTGTCGCCTTGGGATCCCTGGATCTGGACCCGTATCGAGGAACCTTTGCGTTCTGGCGAGACGCCATCAGATCCATATCTGGAATGCCCCATAGTTGAGTTAACTGGGCAAAAACCTCCGGGTGGAGTTCCCACTCCCCCGGATGAAAAGTCTGGCGACTCAAATAATCCGCCTCCCAGTTGTCCACTCCTGGGATGTGAATTGCAGATAGGTGGCAGGAGTGATCCTCCGCCCATTTGATGATCTTGGATACCTCTTTCATCGCTAAGGAACTCTTTGTTCCCCCCTGATGATTGATGTACGCTACAGTCGTCATGTTGTCCGACTGGAACCTTATGAATTTGGCCTTTGCTAGGTGAGGCCACGCCAGTAGCGCATTGAATATCGCTCTCAGTTCTAAAATGTTTATCGGAAGAAGAGACTCTTCTCGAGACCATAGACCTTGAGCTTTCAGAGAGTCCCAGACCGCACCCCAGCCTAAGAGACTGGCGTCGGTCGTGACAATGACCCACTCTGGTCTGCGGAAACTCATTCCCTGAGACAGGTGATCGTGAGACAACCACCAGCGGAGAGAATCCCTGGTTATCTGGTCTATTTGAATCTGGGGAGACAAGTCTGCATAGTCCCCATTCCACTGATTGAGCATGCACAGTTGTAATGGTCTTAGATGAATTCGAGCAAAAGGAACTATGTCCATTGCTGCAACCATCAATCCTACTACTTCCATGCACTGAGCTATGGAAGGCTGAAGAATAGAGTGAAGAACTTGACAAGCGTTTAGAAGCTTTAACTTTCTGACCTCTGTCCGGAAGATCTTAATTTCTAAAGAATCTATTATTGTTCCCAAAAAGGTTGACGGGGACAGGGAACTCTTCTACGTTCACCTTCCACCCGTGAGATCTGAGAAAGGCTAGAACAATGTCTGTATGAGCCTTTGCTTTGGAAAGAGACGACGCTTGGATTAGAATGTCGTCTAGGTAAGGTGCTACAGCAATGCCCCTTGGTCGTAGAACCGCTAGAAGGGACCCTAGCACCTTTGTGAAAATTCTGGGAGCAGTGGCTAAACCGAACGGAAGAGCCACGAACTGGTAATGTTTGTCCATAAAGGCGAACCTCAGGAACTGATGATGATCTTTGTGGATAGGAATATGCAGGTACGCATCCTTTAAGTCCACGGTAGTCATATATTGACCCGCCTGGATTGTTGGTAAAATTGTCCGAATGGTTTCCATTTTGAATGATGCAACTCTGAGGAATTTGTTTAGAATTTTTAGATCCAGAATTGGCCTGAAAGTTCCCTCTTTTTTGGGAACTACAAACAGGTTTGAGTAAAAACCCAGACCTTGTTCCGCTGTTGGAACTGGGTTTATCACTCCCATTTTTAATAGGTCTCCTACGCAATGTAAGAACGCCTGTCTCTTTATCTGGTCTGAAGATAAGCGAGACATGTGGAACCTTCCCCTTGGAGGAAGTTCCTTGAACTACAGAAGATACCCCTGAGAGACTATTTCTAGTGCCCAGGGATCCGGAACGTCTCTTGTCCAAGCCTGAGCGAAGAGAGAAAGTCTGCCCCCTACTAGATCCGGTCCCGGATCGGGGGCTACCCCTTCATGCTGTCTTGGTAGCAGCAGCAGGCTTCTTGGCCTGTTTACCCTTGTTCCAGCCTTGCAATGGTTTCCATGCTGGCTTAGGCTGGGAAGCGTTGCCTTCTTGTCTGGAGGCCGCAGAGTTAAGATTCGGTCCGTTCCTGAAATTACGAAAGGAACGAAAATTAGATTTGTTCTTAGCCTTGAAAGGCCTATCCTGTGGGAGGGCCTGTCCCTTTCCACCAGTAATGTCTGAAATAATCTCTTTCAATTCCGGCCCGAAAAGGGTCTTACCCTTGAAAGGAATATTAAGCAATTTATTCTTGGACGACACATCCGCCGACCAGGATTTTAGCCAAAGCGCTCTGCGCGCCACTATTGCAATCCCTGAATTTTTTGCCGCTAACTTAGCCAACTGGAAAGCGGCATCCAAAATAAAGGAATTAGCCAACTTTAGTGCGTGAATTCTGTCCATGACTTCATCATATGGAGTCTCTTTTTGGAGTGAATTTTCTAGTTCCTCGAACCAAAAATACGCTGCCGTGGTGACAGGAATAATGCACGAGATTGGTTGAAGAAGGAAACCCTGCTGAACAAATATCTTTTTTAGCAATCCTTCCAATTTTTTATCCATAGGATCTTTAAAAGCGCAACTGTCCACAATAGGAATAGTTGTGCGCTTAGCTAACGTTGACACTGCCCCCTCAACCTTAGGAACCGTTTGCCATGCGTCCCTTCTGTGGTCAACAATGGGGAACATTTTCTTGAAAATAGGAGGTGGAACAAAAAGGTATTCCTGGCTTTTCCCACTCCTTAGTCACTATGTCCGCCACCCGCTTGGGTATCGGAAAGGCATCAGCGTGCACTGGGACCTCTAAGAATTTGTCCATCTTGCACAATTTCTCTGGAATTACCAAAGAATCACAGTCATCAAGAGTAGTTAGGACCTCCTTAAGCAGGGCGCGGAGATGTTCTAACTTAAATTTAAATGTTACGACATCAGTGTCTGCCTGCTGAGAAACTTTTCCTGAATCAGAAATTTCCCCCTCAGACAGGCCCTCCCTCACTGCCAATTCAGATTGATGTGAGGGTATAACTGATAAATTGTCCTCAGCGCCAACCTGCTCATCTTTGGATAACAGATTTGCTATAGAATTATCCATTACTGCTGTTAATTGTTGCATAGTAACAAGCATTGGCGCGCTAGATGTACTAGGTATCGCCTGCGCGGGCAAAACTGGTGTTGACACAGAAGGAGAGGATGAAGAACTATCCCCACTACCTTCATTAGAAGAATCATCTTGGGCAATCTTATTCAATGTGGCAGTACTGTCCATACTTTGTTTGGACGCTATGACACAATTTGCGCATACATCAATTGGGTTAACCACCTTGGCTTTCATACACACAGAACATAAGCCATCTGAAGGCATAGACATGTTAGACAGAATTTGGCAGGCTAATAATGCAATAAAAACGTTTTTAAAGAAAAGCGTTACTGTCCCTTTAAATAATAAACAGGCACACTTTATTTCTGATATATTGAAAAACAATGAAGGCAATGTCCGATTTTTACAAAATTTTTACCCCAGAGTCCAAATGCCTTGAAAGTATTGCACACCAAGTTTCAAGACTTTAACCCTTAAAACAATTTTAGTACACTACAATCACAGCCACAGCCTTGCTGCGGCTTTTTACCTTCCCTGAGAGTTATTCAGCACTGAAATAAACCTTCCTGAGTCCGTTTTTGTAGCCACAGGACCCCTCACATGAAGCTGCATGCACTGCCATGGAAGTAAACTGCGCAATTGAGGCGCGAAAACGGGGCCTCCTTCCTCTGCATACCAGAGTGAAGGGGCCTTTCTGACTGAAATAGTAGTCTAACTAAATGCCAGGCGAATAAAAACGTTCCCAAAAGTGCTTTTACTTCCACAAAAACACTCTAAAACATGAAATAAATAAATCGATTTAGCCCACAACAGTGTCAACCAGTATAGAGCCCAATAATAAGCCTTAATCTGTTATGAATCTAAGAAAATGGCTAACTTACCCCTTAAGGGAAAAATGACAGTCTTCTAGCATTAACATGTCTTGTTAGAAATATGACTGATCATACCTGCAGCAGATAAGCCTGCAAACTGTTCCCCCCAACTGAAGTTCTCTGGTTTCAACAGTCCTGTGTGGGAACAGCAACAGATTTTAGTTACTACTGCTAAAATCATATTCCTCTGTAACAGAAATCTTCTTCATTTTCTGTTGTAGAGTAAATAGTACAAACCGGCACTATTTTAAAATAACAAACTCTTGATAGAAGAAATAAAAAACTACAACTAACACCACATACTCTTTACCATCCCCGTGGAGATGCTACTTGTTCAGAGCGGCAAAGAGAATGACTGGGGGGCGGAGCCAGAGGAGGAGCTATATGGACAGCTCTTGCTGGGTGCTCTCTTTGCCATTTCCTGTAGGGGAAGAGAATATCCCACAAGTAAGGATGAAGCCGTGGACCGGACACACCAATGTTGGAGAAATAAAATTCATTATAGATCATCCTACGTGCGAAATCTTGCTTCAATCATACAGACTGGAACACAGTGATACCATCTGAACAAAGTGGAGTCAAAATCACAGAGAAATTAAATGGCGTGAGAAGAGATATCCTCTAAAACTGTACCTGGGCGGGATGCTCTAAAATTCAAATGGTCCCTATAAAAAATAGCAACATACACAGCCCCAATTCAGCTTTTATAAAATCCTACACCTCAAATACCCTGAGGCCGTCACATACATTTGGAATCAAAATTCAAAAGGAAATAATATATCAGGGTCACTGCTGGCATCATGACCACATGACACACTCCTACCCCACCAAAGCCGCGTTCAGCAAGCGCTCCAAGCGACTCAGAGCTCGCCTGGAGCGTTTTGTGAAGACTTCTAAGCTGGTCGTTTGCTTCGCGCTCTGATGACTGGAAAAGCTGGGACTTTTCAGAGCAAGCTCAGATGCTTGAAAACATGTCAGCCTTCACAAGCAACACGTGTGTGTGTGTGTGTGTGAGAATGTATATATATATATATATATATACACACACACATATATATGTACATACATACATTATATATATATATATATATATATATATATATATATATATATATATATATATCCTCTGATGAAGTGAAAATTCACAAAACGAGTAAGGGCACGCCCACATGTCCGGCAAGACCGAGCTTCAAACACTTCAGCAACGGACCCTGTCACTGACAGGCTTAAGAATCCACATCCATCCGGATAATGTGAGCCATCTAGAGCTCAAAAAAAACCACAAGGCATCATCATCCAGCTGTATTTACAGCAGTTCATGTAACTAGTTATTACGGTTTTCTACCAAAATCACTAACTTATCTACCTGAACTCTGAACTATTCAGAGCTCAAAATCACAAGGAATCTACTTTCAGCTGTACTTACAGCATCCTATACCACTATATCACCAACTTTTATGAGCCAGCTGTTTTTGCATCAGCCCTGATAAGAAACTCACTACCGGATTTAAAGAAATATACTATATTTCATCTGCTCACCTATTCTGTCCCTGATCTGGACTATTATTAAAGAGGATTTCTGTTTATCATTTTTTATTGGACATTGGAAAATAAAAGTGTTTTTATTTTAAATTGCACTTTGTGTCCTTGCAAGCATCATTTATACACATCTCATGGGGGTTGCAAATAATATTCACAATTGATCTCATAGTATGTAAACTGAGCACTAATTGGTTATTCACAATTGATCTCATAGTATGTAAACTGAGCACTAATTGGTTTGCATACATAAAGTTTATACCATACTCCAGAGAGGAGAAGCCTTTCAAGTATAAAGAAGGTTAAAAGAAATAAACAGCAACAAGGAAAGAAATTCAGCAACAAGAAATAAAGTTTCTCTACCTTACTCCAGAGAGGAGAGGTTTGTCTGAAATACCAACACATTTCTGCTCCAGGGATATCAAGATTTCCACCTGCTAAAAGTTTCTGCATACCAGCTGGAAACATCTTCACCACAGATAGGGATTACATCCCCTCCACTCTTCCAACATACCTCACATGTTTGAGGTTAAACAAGGTGAGCACATTTAAATCTCACTTTTAGTTTTTTGATTGCCCAGTACTGACATACTGCACCACAATTTGGTTTTGTTTTGCTTTTCTCCATTCTATGTGCGCTGAACTCTGAAACTCAATATTATATATATATATATCCGTGTGATCCATAATTGACTGATGTGTAGTTGAGGTGTCAAAAGTATATATAAATCTCATAACGTCATGAGTGTCGTTGCCTTTCCCCATATGCTTGTGGCCGGGACTATTAGGATCTCTAGTAGTATATACAGCAGCAGACAGAGACAGATCAATATACGCATCTAATGCAATTTGCATTAGATGCATGTATTGACCTTTCTCTGTCTGCATATACTAGAGATCCTAATAGTCCCGGCCACAAGCCCAGCAGATAGGGAAAGGCAACAACACTCATAACGCAATTACATTTATCAGTTGGTGTGCTTTGGGTCCCCGCAGTTTACCAGGCTTTGCCTCCTACCTTTTAACTTGAGTACCGGTGGTCTAGGTGGCAGGATGGCCTTAACTTACGTGACTTATGTTCACTTAGAGTTTCTCAGTCACGGGCGCCACATCCTGATCCCCACCTCAATATCCTGCTCAGACTGTCTTCACACACTATGTACAGATAGGCTAAGTGCAAGAGCCACTTCCTTGCGCTCAGACTATCTGTGCACAGAAAGCCCCACGCCCACATAGCTAAATTGTCATCATTATATTATCGCTGTGCGCACTAGTACTACAGGCAGCTGCATTAAATTGCATTTACAACATTTTCCCTCATGCAGATCCACCTCCCGCTCTCGACGCCCCTTGCTGGGTTCACTAACTATTATTGGCAGCATAGCATTTTTAATTAATTTTAGTTTCACACAAATATTAAAATGTAAAACATTTTACATTGTTTGAGGGGGCACAGCATTTGATTTGGGCGGGCATTGCCCCCCCTTGGAGCCGACCCTGATTTATATCCACCTTTGATTTGGTAGAATGCAAGACTTTAACACTCGTTATCTGCTGGAGCATGCCTAGAAGCAAATAAGTTGCTGTGAAATACAATGCCTTTGTTCCTGATGCTAAACACTGATAAGGGGGGGGGGGGGGGGGGGTGGATCAGACATCTCCAGACAGCATGTCTATGTAACTAATTTTGCTTATTTTTGAAAATTATTTTAAAATACTTGCAAACTATTTTTACTTAGTTAGCCCTTTTAGGATACACACATATCTCAAAATGTTTTATGGCACTTTAAAAGCAAAATGGAAGAGTTTGGGCAGAAGGCCCAGGACCAGGTCAAGATCTCTACCTCCCTGGGTCCCTAAACTACAGCCGCTCCTCCCTAGGTCTCTTGATTGCAAGAGAGTAACAGACTTTCTATGTGTTAACTTCCTGGGGTTAACTGTCTGAGTCAATGAAAGTTGTGCAGCTGTCTGAGTGATGACGAGCACCCAGGAATGTAAGTTTTTCAGGGTCATGAGATGTGTTGAGTACCCAGTCCAGTTTGAGAGCGCAGTCCATTTCCATATTGTGTTTATTTATTTATATACTGTATAGGTTTGATATATCTTGCACTCACTGTTCAAATACACACCTGCCTGGGTGCTCTAATAAAACTAAAACCTTTATGTAAAGCACACGTCTTCATCATGAAAATATTAATTTATTCAATAATGAAGACCTGCGAGTGCATATTTATAGACTTGTGCTTTACATACAGTAGGACTATATAGAGAACATACCTATGATAAAGTTTAATTTATAAATTAGGTGCAATAAGACATTAACAACAGTAAATAATAATAATAAGAATAATAAAACAGAACAATTAGAAAAATAAAAATTATGTGAATTAAGCAAAATAAGGATAATTTGAAAACAAGCACTGCAATAACATGAGAGTTGATCGGATAATTGAGACAGCTACTAAGTGACTAATGGATGGGTAGCACATACAGTGTGAAGATAGTGGGGGAAAAAACAAAACGCAAGACCACTTGAGATTTCATCACGTTATTCAGGACAGCGCACAATATAAATTAAGATTGTATGGACTGCAGTCGACCATGGATAAGTGATATCAATATAACTGAAACAGCAGATACAGGGGATTTTAGTGTGTGTGTATATATAGATAGATAGATAGATAGATAGATAGATATCAGTAGCCAACATTTACATGGAGCACTACGAAACAGCAGTGATGGGAATCTACCATAAGCCTGAAGTATTATTCTATAAAAGATACATCGACGATTTGTTAATTGTCTGGAGTGGCACAGTCTCGGAGCTTGAAACATGGTTTGCGCAGTTGAACTCTCTTTGCAATCCAGTAAAGTTCAAGTTGAAATGTCAAGCATTGAGTTCCTGGACCTAAATATCTTCAAAAGGGAGAATGGCCAATTAGGGACTTCACTGTTTAGGAAACCGACCGACAGAAATTCAATTCTGCATGCTACTAGCAATCATCCAGTAGCACTCCTCAAAGCAATTCCGAAAGCCCAACTCTGTCAGACTATTAGGAATAATAGTGACAAGACTAGAAGAGATCAGCAACTTGAAGAAATGCAACAACGTTTCACGAAAAGAGGATACAATCCCCGCCTGGTCTATCAGAGTAGAGTGCGAGCTGAAAATGATGACAAAACTCGGACTTCTTCCAGGAACAAGGATGAGCAGAGAATGACATTCAAGACTATATATAGTCCCCTGACAAGATCTTTGGGAAAGTCATTAAGAGAACATTGGCACATTGTGCAGGGTGATCCATCACTTCCATTCAGCAATTGGCAACATCCTAGAGTGGGGTATAAACGCAATAAAAACCTTAAAGATCTTCTGATGCTAACAGATCCGACTCACTGTTATACCCCTGAGACATGGTTGTCACAGAAAAAGAAACTAGGGTGTTATAGGTGCTTAGGATGTACGATCTGCAACTCTATGATTCCAGGGGCCACCTTTGGCCACCCTCACCGCATCCAGAGATACAAGATCAGACATGTATTAACTTGTACCACCACCCATGTGGTATACTTACTAAACTGTAGCTGTGGGCGTTTTCATGTGGGTAAAACCGCAGACGATGCCAGAACTCTGTTTGCCAACCATAGGTCTTCAATCAGGACAGCACTTAAAAAGGGTTCAAGTGACCAGCCAGTAGCGAGACACTTTGTGGAAAAAGGTCATGGACTCCAGGATTTAAGATTCACACTAATAGACCATGTCCCCCCATTGAGGCGAGGGGGTGACAGGGATACACTCCTTCTACAAACTGAGGCCAAGTGGATCTTTCGACTAAACACTCTTCAACCACATGGACTGAACACTATGTTTGATTGGCACTGTTTTCTATAGACTGTAGTTTTCTGCCTTGTGCCATAATAAGAATGTCTTGGAACCCACTTAAACGAATTGGGAGAGTCCACTTACCATTCAATTCAGTTCACCTAAGTGTCTTTGACACTCTCTACACCCTGTATTGGTGATTTGGGCTTTCAACTATGTTTATTTTCCCTTCTTTCTTTGTATTCTGTATGTGTTTCTTATTGTGGGTATGTGGAGAGCTTGGATGATGTTATTTGTAAGTTTTCGCTATTGCATTTACCATTTATTATTTCTTCTTTTTGGGGGTGACACTTTATCACATTACTGCTGTCTGGTAACCATATCTTTGTTAGTCTTAACCCTGTCTTTGGTCCCAATCCTTGTGATATCTATGGCTATAATATTCATATGTATGGGGATTATCTCTCTGGCGATGATTATGGCAGAATATGGCCAATATGGTCAATGTGATAACTACAGCTTTACCTTTTGAATATGGAAGCTCTTGTCTGACTGAGTATGTGAAGGTGCGACTATCGGTTCTCTGACTGTGGTGGTATATATTTACTGATGTGTGGTGTTCGATTGTACATCATTGACCCTTATATTTTGTTGTACTTTAATTACATTAAGTGCTGCGCTCAGCTAACTTCATGCGCGTGTGTGTATTCCAGTGCTGCAGATCGTATGTGCGACTCGATGCTAATGGTCACTGTGGCAACGGTAAACAATTCCGGTGATTGGCCGATTGCCCCCCACGTGAGAGTCCTGTGCAGTTCCGGGTTCCCTACCCAGCGTTGTGTACCGATGCGGCAGTGAATGGCTACTGAGTCTCTGGTTTATGTCTCCATTCTGGTGAGTTATTAACTAGTAGTTTGATTCTGGTCTTTAGCACCTTTGACTTTATATGGAGCATCAAATGGCAGTATGATTGATTTGAAACCCTCATTTTACTTATTACGTGATCTGTTTGTATTTCACGTTTGTTTCCATTGCATCACAGTTTCCGTATTGTGCACTTGGGCTGTCACTATCATGTTAGAGCCAGGATGGCTCATCTATACATATATTTTTATACGATAAAACATATTTTTTATGATAGCACTTGTTTGTGTATAATGTGACTCAGTGGTCACTATGGTTACCAATTTGGCGGTTTTTTTGTCTAATTGAGGGGAGGGGTTTGGGTCTACACAGTGTATAAAGTCACTATTGTTTGTTAAACACATTGTCTGAGGAAGGGGATTTTTGTCCTTGAAACGTCACTATTTTGCAGTAAATTATTTCACTACAAAAGACCAGCGAGTGCAAGTTTGTTTCTTTATATATATATATATATATATATATATATATATATATATATATATATATATATATATATATATATATATATATATATATATATATATATATATATATATAATGGGATGAGAAAGTGGTGAAGGTGAGGCTAAAATAGGATTGTATACAATAGAAAACCTACAATACTTTTCAAGCTACTATAATCCTAATTATGGGTTATTACCAACATACATTATTCAGGGCTTTCTTTCACCCACTCTTATTACACAATAGAGAGAAGACACTATATATGCAGAAGACTCCACACCCTGCACATTCTACTATTCATATTTTAGACGTGTAAAATTGTGTTAATTTATCTCTTCAGATTCTAACATCTGTTGGTAAGAGAATGGAGTCACAGCATAATCTTTGTAGTAAAACTTTTTTTTTTTATTTCTTAAATTAATGAATACTTAAACTATGAAAAAATTAAGGATTAAAAATAAAGATATATATTTTAAATAAAATAAACCACCAAATTCACTTTCCAAGACAAACATTAAGGTAAAATATTTTTATATATATATATATATATATATATATATATATATATATATATATATATATATATATATATATATATTCTTACTGTATATAAAGCACAAGTCTATATATATGCACTCACAGATCTTCATTATTGAATAAATTAATATTTTCATGATGAAGACTTGTGCTTTACATTAAGGTTTTATTTTTAGAAGAGCACACAGGCAGGTGTGTATTTGGACAGTGAGTGCAAGATACACCGAACCTATAGAGTATATAAACAAATAAGCAAAACATGGAAATTATATATATATATATATATATATATATATATATATATATATATATATATATATATATATATATATATATATATATATATATATATATATATATAAAAAAAAAAAAAGGAGCACATCATATTCGACTTCAACCAAACCCATGTGCAGTTAGGTAGAATGTTGCACGAGTGACTCTGGGGTTATGAATCGGACAAGGAGAAGAATAACGAGCAGGTCCTACGTAGCATTATCAGTATACACACAGTTGTGCTCATAAGTTTACATACCCTGGCAGAATTTATGATTTCTTGGCCATCTTTCAGAGAATATGAATGATAACACAAAAACATTTCTTTCACTCATGGTTAGTGTTTGGCTGAAGCCATTTATTATCAATCAATTGTGTTTACTCTTTTTAAATCATAATGACAACAGAAACTACCCAAATGACCCTGATCAAAAGTTTACATATCCTGGTGATTTTGGTCTGATAACTTGCACACAAGTTGACACAAAGGGGTTTGAATGGCTATTAAAAAGGTAACCATCCTCACCTGTGATCTGTGTGTGTGTGTGTGTGTGTGTATATATAAAAGGCCAATGAGTTTCTGGACTCCTGAAAGACCCTTGCATCTTTCATTCAGTGCTGCACTGACATTTCTGGATTCTGAGTCATGGGGAAAGAAAAGGAATTGTCAAAGGATCTGTGGGAAAAAGGTAGTTGAATTGTATAAAACAGGAAAGGGATATAAAAAGATCCAAGGAATTGAGAATGCCAATCAGCAGTGTTCAAACTCTAATCTAGAAAAGGTAAATGAGAGGTTCTGTTGAAACCAAACCACAGTAAGGTAGACCAACTAAAATTTCAGCCACAACTGCCAGGAAACTTGTTCGGGATGCAAAAGAAAACCCCACAAATAACTTCAGGTGAAATACAGGACTCTCTGAAAACATGTGGTGTGGCTGTTTCAAGATAAGCAGAAAAACAGCAGCACCTTCTTAATGCAGAAAAACTTCCTTTATTGATGGAACATCATGGCAGACAAGAAAGATACAACGTTTCGGTCACAAACTGACCTTAATCATGTTCAAGATACACAATAAGGAGGCACTTGAAGAAAGATTGGCTGCATGGTCAAGTCGCCAGAAGAAAGCCATTACTACGCAAATGCCACAAAGTATCCTGCTTACAATACGCCAAACAGCACAGAGACAAGCCTCAAACCTTCTGGCACAAAGTCATTTGGAGTGATGAGACCAAAATTGAGCTTTTTGGCCACAAACATAAACGCTACATTTGGAGAGGAGTCAACAAGGCCTATGATGAAAAGTACACCATTCCTACTGTGAAACATGGAGGTAGATTGCTGATGTTTTGGGGATGTGTGATCTACAAAGGCACAGGAAATTTGGTCAGAATTGAAGGCAAGAGGAATGCAGTATGTTATAAAAAAAATACTGGAGGAAAATGTGCATTCATCAGCCCGGAAGCTGCGCACGGGACGTACTTGGACATTCCAACATGACAATGATCCTAAACACAAGGCCAAGTCGACCTTTCATTGGCTACAGCAGAATAAAGTAAAGGTTCTGGAGTGGCCATCTCAGTCTCCTGCCCTTAATATAATTGAGCCACTCTGGGGAGATCTCAAACGTGCAGTTCATGCAAGACAGCCCAAGAATTTACAGGAACTGGAGGCTTTTTGCCAGGACGAATGGGCAGCTTTACCATCTGAGAAGATAAAGAGCCTCATCCACAAATGACTTCAAGCTGTCATTGATGTTAAAGGGGGCAATACACAGTATTAAGAACTGTGGTATGTAAACTTTTGATCAGGGTCATTTGGGTAGTTTCTGTTGTCATTATGATAAAGAGTAAAACATATATATATATATATATATATATACACACATATACATATACATATACACACACTTAGTATTGCTCTCTAAACATTGCATTTTTGTGGCTAAACTGATAGCTCACAGAGACTGGAGGAGAGACTCTATTGGTTACTGCTGTAGCTAAGGAGGAAGCCCACCCCTAACAACGAAGGCAAGCAAGGACTGGAGGAGAGAGGAGAGTGGTGATTTGATCAGAGAGGTCATAAAAAAAAAAAAAAAAAAAAAAAAAAAGAGAAAGAAACGTTGGTGGGTTGGAAGTTTTGTTTTGGGAGAAGGGAGAAACTGGCATAGCAGAATTAACAGCAAATCCTTCACTACAGACACCTTTCAGCAGAGAAACAAGACAGAAAGTGAAAAAGCCTGTCCCCTTACTGGTAATGCAGTGGTCTGATCGATGTGAACAAGGCTTTCTTCAATTGAAACAGAGTTTGACCAATGCCCCGGTTTTAGCCTACGCTGAATCCCGCAAGCCCTATGAGCTCCATGATGATGCTAGCAGAGAAGGACTGGGTGATGTGTTGTATCAAGAACACGATGGGCGTCTGAGACCTGTTGCTTACGTGAGTCGAAGCCTTACTCCATCGAAGATAAATTATCCTACCCACAAGTTGGAATTTTTGGCGTTGAAATGGGCTGTCATGGACAAGCTAAAAGAATACCTGTATGGTGCCGAATTTGAGGTTAAAACCCACTCACATATGTCCTTACCATGGCCAAGCTGGATTCCATGGGACATCGATGGTTGGCAACACTATCTAGTTTCCAATTCAGCTTGAAGTACCGACCTGGAGTTGGAAATAGGGATGCGGATGCACTATCAAGGAGACCCTATGACCAGCTAACTCATAAGGAAGAGTGGACTAAACTGACAGAAAGCATTCAGGCTTTGTATCAAGAGATTGAGTACCGAGCCAGAGGAGCGACAGAGACTGAAGTCCTTAGAGTCACCATTGCTGGGGTCCCAAAGTTCTACTGTGACTTGACCCAGGTGAGGGATGAGGGACTGCCTACCTTTTTCAATAAAGACTTGAGAAAGGATAAAGCAGAAGATCCTCTTTATTCTCTGACTTTGAAAGCCTTAGAGAGTGGCTGCTCAGAACTTCTATTCACAGCAGGCTCCCCAAAGGAGGCTCGATTGGTTTACAAGGAGTTGGATCGATTTCAGCTCTCAAACGGGGTGGACTACCAAAGGGGCCCCTCCGATGATTCAGAAGAGAGTTGGCAGCTGTTTCTTTCAGAGAAGCATAGGGGTACAGTGTTGAATGCATTACACGATTGAGCATGGACACCTGGAACCTGATAGAACTTTTAAGTTAGTCAGGGATCGTTTCTACTGGCCATGTATGCAAACTGAGATTGAAAGTTACTGTCACTCCTGTCTTCACTGCATCCAGAGGAAGACTTTGCCTTCCAGAGCTGCCCCAATGGGCCATCTACAGAGTCAAGGTCCCATGGATATGGTGTGCATTCATTTCTTGTGTCTGGAACCAGACACGAGTGGTCAAGGGAACGTATTAGTAGTAACTGATCATTTCACCCATTATGCTCAGGCTTATCCAAAAAGAGATCAAAGAGCTATTACTGTTGCCAAAGGGTTCTTCGTTCATTATGGATTACCTCAGAGAATTCACTCTGATCAAGGAAGAGATTTTGAAAACATGCTCATTAAACAGCTATTGGATCTTCTGAGAATTAAGAAGTCGAAAACATCCTCAAGGGGATCCTCAACCTGAGAAGTTTAATCGTACCCTTCTTGACATGCTTGGAACCCTTCCATCTGACCGAAAACAGCACTGGAGCAGGCACATTTCTGCTGTGGTTCATGCCTATAACAGTACTGAAAATGATGCAACAGGTTATTCACCATATAGGCTGATGTTTGGGAGAGAAGCTTGTTTGCCAGTGGACTTGGCTTTCGGAATCTCAATAGACCGAACTTCAGTTACGTCTTACAGGGGCTATGTGGACAGACTCAGAAAGAACCTAAAGATGGCCTATGAGAAGGCCCAAGAAGCTTCTGATGTTAGAGGTCAGAGGAATAGGAAGAATTATGATTTGAAAGTTAGGATTCATGATTTACAGCCAGGTGACAGTGTTTTTAAGGAATCTAGGTCTCTTTGGAAAGCATAAGTTAGCTGACCGGTGGAGTTCTCAACAATATGTTACCTGTAAGCAGCTGTCTGGTCTTCCTGTATACCAGATCCGGCCTGATGGGAAGACAGGGCCTCTGAAGACCTGGCATCAAAATAATCTACTGCCCCTGAGTGAAGCCGTCAGAGTACCTGTTAGAACTGACACTTCATTACCCAAACCGTCTTCTTCCAGTTACCAGGTCTCGACCTCTACTGTCATATGAAGCTGTAACAATAGAAGACGACAGTTTTGATGATCTGGAGGTAGGATGGTTGTAGCCATCTGAGCCTATGAATGCCACTCTATCCACATCCACTGCTAATCAGCACTTGGGTGTGCTCCGGCCTGATGCACCTGAATTTCTACCCCAGGTGCAATATAATTCAAAGCTAGTAGAGCAAGACTACCAGTTAGTCCAAGAACCTAATGAAGGGCTTCCAGAAGGGAGTTCCTCTGAACCTGATGTAGAGCTTTTTGAGGAAAGTCACCTTGAACCTGATCAAAAATCCGAAGAGACTGACCTTGAGCCGAAAGAACAGAGACCCCCACTCAGATTAACATATGACACTCCTGGAACAAGCTCAGAAGGAGCGATTTCCACTGTTCGTAGACTTCCTGATTCTCAGGCATATTCTATAGTGGTACTAGTGATTGATGTCCTCAACCCACCTCCCGACACACCTTGGTGACAGTTTCTATTGTCTAATACTTTTGTTAGGAAATGTCATAAAATGAACCTAAGATTACAGGCTTAAGATGTTGGTCTATATGTAAGGTTAGTATATAAATGTTATTATTAACTGCTCTAATTTTATCTCTTTGGGGGACCAAAGATTTTTTTTATTTTTTTTAAGGGGCTGGATGTAGCACAGGCTGAGTATTGTTCTCTAAAACATTGCAGTTTTGTGGCTAAACTGATTGCTCACAGAGACTAACAATGAAGGCAAGCAAGGACTGGAGGAGAGAGGAGAGTGGCGATTTGATCAGAGAGGCCGTTTTAAAAAAAAAAAAAAGAAACGTCGGTGGGTTGGTAGTTTTGTTTTGGGAGAAGAAGGGAGAAAGCCTGGCATAGCAAGATTAACAGCAAATCCTTCACCAGACACCTTTCAGCAGAGAAATGAGACAGAAAGTGAAAAATCCTGTTCCCTTACTGGTAATGCAGCTCCTTCTGAATGTGGATCACCACATCAGTTAATTTTGTTTACTCTGTGGCACTTTGTGAAGATACCCCTTTCCATCCTGTGGATTACAAATATTGTTTTACCAGAGGCCGAGTACTCAATCACAGCAGTTAATGTTTACTCTGTAACACTTTGCGAAGATACCCCTTTCCATCCTATGTATTACAAATATTGTTTTACCAGATGGTAAAAACAGAATTTTAAACCACAGAATTTAAAGGGCATGCAGACTTTGGGTGTGTGTAAGATACCCACTGGCCAGTGTTTAGTTAGAACCAGAATCAGACTTAGATAGGCTATTATAGTCAGCTATATTACTTTTAGATACTAATTGCACAGTATTGGTGTATTGTGTATTTGACAGTTTTGTTCACCACTCGCTCAGTGCATTTCAGGCAAGGCCTCTGACTGCCGGCTAAAGTGAACAAACCTAAATCCTGAGAATAAAGCAAAATTGGTGATAAAAGTAAATTGGAAAGCTGTTTAAAATTACATGCCCTATTTAAAAACATGAAAGGTTTTTTGGACTTGACTGTCCCTTTAAGGGATAAACAATTATACAGTACTGTCCCTCTGAGCATGCTACAACTGCATAGTTAAACATGAAAGTTCTCAGTTCCAAGCAGCAGTGCACTCTCACTTAATCCTCACGCATGCACATTGTGGCACTCATCTTCATATGCCCAATCCATCAATTTTACCTGAGCATAGTTTGTTATAGTAAAAAGCAGGCACCTAGAAACAGAGAAAACTGTAGAACAAACCAATAGGAAAACAGCTGAACGTAAGTGAATTTGTATTGTGCATGCATGGGACCCGTTGTTAGAAAACATCCCTCTGCACTCTCTCTAAAGAGAGAATAAAAAAAAAAAAAAACACACAACAGATTTATAAATAAAAATATAGTTTGGAGGTCAGGATTTAAGTTACTAGTCCACTTAAAGGGATAGGAAAGTCAAAATTAAAACTTGCATGATTCAGATAGAGCATGTCATTTTAAGACACACTTAAATTTACTTCTATTTTCAAATGTGCTTCGTTCTCTTAGTATCCCTTGTTAAAAATGAATACGCACATATCATAAACTAGTGGGAGCTGCTGCCAATTGGTGCCTGCACACATTTATCTCTTGTGATTGGCTAACTAGATGTGCTCAGCTTCATGCCAGTAGTGCAATGCTGTCCATTCAGCAATGGATAACAAGAGAATTAAGCAAATTTGATAGTAGAAGTAAATTGGAAAGTTGTTTAAAATTGTATGTTCTATCTGAATCATAAAAGAAAATTTTAGGGTTTACTATCCCTTTAATGTTAATGAAAGGAGAAAGTTATTCTCCTCACATGTCCTCAATAATGTTTTGTCTTCTTGCAGAAGTAACAGAGAGGCAGTTCCTATCAGCTGGTGAAGATTAGCAGGATATATAAAGGCAATACTGCAGTATTCAATTAAATAAAAAAAATATGTATTTATTTTCATTCAATATGTATATGCTGCTCTTTCAAATACATGATATAATATTTTTGACTACAACATAACAGACATAGTAAATGTATCCCATACCATAGGTGCAAAAGAAGGCAAATTATTTAGAATGCTTTAGAATAAAGCCCGATTCTGCAGTATAGTAATCCCATGAAGCTTAAATATTTAGAGGAATAACCACAAAATCTTACCAAAAGTAACTTCTCCTTTCCCTGTTTTGTCAAAGAGCTGGAAAGCAACCATGAACAAAGCATCAGGGGCACACAAGACCGATTCAAAAGCTACAAATTCTTGGAATGAAATTAACCTGAGAACACAGAAGAAAAAGGAATACAAAATTATTACAATAAGAGATAAATGATAATCAGATCAGTGGACTATATGTTTATTAGACATTATACACACACATTATATATATATATATATATATATATTATATATATACACACACACACACACACACACACACACACATACATATATATATATATATATATATATATATATATATATATATATACACACACACACATATATATATATATATATATATATATATATATATATATATATATATATATATATATATATATATATTATTATTATTTTATTAAATAAAGAATAAAAAAGTAAACCATGTCCAGCACTTCACATAAAGTCATGAATAAATATGGAGAAGGAACTGTGAGCATCTCAAAACTAACCACACATACACGGTTGTCAATGATTATGCAACAAAGTAATTTATTACTGTGATATTAGAAAATAATGTGCAAAAAATTAAACAAAAAAAATGATACAATTCATCATCAAAAGAATCCCATATCAAGAATATGCAATTCATTCATCACCCCTCAAACATACAGAAGAGCTCTATTATCCAAAATTTCAGTGCGTCCACTGAAAAATGCAAATAAGCCGTGTTAAAGTAAAGTTCATCTGGAGAATGAACGACACTCTTCCTAATATGTATGCCTTACTGGATCTTATCAAGGAAAGTTCAAAGTGGTACAGAGCGTGTTTGCAGGTGTTCAAATAACACTGTCGGGGCAGACATATATCAGAGTCCCTGTAAAGAGTCCCCACCACTCACTCTACACAAGAGAGAGCTGAACAAATGCCAAAGGGGCCGAGCATTTCATTCAGCAGGGATAACAGCGTCCTGTTCCATATCAGGTGTAACGCCAAGCCACTGAACGTTACCTATGTTACCCGAGTCCTGAGTATCAAAAGTTCTTCACCCCCGTGTTTTCGTTGGAGCAAGATAGCCACCGCCCACCACCTTTCCAAAGGTTCCACTGTAAAATCTGAGAGATCCAGTCAGGGGTAACTGTAAATTTGAACGCTGTAATTCCAAATAGCGTGGAAGTCAGCTGCAAGCCGATACTGACTGTTGCTACACGTGTTTCACCCTACGTCACAGAAGGCTTTCTCAAGCTGAATGAATCAATATCCGGTCTAAAGATTCAGCTCCTATTTAAGCACAGACCAAAAAGGTGAATTAAAACAGTATGTATAATTGCACATATTTAAACAAACCGCAATAGTTATAGCCACCTTGGCAATAACTAAATACATAAATAAAATATTGAATGTTGCTTCATTTAACAACCGTGATGGGCTCAAAGTATATTTGACTTGCCTAATCTCATATATAATATAATGGCAAGAGAATGCTTAAAGGTATATACACAATTAAATTAATAACATCCAAACATAAGGATAATAGCCTAATATAGATAACACATCAGTATGGCATTACAGAGAGATGCTAATAAATACTAACCAGTTTTAACTCTCTAAAATAAAAATGCCATAATTAATTACTAAGAAAAGGGGCGTAACTTAGTTCTTCATTAAGACCATTGGGCTGCAGCGAGTGTAAATTATATATCCATTTACACTCAGATTTTAATAAAAGATTATCCCAATCGCCCCCTCTATCTCTGATGTCTATTAGTTCAAGGCCCATACATTTTAGATCTTGCACGCTGCTCTGATGCACCTCAAAGAAATGTCTTGCAACACCACTATCTTTAATTTTTTCATTAAGTATATCTCTCCTGTATTCCTTCATGCGTTCCATGAACTTACGATAGGTTTTACCTACGTAGAATTTTGGGCATGAGCAAATAGCAACGTAGACTACCCCCCTCACTGCGGCAAGTAATATGGCCCTTAATTTTATGTGGGTGACCCCTAGTATCAATCATTATCTGACCCTTGGAAATGTGCTTACACATTTTGCACTTGCCACATTTATAGCAACCATCTTTCTTTTGGTATAAAAAAGAACTATCCACCATGCAGGTCAAATTCCCAGTTACTCCCACTTTTTATACTACACACAAAGATACACCCAGCCCCGGGGTAACTTCAAATTTGTGACCGATTCCTCAACATTATCCCCAAGTATCTGCTGATATTGAGTGGAATCCATGCGACCCTCAACTTTAACAAGATTCCCAGTACCGGCAAAGGCCACACAGCATGATGGAACATCCACCAAATTTTACTGTGGGTAGCAAGTGTTTGTCATGGGACTCTGTGTTCTTTTGCCACCATGCATAACGCCCCTTGTTATGAACAAATAACTCAATCTTTGTTTCATCAATCCACAGCACCTTCTTCCAAAATGAAGCGGTCTTGTCCAAATGTGCATTTGTGGCGTGAGCAGAAAAGGCTTCTACCGCATCACTCTCCCATACAGCTTCTTCTTGTGCAAAGTGTGCTGAATTGTTGAATGATGCACAGTGACACCATCTTCAGCAAGATGATGTTGTAGGTCTCTGGAGGTGGTCTGTGGGCTGTTTTTGACCGTTCTCACCATCCATTGCCTTTGCCTCTCCGATATTTTACTTGGCCTGCCACTTCAGGCCTTAACAAGAACTGTGCCTGTGGTCTTCAATTTCCTCACAGTGGACACTGACAGCTTAAATCTCTGCAATAGCATTTTGTAGCCTTCCCCTAAATCATAATGCTGAACAATCTTTGATTTCAAGTCATTTGAGAGTTGTTTTGAGGCCCCCATGTTGCCACTCTTCAGAGGAGAGTCAAAGAGAACAACAACTTGCAATTGGCCACCTTAAATACCTTTTCTCATGATTGGATGCACCTGTCTATAAAGTGCAAGGCTTAATGGGCTCACCAAACCAATTGTGTGTTCCAATTAATCAGTACTAGGTAGTCACAGGTATCCAAATCAACAAAATGACAAGGGTGCCCACATTTATGCACCTGTCTAATTTCGTTTTGATGCATATTGCACATTTTCTGTTAATCCAATAATCCTCATTTCACTACTGAAATATTACTGTGTCCTTCAGTTATTTGAGATAGATCTATATATATATAAAATCTATCTATCTATATCTCTCTCTATATATATATATATATATATATATATATATATATATATATATATATATATATATATATATATATATATATATATATATATATATATATATCTAATATCATAAATTATGCTTAACTGATAATTTAATTTCCATCTGTATGGGAAGAGTCCACAGCTGCATTCCTTACTTGTGGGAAATACTGAACCTGGCCACCAGGAGGAGGCAAAGACACCCCAGTCAAAGGCTTAACTACCTCCTCCACTTCCTCATAATCCTAGTCATTCTGCCAAGGGAACAAAGGAGAAATATCAGGGTGAAAAGGTGCCAGAAGAAAAAAATTAAAATTTAGGGCAGTCCATCGGAGAACACGGGAGGGAGCTGTGGACTCTTCCCATACAGATGGAAATTAAATTATCAGGTAAGCATAATTTATGTTTTCAATCTTAATATGGGAAGAATCCACAGCTCCATTCCTTACTTGTGGGAAACATATACCCAAGCTCTAGAGTACACAGAATGCTAACGGGAGGGGAAAAAGGAGACGCGGACCCTAATCTGAGGGCACCACAGCCTGCAAAACCTTTCTACTCAAAAAATATCAACCTTGTAAAATTTTGGGAAGAGTATGTAAGGAGAACCAGGTAGCCACCTTACAAATCTGATCCATAGAGGCCTCATTTTTGAAGGCCTAAAGAGGAAACCACTGCTCTCGTAGAATGAGCCGTAATCCTAGAGGAAGCTTATGTCCCGCCGTTTCTATGCTAAACGGATGACACTCCTCAGACAAACGATAAGAAAGTCGAAGAGGCCCTCTGACCCCTACGCTTCCTGGAAACAGAACAGACCGAGAAAGAGGTCTGTCTAAAATTTCTTTGTGGCCCAAAGATAGAACTTCAAGGCACAAACCACATCCAGAAATACGTTAAACGTTCCTTCGATGAAGAAGGATTAGGACATAAGAAAGGAACCACAATCTCTTGATTGATGTTGCAAATTGACCCAACCTTAGGAAGAAAACCTAACTTGGTTTGCATGAAAAGCCAGATAAGGGACGGACGCATTGCAAGGCAGCAATCACAGATACTCTGCGCGCAGAAGCAATAGCCAGTAGAAAGGAACCTTCCAAGACAACCAACCATTTAATGTCTACTTCATGCATAGGCTCTAAAGGGACACTAAAACCAAATGTTTTCTTTCAAGGTTCAGATAGAGCATGCAATTTTAAGCAACTTTCTAATTTACTCCCATTATAAATTTTTCTTTGTTCTCTTGCTATCTTTAACTTAAAAAGAAGGCATCTAAGCTTTTTAATTAGTTCAGACACTTTTTTTTTTTTAAATCTTCTTTTTATTGAAAATTTAAATATTCACAATAACATATTTCAACATGGAAATGGTTCATAATATATAAAATTGCTAGTTAGAGCTAAATGTTCATGTGATTCGTTGCTGCTTTATAGTTGTAATTCCATATTTGCTATGCAGTTAGTTTGTGTAGTCTCTCAAATGAGCAAGAGTGGGGATAGGGGGGGGACATGGGTTCGAAGCAACAAGTAAACAAACAAATCAATAAAACAAATATGATGTCTTATGTCTGCGTATCTTTATTTGGATCGGCACTGGTTCTTGGAGTATGCGATTATTGAGGTGTTGTATGGTCTGTTCGCTGTGAGGAAAGGATGTGCACCCTTTTCGTTTGATAGCTATTTGTACAACCATCTAGGGAGAAGTGGTGGCAGTTTGAGGGGCATGTGTAGTAAGTGTAGTGTTTAGGGACTCCTGCCAGATAAATTTAGCGTCTAGGAAGGTGTCCATTTTATTGCGGGATAGGTAGCCATATTGTTCTAACGTAAATTGTTCTTCTACTTCCTCGAGCCATAATGTTTTGGAAAGGGTCAGGCGTTTCTTCCAATTACGGGCTATTAGTTTTCTTGCACTATTGAGGCCTATTTGAAGTACTAGAAGTCGTAAGCGACACAGTAATTTAGGGAGGTCATTGAGCAATGCCATTTTTGGGTTTAGTGTAAATTCAGCTGAAATGCTTTGTTTGAAATGTTGCTCTATCGATTTCCATAGGGGGCGTATTTTAGGGCATCGCCACCACATGTGCATGAGGCTACCATGTCCTTTGCAGCATCGCCAACATCTATCTGATAGGTTTCGGTAGATACTACTTAGTTTCGATGGGGTTAAGTACCACCGCAGGATAATCTTATAATTAAGTTCTAGTATTACTGGCAAGGTCGAGGATTTTTTGACAGATATGAATATGTTGGCCCAGTTGTCATCTGTTATGTGACCACCTATGTCTGTATTCCATTTAGCCGAGTATGGGGGCAGGGTGTCTCTAATGTTCTTGGTTAAAAGTTTGCGGGAGAGCGAAAGTGTTCCCTCCATGGCACAATGTTTCAAATGTGGTGGGCTTTCTTAGTACGTCGGCTTTGAATGGGGAGGTATGTATAAAGTGGTGTAATTGTGCGTATTTTAGCCAATTGTTGTATTTGCCTTGAGCTATGTTGGTTAGTTTGTCTCTTTCTAAAAGTTTGCCTGCTTCCGTGAAGTTTAATAAAGGGATGGTGTAGTCCCATTCGGAGAGCCTCTGAAATCCCTTATCTAGGCCACCCACCATTTCCACGTTAGTTCAGACACTTTTTTATTGGTGGATGAGTTTATCCACCAATCAGCAAGAACAACTCAAGTTGTTCACCAAAAATGGGCCGGCATCTAAACTTACATTCGTGCATTTCAAATAAAAGGTACCAAGAGAATGAAGAAAATTTGATAAAAGAAGTAAATTAGAAAGTTGCTCAAAATTTAATGCTCTACCTGAATCAAGAAAGAAAAATTTTGGGTTCAGTGTCCCTTTAAGGACAAGATTTAAACTCCAAGGAGGAGCCTTAGATCTAAAACACAGGTCTGAACCAAGAAAGAGCCTTAACAAATGGCTGCACATCTGGAAGCTCTGCAAACCTCTTGTGCAGTAACACAGACAGGGCCAAAAACTGTCCCTTCAGGGGACATCCAGAAAAGCCCTTCTCCAGTTCATCCTGGAGAACAGAATAAGTAGGTCCTCCACATCTTATGATGATATGCGACGAGCAACCAGCTTACGAGCTTAAATGAGAGTAAAAATAACTATTAAAAAACCCTCTTGGCTAGGACTAAGCGTTTAATCTCCACGCAGTCAGCCTCAGAGAATCTAGACATTGATGAACAAAGAAACCTTGGTCAGCAGATCCCTGAGACAAGGTAACTTCCACGGAGGAGATGATGACATCCCCACTAGATCCGTGAACCATATTCCTTCGTGGCCAAGACGGAGCAGTCAGTATCATGGACGCCTGCTTGACTCACGCAGTCAGCCTCCGAGAATCTAGACATTGATGAACAAAGAAACCTTGGTCAGCAGATCCCTGAGACAAGGTAACTTCCACGGAGGAGATGATGACATCCCCGTGAACCATATTCCTTCGCGGCCAAGACGGAGCAGTCAGTATCACGGACGCCTGCTTGACTCAAGCCACTACACTAGGAAGTAATGGAAACGGTTGGAAAGGATACATTGGATTGAACCTCTAAGGCACTGCTGATGCATCTGTTAGCTCCGCCTGAGGATCCCTGTACCTCTTGCAAATCTCTGCAAACACTCGGGATGGAGAGACCATTCACCCGGATGAAAAGGACTGTCTGCTGAGGAAATCCGCTTCCCAGTTGTCCACACCCAGAATGTAGATTGCCGACAGCAAAATAATTGCGGGTCTCCCCCAAACTAGAATCCGAGATACTTCCCTTAAAACTAGGGAGCTTCTCATTCCCCCTTGATGGTTGATGTAAGCCACCGAGGATATATTGTTTGATTGGAATCCGATTAATTGGGACGAACCCAGCAGAGGCCAAGCTTTCAGAGCATTGTATATTGCCCGAAGATCCAAAATGAGATCAGGAGGGAGCTTTACCTCCTGAGAGCAGAGGCCATGTGCCTTCCTGGCACCCCAAACAGCTCCCCATCCTGACAGACTTGCAACCGTAGTCACAATCACCCAGGACGGTCTTGAGACGGACGTCCCTCAGGACAAGTGATCCGCACAAAACCGCCAAGAGAGCAATTCTCCCAATTGGTTGTCCAGAGAAATCTGTTGAGACAGATCCGAATGATCGCCGTTCCACTAGTTCAGCATGCACAGTTGCAACAGTCTGAGGTGAAACCTGGCAAAGGAAATTATGTCCAAACTGGACACCATGAGACCAATCACCTCCATACACCAAGCCACAGATGGCCTTAAGGAGATCTGGAGAGCAAGACATGTTGAAACTAGCTTGCAACATCTCTGGTCTGTTAGAAATCTTATGTCTTTGGAGACTATTATAGTACCAAAGATTCTACCCAGGTATTTGATACAAGAGAACTCTCTCTAGATTATCTGCCATCCATGGGATCGAAGAAGACAGAGGAGATATTCCAAATGGTCCACTCTTTGAAAAATTTCTTTAGCTAGACCAAACAGAAGTGCTGGTCCAGGAATGCAAACCTTAGGAACTGAAATTGGTCCTTGAGGATTGGTACAAGAAGGGAGCAGCCTTCAGATTTATTGTGGTCATGAACTACCCCTCTCAAACTAGGGGAAGAATGGCCCTTATTGTCTCCATCTTAAACGAGGGGACATTTAAAAACCTGCTTAAGCACTTTAGGTCCAGAATCGGAACGGAAAGTTCCCTCCCTCTTAGGGACCACGAAAAAGGTTTGAATAATATCCCAAGTCTTTAACTGCAACAGGCACCGGAATAATAACTCCTAGAGGAGAGATCCTGTACACACCCCAGAAAGGCTTACCTCCTTTCTGGTCAGGAAGACAGGAGGAATCTGTTCTTGGGTGGCTGAGACTTAAAACCCTCTTTTGTAACCCTGAGCTATGACCTCCAGGACCCATGGATTCTGCACGTCCCTGAACCAAGCGACTGAAAAGAGCGACATACTGCCCCTACATGATCCAGAAAAGGACTGGGCACCGCCCATGCATGCCGACGTAGACTCAGCGGGCTTCTTGCTCTGCTTGGCATTATTCCAGGATTGAGCCGGCTTCCAAGAGCACTTGGTTTGCTCTGGCTTAGTGGAGGACTGCTGACATGGGCTTTATCAGAACAAAAATTGTCCCTTAGATTAGTTCATATACTTTTGCGGTAGGAGGGCACCCTTGTCCCCTGTGACAGTGGAGATAATTTGAGTCCAGGCCTGGACTAGACAAAATCATTCCCTAAAGGGAAGGAAGAAGTCTAGACTTAGAAGTCATATCCGCAGACCATGACTTCAGCCAGAGCCCGACGGTCCTGAACGGAAAAAGCTGAAACCATAGCATTCAAGTGAATAAACTGCCTAATAGCAGCACAGATAAAAGAATTAACAACCCTCAAGGTCATAAATCATTTCTGAGTAACGTTGAGGGGATCCTCCACCCCGATCAAATCCTATAAGTAGTCACACCAGGAGGTAGTTTCTCCAGTAACCGCGGCAACAGCCGCCGCCGGTTGAAACAAATATCCTGTATATTGAAACATCTTAACAGAGTTTCCATATTTTATTCAAACAAAGAACTATCCTCAAGTGGAATAGTAGTATGTTTAGCAAGGGTGAAGATAATGCCATCCTTTTTAGGGACAGAACCTCACAACTCCATTGAGAGTCCAGGACCGGGACAATTTGTTAAAAGGGAGAAGAGGGGGAAAAGGAATCCAATCCTGTCCCATTAATTCTTAATGTTCGATATCTAACAGGAGCAGGCAAGGATAAGGGACCACCCTGTCCTCAAACTCTATCCAATATAGTAATTGGAGGTTCATCGGGCAATTTGGGCTCTGGAACCTCTGAATTCAGCAAAAACTTCCTTTAGAAGAAAGCGCAAATTCCTAAACTAAAGTCTGGTTCCTCCGCAGCCGGAGGTTTAGAGGCAGCAGACTCCGACCAAGAATGTTCATACTCTAAAGTCTCAGAAAAAACTTCATCCTCGGATAACCCTCAGTTAATCCAATAAATTATCTGATGTACTCTGGGAAGGAGTGCAATATGTAACCTTTCACTTGCGCTTAGCAGGGCGAGGTAAAGCATTAAAAGCCGCAGTCACCGACGTCTGAACTGCACAGTAACGTCTGGTGAAAAAAGGTCCCCTCCAGATGGAGGATCAGCAATGCTCTGGGAAAACTGCATGTTAAGAGATATAAGAATGTAGGGTACGCACCTCACTGGACGACAACTCCTCAGAGGTGGACGGCTCCGTGGTATCAAACATGTTTGATATCACATTATCAAGGAATATGAAATATAATTGAGAGGGCGGAACTAAGGCCTCCTCCCCATATAAACAGGAATTACTCATTAGGAATAGAGGGAGTGCCCTCTAAAGTAACAGAATCCTCTATCGCAATGCAATAACCGTAGAACTAGAGAAATAAAACATCTTATTTTATTCAGAAAAACGGCACCCTTATACCCCAATGGCTGGGGCACTCACCACCTCCTGTGACCCAGACAGTACAGAGATACTGTAGACACCCGGTCAGGAAAAATGGAATGAATCACATGGCGCACAATGCAGGACCATCCCTGCTATGAGAAAGCGAGCCAAGCTTGTAACCTGCATGGCTCTCAAAGTGAAAGTGAAACCTGCATATTCCATAATAGCCTATGGAGCTGTTAATATGAGTCGGAATGGTTTCGCAGAAAGACTCTCCCTGCATCTCCGAACACTAACTTTCATCCATGCTCTCACTGAGAGGCTGACAGGGCTACTTAAAACTCCAGTCCCATCTCGAAAAGTACTACCCTCCATAAGAGACTACTCCGAAATCTTCTAACACTTATCTGCCAACCTCCTGTGACGAAAGGCAAAGAATGACTGGGATTATGAGGAAGTGGGGGGAGGTATTTAAGCCTTTGGCTGGGGTGTCTTTGCCTCCTCCTGGTGGCCAGGTTCAGTATTTCCCACAAGTAAGGAATGCAGTGGTTAACTCTTCCCATATTAGGATGGAATATATAAGAAGAACAGGAAGTGCACTCTCCAGGACTTTTAGAAAATTTCGTTTTACTTTCAAGTAAAAGTCCTGGAGAGTGCACTTTCTGTTCTTCTTTTGTTGCACCCTGGGCATTGGAATTGAAAGTCTGGAGTGCTTGTCTGTACTAATATATATATATATATATATATATATATATATATATATATATATATATATATATATATATATATATATATATATATATATATATATATATATATACACACACACACACACACACACACATACACACATTAATGTCTACACACACATACACACATTAATGTCTAAACCGTTAGCAACAAAAGTGAGTACACCCCTAAGTGGAAATGTCTAAATTGGGCCCAATTAGCCATTTTCCCTCCCCGGTGTCATGCGACTCGTTAGTGTTACAAGGTCTCAGGTGTGAATGGAGAGCAGGTGTGTTAAATTTGGTGTTATCACTCTCACACTCTCGCATACTGGTCACTGGAAGTTTAACATGGCACCTCATGGCAAAAAACTCTTTGAGGATCTAAAAAAAAGAAAGAATTGTTGCTCTACATCAAAATAGCCTAGGCTATAAGAAGATTGGCAAGACCAGGAAACTGAGCTGCAGCATGGTGGGCAAGACCATAAAGTGGTTTCACAGGACAGGTTCCACTCAGAACAGGCCTCGCCATGGTCGACAAAAGAAGTTGAGTGCACATGCTCAGAGTCATATCCAGAAGTTGTCTTTGGGAAATAGACATATGAGTGTTACCCGCATTGCTGCGGAGGTTGAAGGGGTCAGTGCTCACACCAGTGTTTTTGATAGAATGTTACAAATAAAATTAAATTTAGTAAACTCTTTGATAAAAACAGATTTACATTAAAAGTAAACTATTACACATCATAGTCTCTAATAGATATGTTCTACACAAACTTTTGGGATTTCACATATAATTTTTTATATATTTTTTTTAAAGTAATGGAACTAGACAGAGTTTGTTATTGTAAATGTTATTTTCAGCTAACAGATCTGATTGTTCCCAAGCAGTGTGCAATTTTTACCTTTGAAAGGAAGATAAGCCCAAATCACTTTGGTGGGTGTTAAAGAGTATTTTAATGACTGCGTATACTGAACACTTTTTGTAGTCTTCTTTCAGCGCATCTTAATATGCTAAAATAGCTCTGTAAGAACCTAGAAACAGTTTGCTAATTTGTCTCTGGGACAGCAATACAGATTTGTAGTTGTGTACTTTATGTCCCTTTAATGCAAAGCGGATCTCAAATTCAAAATTAAGACAGAGCATCTAATTTTAAAAGACTTTTCAACTGACTTCTATTATCAAATGTAATTTGTTTTTGCTATCTTTTGTTGAAGAGCATACCTAGGTAGGCTCAGGAGCAGCAATGCACTACAGGGAGATAGCTGCTGATTGGTGGCTACTGCCTCTTGCCAATGGTTCACCAAGTGTGTTCAGCTAGCTCCCACTAGTACACTGCTGCTCTATGACTGCCTTTAACTATACGTTTAACCCTTTTGCATGGCTCAAACCCATTCCTATATACAAGCAATAATCAAATGCTCTAAAACATTAAATAATTTTGTTTTGTACTTTTATGCCCCTTTAATCAAACTTTGCAATAGACTGGCATATGGTGCTACATTCACTGGAACATTCAGAGAGGAAATTATTAAAATATATAAAATATAGTAAAATCACTTTTTAATTGAAAAATACAAAATTTCAATATTAGTGGTACAGACTGTAAAGTATTAATTTGATACAAATATCTTAAAGAGAAATATACTAATAGGGTAATGCTACATCCCACAAAAAATAAAAAAATAAGACTGAATACAGCACTCTTTTTAAAAATATCCCTTATCATAAACATTATTGCTCAAAGAGTATATACTTATAATTAGACAAAATAGTTGCCTTGGGCCCAGCACCTAAAGCAATGGTCTCAACATACAGGCCCTTGGGCCACATGCTGCCCCAAGATTGTTTCATGTGGCCTGCTTGTTTAAAGGGACAATCTACCATTGAATTGTTATTGTTTTAAAAGATAGATAATTCCTTTATTACCCATTCCCCAGTTATGCATAACCAACACAGTTATATTAATATACTTTTTACCTCTGTGATTACCTTGTATCGAGGAACCTTCTTCCAGCCCCCTGATCACATGACTGTGACTGTTTATTATCTATTGTCTTAAATTTAGCATTGTTTTGTGCTAAATCTTAAAGGGACATTAAACCCCAAATTTTTCATTCATGATTCAGATAGAGAATTCAATTTTAAACAACTTTCTAATTTACTTCTATTATCTAATTTGCTTCATTCTCTTGCTATTCTTTCCTGAAACGCATATCTAGATAGGCTCAGTAGCTGCTGATTGGTGGCTGGACAGATTCCTCGTGTGATTGGCTGACCCATGTACATTGCTATTGCTTCAACAAAGGATATGTAAAGAATGAAGCAAATTAGATAATAGAAGTAAATTGGAAAGTTGTTTAAAATTGTATTCTCTGTCTGAATCATGAAAGAAAATTTTAGGGTTTAATTTCCCTTTAAATAACCCTCTGTGCCTGAACACAGTGTTATCTATATGGCCCACATGTACTTTCTTTCTCTTTGTGTTGAAAAGAGATTTAAAAAGCCTGTGATAAGAGGCAGCCCTCAAAGGCTTAGAAATCAGCATATGAGCCTACCTATGTTAAGTTTAAACTAAGAATACCAAGAGAAAAAAGCAAATTTGATGATAAAAGTAAATTGGAAAGTTGATTAAAATTAAAAGTCCTATCTGAATAATGAAAGTTTAATTTATACTAGACTGTCCCTTTAAAGGTAAACCATTAGGGGGCGGAGCCTGGAGCTCAATGCAGATGGAGGCATAATCCCTGAGCTCCGTCAAACACTGCCTAAATAGAGACAATTAATGGGCAAAGAACTTTCTAAAAATCGCTGGAAAATGTCAGGGGAAGTTATGTGAACTAACCAGCAACAGCTGAGAGGTAAAAACAGCCGGCATAGGAACTGATAAACAGCGCATACAATATAGTACAAGCTGCGCCGCATGCCGCCCGCCATCTTGGATGCACTGACCTGACACCCGAATCCAGCATAATGGCGGTAAGCTAATAAATATTAGACCCCGGACTTTACCCGACCATACATCGTAGCAGCTCTGTACTAAATTGACCGCTAGCCACTTATTCTGATAGACAGGGGGGGTGAGGAGCGGTTCTTCCCCTCATCCTCACTAATGAGGAGACGTTGAGTGGTCCTGGTGCAAAATCAATAAAAAGACACAGTGAAGTGCTACTGGAATATTATTTAACGATTGGGGACAAATAACCTCCAGAAGGAGATACACTAATCAGAATCTGCGAAGTCTGGCTAATAAGCTGTGATGCAAAAGTTTACTCGCATAAAATGTCAAATTGGGTAGGAAAAGAACTATGTAAAGTAATAAGCTGCACACTCTAACCACATGTGATTATAAAACGGTACTAAAAGGAGTTGAAAACTATGCTACTACTAAAGTGACACATTCAAGAAGCTGCATTATAGATCTCAATAAATCACTATCTCAATATTTCTGAAGCAGAGCAAGACCTCTTTACTATTAGTTAAAAGAAAATCAACCGCCATATTAACAAGAGGCCCACCTAGGATCTAAGATTGCAGCTCACAATGCAGGCCACTACAATAAAGTTAGACCTATATATCTTTCTGTGAGTAGGGGACTTCAGCTGCAGGCACAGTAGAAAGCAGAAATTTATTTGCCACGACGGATAGCACAATTACATTAAAACCAACAAAGGAGATAAAAACTGCTAAATAGATATAAGATTGATATACACTACAACTACAACTATAAAGTGCGGGGCAACCAGACAAAACATACAGAATAATTAGGTGTATGCCATTATCCTCAGTTTAAACCGACTATTAATTTCTCTCTCAAGAAGAAATTTCAAACAGCTATAATGGCGGCGAGGAAAAACAATAAATCCTCTCAGGGTCTTAAAGCAACTTCGGCTAACTTATTTTTTAAACCTGCAAAAGAAAAGATTACAGAGATAACTAATAGCACAGCAGATGAAGATATAGACTCTGAAACAGACTCGCAGTGTGCTGAAGAGGACTCTATCCCTGTCACCAAGGCTGACCTTAGGTCACTGGTTTCTAAAAAAGATATTGATAAAAACTTCAACAAGCTGTGGGAAAAGATTGACGCATTCCAGAGTACTGTGACTAATAGTCTATCAGAAATAAAGCAAGATGTAACAGAGCTGGGAACTAGAGTGGCAGCGCTAGAGGAGACTGAAACTTCAGTTACAGAAGAAATTACGAGTGTCACCCAACAACTTGCAGCACAACACCAAGAGCTATCTGAGATGCAAGATAAACTAGAAGATCTTGAAAATAGAAGCCGTAGGTGTAATCTGAGACTGAAAGGGATCCCGGAATCTATAGCGGCTGAAGAATTAAGTAATTACCTTCATCAACTCTTTCAAGCTATATCAGGCGATGTCAATGATGATAAGTACCAACTAGAAAGGTCACACAGAGCACTCCGACCCAAACCAAAAGAAGAAGCACCTCCTAGAGATGTGGTTGTTAAGTTTTTAAGATTTCAGGAAAAAGAGGAGATCCTCACAGCAGCAAGAAGGAATCCAACATTTAAATTCCAAGGATCAGTGATCCAATTTTATCAAGATCTATGTATCAAGACACTTCAAAAGAGAAGTGAACTGAGACCACTCACTACGCTACTGAGGAAACATCAAATCAGATACAGATGGGGATTTCCTTTCAATTTATACATTCTACACAACGGCAGATCTCTAAGCCTTAAAGAACCAGCGGAGATACCAACAATCTGCAAACAACTGGCATTGGAAACGCCAGAACTCCCGCAATTGGATCAATCAGAGGATCTGATACACCAATCATCGGGATCTACTCAACTAAGAAGACAAAAGTGGTTAAAAGTCACGAAAAAGAAAACCAAATTATGAGGCCCTTGCCTTATGATTAAAGAAGTGATCAATTGCCTGTGGAGTTGGTGAGAGTATGAGTCAAGGTGATCAAGAACTGTAAGTGTTACAAATCACTGACTGTTGATGTTGGTTTCAAGAACTAGACTATTAATAGCAGAAACATGGTTAATTAGAACACATTTTTTAAGGCCCAATGTTACTTTTTCAGCAGTGGGAGTAAGCAAACACTCATAAAGTGGATAATTTAAAGGGGGAGGGGTGGGAGGGATTGGGGAATTTTTTCCATTTTTATGTTGTTCTTCTTCTGCATTCATTTTTTCAATGCGGGAGAAGTTGGTTTTTTTCTGTTCTGTATGTTCTCACTCATTGTTTCACAGATGCTTTGCTGAAAATACTATGTAACCTAACTGTTCTTATTTTTGTTTTTATCCTACTATGTTATTCTCTATATACAAATAAGTTTCCCAGTAACAAAGACACCTGCTTAGAATTTCTAGAGAAGATATCAGAGGAATCGATAGAGACGGATCCGGGGGGGGGAGCCCCAAACCTTAAATTATAAGTAATGACTAATGACATTCATTTAATATCACACAATGTTAGAGGCCTTAATTCAGACCCTAAGAGAAGGACAGCACTAGCCCAATATCTAAAAATTAAAGCTAATATAATATTCCTGCAAGAGACACATTTCACTAACGACGTAATCCCGAAATATTGGTCAAGACACTTTACTCAACACTACCACTCAACGACAGACAAAAAGAAAAGAGGGGTCTCAATCTTGATACACCAATCCCTGGGATTAATAGTAGAGGAAACAATCAGAGATCCAGATGGGAGGTTCTTAATAGTAAGAGGGAGACAACATGATAAGCAAATTGTTCTATGCAATATTTATGCCCCCAACGAGACCCAGATTTCTTTTTTCACGCATATTTCCTATCTACTTACCCGATGGACGCAAGACAGAATCCTATTAGGTGGCGACTTTAATATAGAGCTATACAAATACCAAGATACAGACCAAACCAAATTGACTCAGAAACAACTTAGACATAACTCTATGGTAAAAAAAATTAGGGAGATCTTTCTATCTCACAACATACTAGATTCCTGGGACACCCTATACGGGAGAACGGCAGACTACACTTATTATTCACATGCTCATAAAAAGTACTCAAAATTAGACTATATCTATGTAAGCCAGATCTGGCTTCCCGACTTATCTTCCTCTACCATTCATGCCTGCGCTTGGTCAGATCATTCCATAGTTCACATTCGCATTAAAGAAACATTCCAGATTAGCACAGCACGTTCCTGGAACTACGACCCATATGTTTTACAAAAACCAGGTATACATAAATCTATCTCACAAGCTATGTCAGAATACTGGACATTAAATACGGGTACCACCTCGAATCCGATTAACATCTGGGCAGCACACAAACCTTTCGTTAGGGGGTTACTCATAAAAGAAAAAGCAGCCCTTAATAAAGCTAATAGATCACAGATAGACTCTTTACAAGCTCAAATAGATTCGCTCACAAAGCTACACCAACAGGGCCAATCAGAAACTGTGTTCCGAGACTTACAAGCAAAGAGAGTAGAATTATTAACCATAATGAATAGGGCATCTCTCAGGGCAGCGCACAGGTTGAAAGCAAATTATTTTCTATATTCTAACAAACCAGATAAGTACTTAGCTCATAAGCTCAGGGAACAAATAAAGTCTTTTTCTATACCAACACTACAAAAGCAGGACGGAACATACACGTCAAATCCACAAGAAATTGCTGATAGTTTTGCTCAATATTATGCCCAACTTTATGACGGGGAAAAGACGACATGCAATGACAAGACAAGACAGACATTACATAGATTTTTAGCTTAAGCTAATTTAACACCAATTGACGAAACAATTAGAGACGAACTGAACGCGGAGGTGTCAGCCAGGGAGGTCCTACTAGCTATTAGGGACCTTAAGGCGGGAAAAGCATCGGGCCCTGACGGGTTTCCAGGGGAATATTACCAACTCTTCAAATCCATCCTAACCCCACACATTGTATCATTCTGCAATGACATTCTCCAAGGTAAAGCAATCCCGACAGAAATTCTACAGGCTAAGATAGTGGTGATCCCCAAGCCAGGAAGAAATCCAAAATTGTGCCAAAATTACAGACCCATATCCCTAATTAACCAAGATATAAAAATTCTTAGTAAAATTTTGGCAAACAGACTCAAAACACTCCTACCGACCCTGATCCATCCAGACCAGGTGGGGTTCATAACGGGACGAGAAGCCCCTGACAATATAAGACGTACGATCTCCCTGGTTGACTACCTTCATAAGACAAAAACGCCTTCTCTGTTCCTTTCTTTGGACGCGGAGAAGGCGTTTGACAGAATAGACTGGGTTTTTATGTTTGAAGTCTTAAGCAAATTAGGATTCAGTGGCCCATTCGTACAAGCCATCAAAAGCATTTATTCCAACCCCACTGCACACATTAGAGCGGCAGGCTACCAATCTAAAAAGATTGATATTCGAAATGGTACTAGACAAGGTTGCCCCTTATCGCCGCTCTTATTTGCTCTATGCATAGAGCCTCTGGCAGCGGTGATTCGCTCAACTCCTGAAGTACACGGAGTCTCACTAGGTAACGAAGAATTTAAAATTTCTTTGTTTGCTGATGACGTTCTTCTCACCCTGACCAAACCAATGGAATCCCTACCCCATCTATACCGTATCTTACAAGATTATGCTGACATCTCAGGGTATAAAGTCAACCAGGAAAAATGTGAGGCACTGGCCATCTCCCTCCCCACCCATGCTAAAAAGACCATTGAAGCTAATTTCTCGTTTGAATGGGCTAAAGGAGCAATTAAATATCTAGGGGTCAAACTATCAGGCGATATCTCAGACCTTTACAAACTAAACTATATTCCCCTTTACAAGATAATCAGAAAGGAGGTTAAAAATTGGAAAACTGGAGGTTTCTCTTGGTTCGGCCGATTGTCGGCGATCAAGATGAACGTTCTTCCCAGGCTATTATATTTTTTTAGAGCCTTGCCGATCAAGATCCCACTCCCAGAATTAGACAAACTTCAATCAGACCTGATTAGATTCATAAGAGGAAATAAAAAAGCTAGAATACCTTCGCAAGTATTAATGCAACATAAACAACTAGGAGGAGTGGGGATACCAAATTTACTCAATTACTATCAAGCAGCGAGACTAGCACAGACTACTTTAATGAGCAAAAAACAAAAAGAAATAATTTGGGTGAGGGTGGAGACTTTAAGGTCAGGATACAAACACTCAGAGGATATCCTATGGGAGCACCCGAAAGACACACTTAAACTAACTGACGACTCGAAACTGACAGGAGAGATGATGTCAATGTGGCACTCAATAACCGACAAACTGAAGCTCCTACCATCTGACTCATTAATGAGACCATTAAGGACTCTGATGGGTCCAGACTTTCAGAGACTAATTAGCAAATGGGAAAATAAAGGGCTCTATAGATTAGCAGACTTTCTCCATAAAGGGAAAATAGCCACTCATCAACAAATACAAGTAAAAATATTACCAGATAAGTTACACTGGTTCTTATACCTACAGATTGCATCCACCATTAATGGGGTCATGCCCAAACCTCCCAGACAACACTTAACGACTCTAGAAAAACTGTGTAGTGCCGACTCACGCCATAGAGGTTTAATCTCTACCCTATATATAACCTTGCAGACAGCCAAACACACTACTAAATCCCCCTTAATGATGAAGTGGGAGAGAGATATTAATAAAACTTACTCCAAAGAGGAATGGGAGGAAATCTTTCAGGGTTCAGGTAGAGGTATGATCAGTGCAGATCTGAAAGAAAATTGCATTAAGACGGTTTTCAGGTGGTACCTTACCCCAATGATTACATCTCACTATACTCAAGCTAGCAATAGAAACTGTTACAGAGGCTGTGAAGAGGCAGGAACATATTTCCATATGTGGTGGGAGTGTCCTAAGGTACAACAAATATGGGTTAAACTATCCAAGCTGCTGAGTGAGGTGCTTTCAGTAAGCATCTCCCTAACCGCGACACAAGCTTTATTAAATGAACACATAAAACACTTCAATTCAGCCACCAACACATTTATACGCATTCTATGCACAGCTACTAGGACATGTGTGGCTCGTTATTGGAAGGTAGGGACACCCACATGGGGAGAGGTTATGGAGAAGATAAAGACAATATACAAACTATCTGAAACAGCCTCATTCATTCAAGCTAATCACGAACAATTCTTAAAGATTTGGAACTATTGGATTTTAAGCGGACACTAACCCGATATAAGACAGAAAGATAGAAACAATACCAATTTAGAACTAAGGTAGAGTCTGCACTATAGAGGGGACTGAGAACTGACAATTGACTGCAGATAATTTGGCTGAAACAGAGAAGGTGGGGCTCCCACCCCGGACCGTCAACAGACGAAATGATGAAACAACCAGGTTGAGGTTTGGAAATACAATGAGTGAGGGGAGGGGGGGTTGTTTTTGGTTTATTGTTTACTGTTTATTGCTTACTGTTATTATAGTTTAATGAACAGGAGGATTGAGTGGAAAAGTTTTAAGAAAATACAATAAAGTGGCATGGAGAGAAAGGGGATGCCAAGGAAACTTTCATGTCTTCTGGTAGCGATCTGCTGCACCCCTTAATCCATGGTGCTATTAATAAAAGTATGAATAATCACACAGACAATTGGAACTCAGTGGTCCATAAATAGAGTCATCGTCTGCCCTATTAGCAGTCCTTGCTACTTCTGACTGAGGAAACATAATATCTGTTATAGACTCTTAACTGATGGATGCATAGCAGAAAGAGGGGAGGGAAAACAAACAGATGATGATCTTTGTAAGACAAATGTATGATGTGTGACATACTCTGTATATGTTTTGTAATAAAAAAATTATTTCAACTAAAGGTAAACCATTAATTTGGGCATTCAATTTTTTTGGGGGTTTTAAGAGGTCTAATTAGTTGATGTTGTATATAGGCACTCAAAAGATAAATATAAAGACAAGAGTCCAGTGTAGACTCCCACCATGCACTGCTTGGATAAATATCACTTTTGACATTGTTATACAGTTCTAGGATGATGACTGCACTTGGCACTCACAAGATAAATATAGACTGTGAATGTCTGTTGTGGGCTACAGCTCCCACCATGCACGACTACTTGGGTAAATGTCACTTCCAGTCCCTAGTATATCTAGCACTTACTCAGTTCAAGTGGCCACCATAAGCCAGCACACTTAGCCAGTGGCCCCCAGATATATTGAGTTTGATACCCCTGACCTAAAGACAAGCTAATGCAAATATAGACAGCAAAAATGAAATTAGTATGTGACTAATATTATCTAAATGCACCAGGATACAATATAATCAGTAGAATAATCAAAAGATGAGCATCACTACAAATACGGACTAGCAACATCCCAGTTGCCATCAGATGACGCCTGAGTAGAGAAATTGCTAAAACCCTGGGTAGCGCTTGCTAATTGGTGGCTACATTTACCCACCAATCAGCAAGTGCTACCCAGGTGCTGAACCGAAAATGGCCCGGCTCCTAAGCTTAAATTCTTGCTCTTCAAATAAAGATACCAAGAGAACAAAGAAACATTTATAATAGGAGTAAATTAGAAAGTTTGTTAAAATTGCATCTAAATCATGAAAGAAAAAACAATTTTGGTTTTAGTATCATTTTAATTGATAAACATGGGATTACCATACAGCACTCCAAACATAGAATTAGAGGTGTCTGCTCTGTATTTTGGGAGTTGTCTACTGCATAAGACCAAATAAAGATATAGGATAAAAATCATTGCACAACAGTATGAAAGTCAAGATATATGGAAATGGTTAAGACTGTAGGGAAAAAAAAAATTCAGACCAGGAGATTTTAAAAATAGTGGGTCACTTTCCCACTAAGATCACCTACCCCACTATTTGTTATGGAGAGAGCGGTGACAGAAACCCTATGTTCCTCCTTGATTTAGAGAGGATTCAAAAGAGAATTCCCCTGTCCTGAATGAGGGGCCACAAATATGCAGGTAATAACTATTTCCATGCAAATTAGGCATCAGAGTGTTATTTCTAAAGGGGGGGGGGGGTGATTTCAGAGCCCTTACATTAGCCATAAAATCACACAGTATGACATGAAACCCTATTTTAGAAAGCCACAGCCACTGGTAAGTGATTGCTATAAAAATAACAAATCGCCTAGCTGCTAAATGTATTTAAAGCTGCTAAGCCCATTGCCCACATTCAGTAATGATTAAAGATCAATGGTATAGTAGGGATGAGAATACCAACTGAAAGAGAATAGAAGATTTAGTCAAAAGAAAATAAATAAAATGACTAAACATTTCTTTCATGATTCAGACAGAGCACTGGTTTTCAACCCTGTCCTCAGGCTTCTCTAACAGGCCAGATTTTGAGGATATCTAAACTACAGCACAGGTGAAATAATCAGCTGTATGTAAACAGTTAATTTACCTGATCTTACCCCAAGGTAATCCTGAAGATCTGGCCAGTTAGGGAGGCTTGAGCATACAAAAAAAAAAATCTTTCCAATTTAATTATATTATCTCATTTGTTCCATTCTCTTTGTATCCTTTGTTAAAAAATATACATAGGTAGGCTCAGAAGCTGCTGATTGGTGGCTGCACATATATGCCTCTTCTCGTTGGCTTTCAACCATTTTCAACAAAGGATTCCAAGAGAAAGAAGCAAATTAGATAATAGAAGTAAATTGGAAATCTGTATGATCTATCTGAATCATGAAAGAAACATTTGGGGTTACATGTCCCCACGACAGTTTGTAGTTTACACAAATTTAACCTAAAGAATTATTAATATCCATTAATAAAATGTGACTGCAATCTGATTCAATAATAAGCCCCTCTACAAAGTCAGCATGAAAGTCAGGGACACAGTGTATTAGCTTTGAGTAAAATACAGTAGCCAAGCAACGCAAACCACTTTGTAATGCTCATAGATAAATTACTGTGTGATTTGCAAGTTATTTCATATAACAAGTTATGTTAGCTCTTCATCTTTAGGAAATTAAAGTGCACCACACACAAAAGCCAGAAGATCTATCTTTGTTATATTAATAAAGCACAGCCATTATGTTCAAAGGCTAGGGGTAGCAATAAAGAGAGTCAAGGGAATGTACAGCAGACCAAACCAATTGATCTGTTGCAGTGAAGCAGAACTAGAGGTAATGGACTTCAGCACAAACTAGTATTATGCTCAGAAACACCATGAAGAAGTTGAACCAGTCCTGTAAAGCACAATAATGAAACTTGTAAGGTGTAACCAATAAAGATGTCATAGTAAGTGGTTATTTAAAAGGCAATCTTTATAGAAGTTATTGATTTCTAAATTAAAAGGAACAATAAACCCAAACAATTTCTTTCATGATTCAGATAGAGGACACAAGTTTTAAAAGGTTTCCAATTTACTTCTATTATTAATTGTTTTTCATTCTCATGTTATTCTTTGTTGAGGAGATACCTAGGTAGGTAGCGTGCACATGCCTGAAGCACTACACAACAGGAAATAGTGCTGCTATCTAGTGCCCCTACTAATGTATAACATTGTTGCAAAACTGCTGCTATATAGTGCTGCAGACACATGCACACTCTTGAGCTTACATTTCTGCTTTTACACAAAGGATAACAAGAAAACGAAAAAAAAAAACAGAATTTATGTTTACCTGATAAATTACTTTCTCCAACGGTGTGTCCGGTCCACGGCGTCATCCTTACTTGTGGGATATTCTCTTCCCCAACAGGAAATGGCAAAGAGCCCAGCAAAGCTGGTCACATGATCCCTCCTAGGCTCCGCCTTCCCCAGTCATTCGACCGACGTAAAGGAGGAATATTTGCATAGGAGAAATCATATGATACCGTGGTGACTGTAGTTAGAGAAATTAAATCATCAGACCTGATTAAAAACCAGGGCGGGCCGTGGACCAGACACACCGTTGGAGAAAGTAATTTATCAGGTAAACATAAATTCTGTTTTCTCCAACATAGGTGTGTCCGGTCCACGGCGTCATCCTTACTTGTGGGAACCAATACCAAAGCTTTAGGACACGGATGATGGGAGGGAGCAAATCAGGTCACCTAGATGGAAGGCACCACGGTCTGCAAAACCTTTCTCCCAAAAATAGCCTCAGAAGAAGCAAAAGTATCAAATTTGTAAAATTTGGTAAAAGTGTGCAGTGAAGACCAAGTCGCTGCCTTACATATCTGATCAACAGAAGCCTCGTTCTTGAAGGCCCATGTGGAAGCCACAGCCCTAGTGGAATGAGCTGTGATTCTTTCAGGAGGCTGCCGTCCGGCAGTCTCATAAGCCAATCTGATGATGCTTTTAAGCCAAAAAGAGAGAGAGGTAGAAGTTGTTTTTTGACCTCTCCTTTTACCAGAATAAACAACAAACAAGGAAGATGTTTGTCTGAAATCCTTTGTAGCCTCTAAATAGAATTTTAGAGCACGAACTACATCCAAATTGTGCAACAAACGTTCCTTCTTTGAAACTGGATTCGGACACAAAGAAGGCACAACTATCTCCTGGTTAATATTTTTGTTAGAAACAACTTTCGGAAGAAAACCAGGTTTAGTACGCAAAACCACCTTATCTGCATGGAACACCAGATAAGGAGGAGAACACTGCAGAGCAGATAACTCTGAAACTCTTCTAGCAGAAGAAATTGCAACCAAAAACAAAACTTTCCAAGATAATAACTTAATATCTACGGAATGTAAGGGTTCAAACGGAACCCCTTGAAGAACTGAAAGAACTAAATTGAGACTCCAAGGAGGAGTCAAAGGTTTGTAAACAGGCTTGATTCTAACCAGAACCTGAACAAAAGCCTGAACATCTGGCACAGCCGCCAGCTTCTTGTGAAGTAAAACAGATAAAGCAGAAATCTGTCCCTTCAAAGAACTTGCAGATAATCCTTTCTCCAAACCCTCTTGTAGAAAGGATAGAATCTTAGGAATTTTTACCCTGTTCCATGGGAATCCTTTCGATTCGCACCAACAGATATATTTCTTCCATACTTTATGGTAAATTTTCCTAGTTACAGGCTTTCTAGCCTGAATAAGAATATCAATGACAGAATCTGAGAACCCACGCTTTGATAAAATTAAGCGTTCAATCTCCAAGCAGTCAGTTGGAGTGATGCCAGATTCGGATGTTCGAACGGACCTTGAACAAGAAGGTCCCGTCTCAAAGGTAGCTTCCATGGTGGAGCCGATGACATATTCACCAGGTCTGCATACCAAGTTCTGCGTGGCCACGCAGGAGCTATCAAGATCACCGAAGCCCTCTCTTGATTGATCCTGGCTACCAGCCTGGGAATGAGAGGAAACGGTGGGAACACATAAGCTAGGTTGAAAGTCCAGGGCGCTACTAGTGCATCTACTAGAGTCGCCTTGGGATCCCTGGATCTGGACCCGTAGCAAGGAACCTTGAAGTTCTGACGAGACGCCATCAGATCCATGTCTGGAGTGCCCCATAATTGAGTTATTTGGGCAAAGATTTCCGGATGGAGTTCCCACTCCCCCGGATGAAATGTCTGACGACTCAGAAAATCCGCTTCCCAATTTTCCACTCCTGGGATGTGGATTGCAGACAAGTGGCAGGAGTGAAGCTCCGCCCATTGAATTACTTTGGTCACTTCTTCCATCGCCAGGGAACTCCTTGTTCCCCCCTGATGGTTGATATATGCAACAGTCGTCATGTTGTCTGATTGAAACCTTATGAATTTGGCCTTTGCTAGTTGAGGCCAAGCCTTGAGAGCATTGAATATCGCTCTCAGTTCCAGAATGTTTATCGGGAGAAGAGATTCTTCCCGAGACCATAGACCCTGAGCCTTCAGGTGTTTCCAGACCGCGCCCCAGCCCACCAGGCTGGCGTCGGTCGTTACAATGACCCACTCTGGTCTTCTGAAGCTCATCCCTTGGGACAGGTTGTCCAGGGTCAGCCACCAACGGAGTGAATCTCTGGTCCTCTGATCTACTTGGATCGTCGGGGACAAATCTGTATAATCCCCATTCCACTGTCTGAGCATGCACAGTTGTAATGGTCTTAGATGAATTCGCGCAAAAGGAACTATGTCCATTGCCGCAACCATCAAACCTATTACTTCCATGCACTGCGCTATGGAAGGAAGAAGAACAGAATGAAGTGCTTGACAAGAGCTTAGAAGTTTTGATTTTCTGGCTTCTGTCAGAAAAATCTTCATTTCCAAGGAGTCTATTATTGTTCCCAAGAAGGGAACTCTTGTTGACGGGAATAGAGAACTTTTTTCTACGTTCACTTTCCACCCGTGAGATCTGAGAAAGGCTAGGACAATGTCCGTATGAGCCTTTGCTTGTGGTAGAGACGATGCTTGAATCAGTATGTCGTCCAAGTAGGGTACTACTGCAATGCCCCTTGGCCTTAGCACCGCTAGAAGGGACCCTAGTACCTTTGTGAAAATTCTTGGAGCAGTGGCTAGTCCGAATGGAAGTGCCACAAACTGGTAATGCTTGTCCAGAAAGGCGAATCTTAGGAACCGATGATGTTCCTTGTGGATAGGAATATGTAGATACGCATCCTTTAAATCCACCGTGGTCATGAATTGACCTTCCTGGATGGTAGGAAGAATTGTCCGAATGGTTTCCATTTTGAACGATGGGACCTTGAGAAATTTGTTTAGGATCTTGAGATCCAAAATTGGCCTGAATGTTCCCTCTTTTTTGGGAACTATGAACAGATTGGAGTAAAACCCCATCCCTTGTTCTCCTAATGGAACAGGATGAATCACTCCCATTTTTAACAGGTCTTCTACACAATGTAAGAATGCCTGTCTTTTTATTTGGTCTGAAGACAATTGAGACCTGTGGAACCTTCCCCTTGGGGGTAGTTCCTTGAATTCCAGGAGATAACCTTGAGAAACTATTTCTAGCGCCCAAGGATCCTGAACATCTCTTGCCCAAGCCTGAGCGAAGAGAGAGAGTCTGCCCCCCACCAGATCCGGTCCCGGATCGGGGGCCAGCATCTCATGCTGTCTTGGTAGCGGTAGCGGGCTTCTTGGCCTGCTTACCTTTGTTCCAGCCTTGCATCGGTCTCCAGGCTGGCTTGGTTTGAGAAGAATTACCCTCTTGCTTAGAGGATGTAGAATTTGAGGCTGGTCCGTTTCTGCGAAAGGGACGAAAACATAATTTATGCTTACCTGATAAATTCCTTTCTTCTGTTGTGTGATCAGTCCACGGGTCATCATTACTTCTGGGATATAACTCCTCCCCAACAGGAAATGCAAGAGGATTCACCCAGCAGAGCTGCATATAGCTCCTCCCCTCTACGTCAGTCCCAGTCATTCGACCAAGAATCAACGAGAAAGGAGTAACCAAGGGTGAAGTGGTGACTGGAGTATAATTTAAAAAATATTTACCTGCCTTAAAACAGGGCGGGCCGTGGACGGATCACACAACAGAAGAAAGGAATTTATCAGGTAAGCATAAATTATGTTTTCTTCTGTTATGTGTGATCAGTCCACGGGTCATCATTACTTCTGGGATACCAATACCAAAGCAAAAGTACACGGATGACGGGAGGGATAGGCAGGCTCATTATACAGAAGGAACCACTGCCTGAAGAACCTTTCTCCCAAAAATAGCCTCCGAAGAAGCAAAAGTGTCAAATTTGTAAAATTTGGAAAAAGTATGAAGTGAAGACCAAGTTGCAGCCTTGCAAATCTGTTCAACAGAGGCCTCATTCTTAAAGGCCCAGGTGGAAGCCACAGCTCTAGTGGAGTGGGCTGTAATTCTTTCAGGAGGCTGCTGTCCAGCAGTCTCATAGGCTAAACGTATTATGCTACGAAGCCAAAAAGAGAGAGAGGTAGCAGAAGCTTTTTGACCTCTCCTCTGTCCAGAATAAACGACAAACAGGGAAGAAGTTTGGCGAAAATCTTTAGTTGCCTGCAAGTAGAACTTGAGGGCACGAACTACATCCCGATTGTGTAGAAGACGTTCCTTCTTTGAAGAAGGATTTGGACACAAGGATGGAACAACAATCTCTTGATTGATATTCCTGTTAGTGACTACCTTAGGTAAGAACCCAGGTTTAGTACGCAGAACTACCTTGTCTGAGTGAAAAATCAGATAAGGAGAATCACAATGTAAGGCTGATAACTCAGAGACTCTTCGAGCCGAGGAAATAGCCATTAAAAACAGAACTTTCCAAGATAACAATTTTATATCAATGGAATGAAGGGGTTCAAACGGAACACCTTGTAAAACGTTAAGAACTAAGTTTAAACTCCATGGCGGAGCAACAGCTTTAAACACAGGCTTGATCCTAGCTAAAGCCTGACAAAAGGCCTGGACGTCTGGATTTTCTGACAGACGCCTGTGTAACAAGATGGACAGAGCTGAAATCTGTCCCTTTAATGAACTAGCTGATAAACCCTTTTCTAAACCTTCTTGTAGAAAAGACAATATCCTAGCGATCCTAACCTTACTCCAGGAGTAACCTTTGGATTCGCACCAGTATAGGTATTTACGCCATATTTTCTGGTAAATCCTTCTGGTGACAGGCTTCCTAGCCTGTATCAGGGTATCAATAACCGACTCAGAAAAACCACGTTTTGATAAAATCAAGCGTTCAATTTCCAAGCAGTCAGCTTCAGAGAAGTTAGATTTTGATGTTTGAATGGACCCTGTATCAGAAGGTCCTGTCTTAGAGGTAGAGACCAAGGCGGACAGGATGACATGTCCACTAGATCTGCATACCAAGTCCTGCGTGGCCATGCAGGCACTATTAGAATCACTGATGCTCTCTCCTGTTTGATTTTGGCAATCAATCGAGGAAGCAGCGGGAAGGGTGGAAACACATAAGCCATCCCGAAGTTCCAAGGTGCTGTCAAAGCATCTATCAGAACCGCTCCCGGATCCCTGGATCTGGACCCGTAGTGAGGAAGTTTGGCGTTCTGGCGAGACGCCATGAGATCTATCTCTGGTTTGCCCCAACGTCGAAGTATTTGGGCAAAGACCTCCGGATGAAGTTCCCACTCCCCCGGATGAAAAGTCTGGCGACTCAAGAAATCCGCCTCCCAGTTCTCCACTCCCGGGATGTGGATTGCTGACAGGTGGCAAGAGTGAGACTCTGCCCAGCGAATTATCTTTGATACTTCCATCATTGCTAGGGAGCTTCTTGTCCCTCCCTGATGGTTGATGTAAGCTACAGTCGTGATGTTGTCCGACTGAAACCTGATGAACCCCCGAGTTGTTAATTGGGGCCAAGCCAGAAGGGCATTGAGAACTGCTCTCAATTCCAGAATGTTTATTGGAAGGAGACTCTCCTCCTGATTCCATAGTCCCTGAGCCTTCAGAGAATTCCAGACAGCGCCCCAACCTAGTAGGCTGGCGTCTGTTGTTACAATTGTCCAGTCTGGCCTGCTGAATGGCATCCCCCTGGACAGGTGTGGCCGATAAAGCCACCATAGAAGAGAATTTCTGGTCTCTTGATTCAGATTCAGAGTAGGGGACAAATCTGAGTAATCCCCATTCCACTGACTTAGCATGCACAATTGCAGCGGTCTGAGGTGTAGGCGTGCAAAAGGTACTATGTCCATTGCCGCTACCATTAAGCCGATCACCTCCATGCATTGAGCTACTGACGGGTGTTGAATGGAATGAAGGACACGGCATGCATTTTGAAGCTTTGTCAACCTGTCTTCTGTCAGGTAAATCTTCATTTCTACAGAATCTATAAGAGTCCCCAAGAATGGAACTCTTGTGAGAGGAAAAAGAGAACTCTTCTTTTCGTTCACTTTCCATCCATGCGACCTTAGAAATGCCAGAACTAACTCTGTATGAGACTTGGCAGTCTGAAAGCTTGAAGCTTGTATTAGAATGTCGTCTAGGTACGGAGCTACCGAAATCCCTCGCGGTCTTAGTACCGCCAGAAGGGCACCCAGAACCTTTGTGAAGATTCTTGGAGCCGTAGCCAATCCGAATGGAAGAGCTACAAACTGGTAGTGCCTGTCTAAGAAGGCAAACCTTAGATACCGGTGATGATCTTTGTGGATCGGTAAGTGAAGGTAAGCATCTTTTAAATCCACTGTGGTCATGTACTGACCCTTTTGGATCATGGGTAAGATTGTCCGAATAGTTTCCATTTTGAAGGATGGAACTCTTAGGAATTTGTTTAGAATCTTTAAATCTAAGATTGGCCTGAAAGTTCCCTCTTTTTTGGGAACCACAAACAGGTTTGAGTAGAACCCTTGTCCTTGTTCCGACCGCGGAACCGGATGGATCACTCCCATTAATAACAGGTCTTGTACACAGCGTAGAAACGCCTCTTTCTTTATCTGGTTTGTTGACAACCTTGACAGATGAAATCTCCCTCTTGGGGGAGATAATTTGAAGTCTAGAAGGTATCCCTGAGATATGATCTCTAGCGCCCAGGGATCCTGAACATCTCTTGCCCAGGCCTGGGCGAAGAGAGAAAGTCTGCCCCCCACTAGATCCGGTCCCGGATCGGGGGCTCTCGATTCATGCTGTCTTTGGGGCAGCAGCAGGTTTCCTGGCCTGCTTGCTCTTGTTCCAGGACTGGTTAGGCTTCCAGCCTTGCCTGTAACGAGCAACAGCTCCCTCCTGTTTTGGTGCAGTGGAGGTTGACGCTGCTCCTGTTTTGAAATTCCGAAAGGGACGAAAACTAGACTGTCTAGCCTTAGCTTTGGCTTTGTCTTGAGGTAGGGCGTGGCCCTTACCTCCTGTAATGTCAGCGATAATTTCTTTCAAACCGGGCCCAAATAAAGACTGCCCCTTGAAAGGTATATTAAGTAATTTGGACTTAGAAGTAACATCGGCTGACCAGGATTTTAGCCACAGTGCCCTACGTGCCTGTATGGCGAATCCTGAGTTCTTAGCCGTAAGTTTGGTTAAATGAACTACGGCCTCCGAAATGAAAGAATTAGCTAGTTTAAGGACTCTAAACCTGTCCGTAATGTCGTCTAGCGTAGATGAACTAAGGTTCTCTTCCAGAGACTCAATCCAAAATGCTGCCGCAGCCGTAATCGGCGCGATACATGCAAGGGGTTGCAATATAAAACCTTGTTGAACAAACATTTTCTTAAGGTAACCCTCTAATTTTTTATCCATTGGATCTGAAAAAGCACAGCTATCCTCCACCGGGATAGTGGTACGCTTAGCTAAAGTAGAAACTGCTCCCTCCACCTTAGGGACCGTTTGCCATAAGTCCCGAGTGGTGGCGTCTATTGGAAACATCTTTCTAAATATTGGAGGGGGTGAGAACGGCACACCGGGTCTATCCCACTCCTTAGTAACAATTTCAGTTAGTCTCTTAGGTATAGGAAAAACGTCAGTACTCGCCGGTACCGCAAAGTATTTATCCAACCTACACAGTTTCTCTGGTATTGCAACGGTGTTACAATCATTAAGAGCTGCTAAGACCTCCCCTAGTAATACACGGAGGTTTTCCAATTTAAATTTAAAATTTGAAATATCTGAATCCAATCTGTTTGGATCAGAACCGTCACCCACAGAATGAAGCTCTCCGTCCTCATGCTCTGCGAGCTGTGACGCAGTATCAGACATGGCCCTAGTATTGTCAGCGCACTCTGTTCTCACCCCAGAGTGATCACGCTTGCCTCTTAGTTCTGGTAATTTAGACAAAACTTCAGTCATAACAGTAGCCATATCTTGTAATGTTATCTGTAATGGCCGCCCAGATGTACTAGGCGCCATAATATCACGCACCTCCCGGGCGGGAGATGCAGGTACTGCCGCGTGAGGCGAGTTAGTCGGCATAACTCTCCCCTCGCTGTTTGGTGAACTTTGTTCACATTGTACAGATTGACTTTTATTTAAAGTAGCATCAATACAGTTAGTACATAAATTTCTATTGGGCTCCACCTTGGCATTGGAACAAATGACACAGATATCTTCCTCTGAGTCAGACATGTTTAACACACTAGCAAAAAAACTTACAACTTGGTTATAATCTTTTTTAGCAAAAACGTACTGTGCCTCAAAGAGGTACTAAACGATTAAATGACAGTTGAAATAATGAACTGAAAAACAGTTATAGCATCAAACTTTAAAACAACACAACTTTTAGCAAAGGTTTGTTCCCATCAGTAAAATAACAATAATTAGATTTGACATAAAAAATACAAAGCAACGTTTTTATTCACAGTCACTATAAGAATTCTCACAGCTCTGCTGAGAGAATTTACCTCCCTTCAAAGAAGTTTGAAGACCCCTGAGATCTGTCAGATGAACCGGATCATGCAGGAAAAATAAAAGTAATTGACTGGAATTTTTTGATGCGTAGCAAAGAGCGCCAAAAACGGCCCCTCCCTCTCCCACACAGCAGTGAAGAGAAACGAAACTGTCACAAATAAAAGCAAAAAAGGCTGCCAAGTGGAAAATAATGCCCATTAATATTTATTCACACAGTACCTCAGCAATGTAAAACGATTCTACCTTCCAGCAAAAACGTTTAACATGATAAATAGTTATTAAAAGGATTAGTGACCTTTAACAGAGTAGTTCCGGTGAAATACCATCCCCAGAATACTGAAGTGTATACATACATGTCATTTTAACGGTATGGCAGGATTTTCTCATCAATTCCATTCAGAAAATAAAAACTGCTACATACCTCAATGCAGATTCATCTGCCCGCTGTCCCCTGATCTGAAGCCTTTACCTCCCTCAGATGGCCGAGAACAGCAATATGATCTTAACAACTCCGGTTAAAATCATAGTAAAAAACTCTGGCAGATTCTTCCTCAAACTCTGCCAGAGAAGTAATAACACGCTCCGGTGCTATTGTAAAATAACAAACTTTTGATTGAAGTCATAAAAACTAAGTATAATCACCATAGTCCTCTCACACATCCTATCTAGTCGTTGGGTGCAAGAGAATGACTGGGACTGACGTAGAGGGGAGGAGCTATATGCAGCTCTGCTGGGTGAATCCTCTTGCATTTCCTGTTGGGGAGGAGTTATATCCCAGAAGTAATGATGACCCGTGGACTGATCACACATAACAGAAGAAAATTTGTTTTATTTTTAGCCTTAAAAGACCTATCCTGAGGAAGGGAGTGGCCCTTTCCCGCAGTGATGTCTGAAATAATCTCTTTCAAGTCAGGGCCAAACAGCGTTTTCCCCTTGAAAGGGATGTTAAGCAATCTGTTCTTGGAGGACACATCCGCTGACCAAGACTTCAGCCAAAGCGCTCTGCGCGCCACAATAGCAAAACCTGAATTTTTCGCCGCTAATCTAGCTAATTGCAAAGTGGCGTCTAAGGTAAAAGAGTTAGCCAACTTAAGTGCTTGAACTCTGTCCATAACCTCCTCATAAGAGGATGCTTGATTGAGCGACTTTTCTAGTTCCTCGAACCAGAAACACGCTGCTGTAGTGACAGGAACAATGCATGAAATTGGTTGTAGAAGGTAACCTTGCTGAACAAACATCTTTTTAAGCAAACCCTCTAATTTTTTATCCATAGGATCTTTGAAAGCACAACTATCTTCTATAGGGATAGTGGTGCGTTTGTTTAGAGTAGAAACCGCCCCCTCGACCTTGGGGACTGTCTGCCATAAGTCCTTCCTGGGGTCGACCATAGGAAATAATTTCTTAAATATAGGGGGAGGGACAAAAGGTATGCCGGGCCTTTCCCATTCTTTATTTACAATGTCCGCCACCCGCTTGGGTATAGGAAAAGCTTCGGGGGGCACCGGGACCTCTAGGAACCTGTCCATCTTACATAATTTCTCTGGAATGACCAAATTGTCACAATCATCCAGAGTAGATAACACCTCCTTAAGCAGAGCGCGGAGAAGTTCCAATTTAAATTTAAATGTAATAACGTCAGGTTCAGCTTGTTGAGAAATTTTTCCTGAATCTGAAATTTCTCCCTCAGACAAAACCTCCCTAGCCCCTTCAGACTGGTGTAAGGGCATGTCAGAACCATTATCATCAGCGACCTCATGCTCTTCAGTATCTAAAACAGAGCAGTCGCGCTTTCGCTGATAGGTGGGCATTTTGGCTAAAATGTTTTTAATAGAATTATCCATTACAGCCGTTAATTGTTGCATAGTAAGGAGGATTGGCGCACTAGATTCACTAGGGACCTCCTGAGTGGGCAAGACTGGTGTAGACATAGAAGGAGATGATGCAGTACCATGCTTACTCCCCTCACTTAAGGAATCATTTTGGGCAACATTATTATCAGTGGCATCATTGTCCCTACTTTGTTTGTCACATTCAACACATATATTTAAATGGAGAGGAACCTTGGCTTCCGAACATACAGAACATCGTCTATCTGATAGTTCAGACATGTTAATAGGCATAAACTTGATAACAAAGCACAAAAAACGTTTTAAAATAAAACCGTTACTGTCTCTTTAAATTTTAAACTGAACACACTTTTTTACTGAATATACGCAAAAGTATGAAGGAAATGTTCAAAATTCACCAAAATTTCACCACAGTGTCATAAAGCCTTAAAAGTATTGCACACCAAATTTGAAAGCTTTAACTCTTAAAATAACGGAACCGGAGCCGTTTTTACATTTAACCCCTATACAGTCCCTGGTATCTGCTTTGCTGAGACCCAACCAAGCCCAGAGGGGAATACGATACCAAATGACGCCTTCAATAAGCTTTTTCAGTGGGTCTGAGCTCCTCACACATGCATCTGCATGCCTTGCTTCTCAAAAACAACTGCGCATTAGTGGCGCGAAAATGAGGCTCTGCCTATGACTAGAAAAGGCCCCCAGTGAAAAAGGTGTCCAATACAGTGCCTGCCGTTTTTTTTAATAAAATTCCCAAGATTAAAATAACTCTCCAAAGTTATAAACCATTAAATATGCTTATAAAGTAATCGTTTTGGCCCAGAAAAATGTCTACCAGTCTTTAAAGCCCTTGTGAAGCCCTTTTATTCTTATATTGAAAATTAAGAAAATGGCTTACCGGATCCCATAGGGAAAATGACAGCTTCCAGCATTACCAAGTCTTGTTAGAAATGTGTCATACCTCAAGCAGCCAAAGTCTGCTCACTGTTTCCCCCAACTGAAGTTAATTCCTCTCAACAGTCCTGTGTGGAAACAGCCATCGATTTTAGTAACGGTTGCTAAAATCATTTTCCTCTTACAAACAGAAATCTTCATCTCTTTTCTGTTTCAGAGTAAATAGTACATACCAGCACTATTTTAAAATAACAAACTCTTGATAGAAGAATAAAAACTACATTTAAACACCAAAAAACTCTGAGCCATCTCCGTGGAGATGTTGCCTGTGCAACGGCAAAGAGAATGACTGGGGAAGGCGGAGCCTAGGAGGGATCATGTGACCAGCTTTGCTGGGCTCTTTGCCATTTCCTGTTGGGGAAGAGAATATCCCACAAGTAAGGATGACGCCGTGGACCGGACACACCTATGTTGGAGAAATTGGGTTTTATGTCCCTTTAAATACTAAATGAATGCTAGACAGAATGATACAAAGAAAAGATCAGCCCAAGAATAACATGTAGATTTATTTTGTCAATATTTAAACTAATGAAAGTCTAAAAAAATGTGTAAAGTTTCAGTGTCTTTAAAATAATGGGAGCTGCCAACTTAGGTTACCTTCTCTGCTTTGGCCAATTAGGGACAGTTATAAATAGGTCACAAACTGCAACAGCCGCCAATGGCTGTGTGGAATTCAAGTGTTCTGCAATTCCATTCTAACAGCAAATGAAAAGCTCACAATTTCAGAATGTAATTACAGGAAAAGGGAAAAAAAACAAATATTGAAAAGTATATTGCAGAGGAGTTGTTATTATGATGCCCTGCATGTAATAGAACTTAATATAAAGCAAAGTTTGTTTTTTTTAACCGTAGCTGCTCACGCTTCTAACATTGTTACTATTAACATCTCTCCAAGGGCCTGATATTCAAAATGTCGCTAGTATGGAGCAAAATAACACAAAATCTTTGGGATTTTTTTTAGACCTTATATTGTAATGTAGGTGTCTCATAAGAACACTACATAGTAACAAATGTGTAGAGATAAAATGATGTGTAGAGATAAAATCTGTTTCTAAATTATTCTTTTTTTTTCCCCAAAGGGCCTCGCTGTACCGGTGAAACTTCTTAGATCATTTTGCCTAAGCAGTGAGGTTTTGAATATCAGGCCCTAAACTCGCGACAATCTTAAGCTTCCTGCTTTGTGAGATTATCAAAGAAATCTCATTGGTACGGTGAGATCCCTTAAAAGGGACAGTCTAGGCCAAAATAAACTTTCATGATTCAGATAGAGCATGTAATTTTAAACATTTTTCCAATTTACTTTTATCACCAATTTTGCTTTGTTCTCTTGGTATTCTTAGTTGAAAGCTTAACCTAGGAGGTTCATATGCTAATTTCTTAGACCTTGAAGCCCACCTCTTTTCAGATTGCATTTTAACAGTTTTTCACCACTAGAGGGTGTTAGTTCACGTATTTCTTATAGATAACACTGTGCTCGTGCACGTGAAGTTATCTGGGAGCAGGCACTGATTGGCTAGACTGCAAGTCTGTCTAAAGAACTAAAAAAGGGGCAGTTTGCAGAGGCTTAGATACAAGATAATCACAGAGGTTAAAAGTGTATTATTATAACTGGGGAATGGGTAATAAAGGGATTATCTATCTTTTAAAACAATAAAAATTCTGGTGTAGACTGTCCCTTTAAATAATTTTAGAAAAGCACATTTTAGCTTGAGATACGATTATCTTGTTACTAAGCGTTCTGGATGTAAAGAGACACATACATTACAAAATAATGCTAAAAAAAAAAAAATATTTAGGGAGGATCGGTCCTTTACGCAGTTTAAGAAGGCCTCTCTCTTTATCTGGTTCACAGATAACCTTGACAGGTGGAATCTGCTCCTGGGGAGGACAAGATTTGAATCATATTCTGTAACCGTGGGATACTAAATCTATGGCCCAAGGATCCAAGCCTGCCGAAATAAAAGAAAGCCTACAGGATCAGGGGCAGCCCCTTCATGTTTATTTAGAATCAATGGAAAGGCTTCATGGCTTGCTTCCTACTATTCCAAGGCTGATTGGACCTCCAAGAAGACTTGGAAGAGGAAAACTTGTGTCCCTTAAAGCTACAAAAGGAACGAAAATTAGAATTCTGGCGAACCTTAGGTCTATTCTTTTTATCCTGAGGTAGGAAAGAACCCTTTCCACCTGTAATGTCAGAAAATATTTCTGCCAAACCTGGACCAAACAAGGTCTTACCCTTATAAGGTAAAGATAAAAGTTAGGACTTGGATGTAACATCTGCGGACCAAGATTTTAACCACAGAGCTCTGCGAACTAAAACAGTAAAACCAGAAATCTTAGCACCCAGCCTAAGAACTTCTATGTTGGCATCCCAAATAAAGGTATTGTCTTGCTTAAGAGCCTTGATCCTGTCTTGGATCTCCTCTATAGTAGTCTTCTCCAGGATAAGATTAGATAAGTCATCGCACCAATAAGATGCTGCCCCCCCCCTCGCAACTGTAGCAATACTAGCAAAAGGTTGCCACTGTAATCCCTGAACACATCTTCAAAAAAATCCTCAAGCTTCTTATCCATGGGATCCTTGAAAGAACAACTATCATCAATATGAATAATAGTTCTCTTAGCCAGAGTAGAGATAGCTCCCTCTACCTTGGGTACCGTGAGGCCACGAGTCACAAATAGCATCAGCAACAGGAAACATCTTTTTAAAAATAGGGGACGGGGAAAAAGGAATCCCTGGTTTATCCCATTCCCGAGTTATGATATCTGCTATACGGTCTGGAACTGGAAACACTTCCACAGAAGAGGGTACATCATATACCCTATTAAGCTTTCTAGACCTCTTTGGATTCTCTGCAACAGATGAGTTGGATTCTTCCAAAGTAGCAAGAACCTCCTTCAAAAGAACTCAAAGGTGTTTTAACTTAAATATGAAGTTAATCTTCTCTGAATCTGCAGAATTGGTCACTACAGTATCACAATCTGACAATTCCCCCTCAGAAGCCACTGAAGAATCATCCTCATCAGATAACCGAGACAAACTGACTAACGCAGCCTTAGCGGAGTCAGTTTTACTAGCATCAATATGTTTAGATTTCCTATTACGCTTACCAGTAACATTTGGAAAAGCTGATAAAGCTGCGGAAACAGCAGAAGTAATTTGCGCAGCGAAATCCCCAGGAGGTTGTTGAGAGGAACTTCAGGCCACTGCATGTGAAGCTTGGAAAGCTTGAGGAGAAAGCTGAGGTGTTGCTAGGATAACACTATCCTGAGAGATAGGAGGCTCAGGGAGAGACATCTTATCTTTAAACATTAAAGTTTTATTTAGATATGAAGAGCAAAAAATGTACAGGAGGAATTATCTTAGCCTCCAAACACAATAAGCATTTTTCAAAAGAATCAACTTCAGCATTAGTGTCCATAACTGGGTATCAGTTCCTAGCAATAAACAAAAATGTAAATGCCAAAAACAAAATGATTGTTTATTTATGAGAAGCAGTAAAAAACATACCTAACAAAAAAGTACCTAAAACCCTCAGCTCTGCTGAGGTCTTACCCCTCCAGAATTTGCTATCCCACTAGCACAGAAAACCGGACACACCTGGAGCAAAGATCACCTCCTTGTAACCGGAACAACCCAACCACTTGAAAACAACTGAAGGCAGAGGAAACTGCAATCTCCACACCTGCCGCGGGAAACTCCAGACTGAACAGAGGAGTCGAAAAAACTGAAGTGCAGAGCAGCAGTCACGTGACCGCAATAAAAAGCTGAGCCAAACAAAAATGGTGCAAAAACCAGCAGCAGCACAGCAAAAAGTGATTGGGCTAAATAAGCTGAGCTGAAAGTGATTGCCCCCAAACAAGTTTAAAGCAAACACTTTATACACTCTCCATCTCTGAGCCCCCAATAAAAAATGATGCCTCTTTAACATATAAGCAGTGCCCCTAAAACAGAATTCAAATACTTTCCACAAGGATTTACCCCTATAGTGCCGGTATCTTCCAACCTAGAAGGGAAAGCACTTGCCTATGGATCCTGCTCTGTCAGACAGGAACTGTTTTCTGAGGTGTGGCAGCTTCTCCACTTCTACCAGGGACCTATAGAAAAGAAAGAACAGAGTAACAAACCCTGGCTTTCTATAATAGGGGTAGCAATAATGTTAGAAGACGACAAGGTGGTCTTTGTTTAACCTCTAACTGCTAATAGCCACCATTACTCTTACTAAAGAGATTGACATGGACACAGCTAGACCACAATCCTTGCTTGCAGCGAAAAGTACCCATTAAAAGGATTTTTTTTAAAAATCTTCAGACACCATCTTCGCCATCCTCCCATGATCAAGGCAAAGAGAATAAGTGGGGCTTATGGGCAAGGGAAGTGATACTCAACAGCTCTGCTGGGGTGCTCTTTGCCTCCTCCTGCTGGCCAGGAGTGAATATCCCACTATTAATTAGAATGTTTCGTGGACTCTCCATGCCATAGGAAATGTTTTGCTTTCACGATTCATATTGTGCATACAATTTTAAACAACTTCACAATTTACGTCTATTATCTAATTTGTTTTGTTCTCTTGCTATCCTTTTCTGAAAATCATACCTGGGTTGGCTCAGGAACTGGGAGCTATCTGCTGATTGGTGGCTGCACATATATGCCTCATGCCATTGGATAAGCAATGTGTTCAACTAGCTTTCAGTAGTACATTGCTGCTCCTTCAATAAAAAGGATACCAAAAGAATGAAGCAAAATTGATAGCAAAAGTAACTTGATCAAGACGGCAAAAATAAATAATGCCTCTAAGTGTGATGGGGCCAAACCAGACGTGGCCTAGAGAAATATGGCTGCATCTCACTGACTATACCCATAGTGCAAAATGATCATCTGGGGTTGCTAAGTTTTTCATGCAGAGGAGGACTACCTGGTACTTCAGAGCTGGACTGTCTTTTAGGCAGGATCAGATTGATATATATTCATCTGACCAGTTGCTCATTCCTGGTTGATCGCAGTATATAATAAAATATTCTTAAAAAGGTGACAGTCTAGTCAAAATTAAATGTTAAATGATTCCAATAGGAAGCATGTCATTTTTAAACAACTTTCTAATTTACTTTAATCATCAAATTTGCTTTGTTCTCTAAGTCCTTGTAGGCTGCCTCTTATCTGAATGCATTTGACAGGTTATCCACAGCTAGAGGGCGTTCACTCATGTATGGCATATAGATGACATTGTGCTCACACCTGTGGAGTTATTTATGAGAGGGCACTGGTTGGCTAAAATGAAAGTCTGTCAAAAGTAATTAAATAAGGGGGCAGTCTGCAGAGGCTTAGATACAAGGTAATCACAGAGGTAAAAATATAATATAATTGTGTTGGCAAAACTGGGGAATGGGTAATAAAAGGGATTATCTTTTTAAACTATTCAAATTCTGGAGTAGAATGTCCCTTTAATAAAAAAACAAACAAAAAAAAAAAAAAAAACACCTCTATGTTACCCCTAAGTGGAAAAATAAATCTATATATGTACAAAGGATTTGCTCAGTGTCAATTGCTGCAATATATAGATTATATACATGTAATCTTTCTGCTGCACGTCAACAGTAAAATAGGACACAATCAGCACCAATCCTACCATTAGTAAAAAAATGTTCTGGGTAAAGCTAAAATGCTCTTGCTCTTGGGAAGAGAAGGGTTTCTTGTTGAAGCAAAATGGGGCAGCAGAGCTTCTACACAAACAATTTGGTACTGCTATGGCTGCCAAGAATACTCAGGACACTTTTTTTAACTGAGCGATATGCATAAAAAACCTGAATGGTATGGTTGTACTGTTTACAAAGCGCAGTAAAGCAAAAAGCACTATTCAAAAGGAAACCAAATATTTAAAAGGGAATATCTAATAAAAAATACCGAACAGTACAATAGTGCAGAACAAAATTATATATAAATCAAAATCTACTTACAGCTAACTCTTAAGAAATACATATTAACAGATAAAAAGGTTCCAGTAGGTAATATTGTAACTGTGTAAATGTAACATAAAATTATTATGTTAAGAAATATTACAATTAAAGTATACGGTAAACCATGTGAGGAAAATGGTTACTCTATCAAAGTAAAAAAATAATAATAATAATGTTGGCTCATATAAGGGGATTGAAAAGCATAAATATTTGCCATAATTTCTACATCTACAGATGTATGCGAAGAACAAAATGTTAGTGTTTCTACATAAACAGTGTGTAGGGGGGGGGGGACTAAACATTTATGAATCCTGGAGAGCATTATTAGATAAAATAAGGATATTAATGTGAGTCTCTAATCAGATAACTAACGGGACAACGGGAGGATCTGCTACAGCAGCTGCATTTAAATTAACCCAATTTTAACGAGTTAATTAAACCGGCTATTTTCTCCTTTTTGTATCTCTTCTCTCTAAAAAGACCCGCATGCAAGTAAATCACAACAGCTTTACTCTTTAATAACAGTGACGTATTCATTTACTTAAATTATGATCCACACAATAAAGTAACGGAGTAGCAATTTTACACAGTCAATTACATGTGTAGTTCTTTATGTTTAAAGAAGCTGACATAATGTGAACTGCACAGCCCTATATTCTGAGCCCAACGCTACACAAGGGCAGTTTCCTTGGAAACGTATTTTCTTGCTGGATTAGGCCTAACCCTTGATTGCACATCATTAGGTGTCATTAAATAAAATTTAAATATGAACTTCAACATACTTACTTAAAATGAAGGTTTTTCATGTGCATGAAACAGGTGTTCCAGCATAGGGTGCTTGGCAGGCTAAGTATAAATTATCTATTTAATAGTTACTATCAAAAATCCCAGAAAGTCTCTCAGAATAATCAGACATACACATAATACAATACTTGTATGTATTTGTGTATTACTCAATCATAGAGTAAGTCCCGGATTGGTAAGAAATTGCAGGGGAAAGACAGAATTATGAATTAACATTTCCTATCTGAGAAACTATTTAAAAATGTGTCAGAGGGAACAGTCTTTATGTCCTTTTGTATTGCATGACAATGTTTTTCTCTCCTAAAAGAGTGAACATTAAAGAAATATAAAAGGGGGAAAAGAAAATGCTATAATATAAAAGCAATAGAGCTGTAACATAATAAAAAATCTCCATTAAATGTAGATAAATGTTTTTATCACCCGTTTCCACCACAATGAAAACTAGGCCTATGTGTTTAGCAGTTGCAAATAAGTTATAAAAAAAACAACATATTGGACCTAGCTGAGCACATCTAATGAGTCAATAACAAGCAGCATATGTGAGTAGCCACCAATCATCAGCTAGCTTCTAGTAGAGCCCATCTATATCTGGTTTTCTACAACAGATAATAAGAGAATGAAGTACATTTGAGAATAGAAGTAAAATTTAAAATTCTCTTAAAAGTGCATGGTATAGCAGAATTTAAAAAACATTAATATAAATATATATATATATATATATATATATATATATATATATATATATATATATATATATATATATATATATATATATATATATATATATATTATTTTTTCTTACTAAGAGCCTGATAAACTAAAAATTGTCAGCATGGCCTCAAATGACCCTCACATGAGCATACCTCACGGAATGAACTTTTGAAACAGAGCACACTTTAAATTTAGGCTAAATCAGACCACATAATTATGTAAAGTTCCTTCAGTGTGATATAAACACATTTTAAAACATAAAGTCAAAAGTTTTTACAAACAAACAGGCAATTGTACCATTTGTAAGAAAAAATAAAACTGCATAGTACTAGTGTTTAGGTACATCCTACTTAGATGAAAACAATGACCACAAGCAAACCCTGAATGCAAATAACCTTCTCTAAAGATATGCTTAGCATTGTATCAAATGGAAAATACATTATATATTTAAAAACATTTTACATTAATTTATGAACTTTAGAATTTTTAAATTAGCAAAAACTGAAAATTCTAAAGTATTTCACTACTGTTCTATAATAATGATAAAAATGATGATGATTTAATTATATTGATTGCAATCATATAAGCCACGTATTAGGCTTTTAATAAACACAGTATGTCTGGTCAAACAAGACCCCATTACCTTCACACAGGACAGACTTCTAATTTACGAAAGGAAACAAAACAGACTTTCCAAATTAGATGCATTTCTAGACTGGATAATCTAAATATGTCAACATCTTCAACTGTGAATGCTTCCATTCTGAAAATAAAATCTAGCTGAAGATTTGTACTGTACAAGCAGGCACAACATTATATATTTTTTATTATTATTATTATTAGTGTGCTCGCTATTGGATACATTTTTTAAACCCAAGTTGTATTCTGCCAGTTCTGAGCATAAGCAAATCTGACTCCCTGTTTATCTAGTCTATTCACATAACCTAAACCAACTAAAAAAAAGGTTTTATGAAATCATGCTAGATAAGTCTTCCTGTAGAGACCACAGCCTCCTTGTAGGGCTGTGACAGGTAGCAATGGACACTGAACAAATTGAGTTTAAAAAAAAAAAAAAAAAAAAAAAAAAAAAGGTAAAAACCCATTTAAATAGATAAATAATAATATTGCAATGATTTCTATTAAGTATAAGCCAATGCTTAGTGCCTTTTATATGACAACAATGAGAGAGACTGTTTAATATCCCTTTAAAACGTTTTGAAACATACCCCTGACTAATGTTGTTAGCATATTAGAAATTTTGAAAGGCTTAAATTTTTTTTCGCAAATAAAATCTCTCTAAAAAGATAAACAAACACACACACTTTAAATATGTATGTTCTAAAGTTATTTTATAAAATAAATATTTCTGCATCTCCATAAACCCAGTCCAAGAAATTGTTTATACAAACTATTGCCAGCATTCAAATCAAATCTTCAGACCCCATTATGTACAAAAAAGGAACACATTTACAAGATTAAAATACAATTCTTTAAAATAGAAGTGAAGATTGTTTGTAAGGATAGAAGGTACGCAGAGATGCACATAACAATTTGTACTAGAAATAACATTTCATATTAAAAAGCCAATACAAACAGGCAAACACCACCCAATAGTTATTACTGGGAGAAAGAAAAAAATTAATGCAAGCAACTAAAATAAACAGCAGTTGAATTATCAACCTGTTTGACTGAATTGGAGTGGCATAATTGAAGAAAAAAATACTGTGTGCTATCAGCCACTTAACAATGACATCAAAGCCAGTCACAAAACCATGGGTCTGAATTTATCCAGGCAGGGTTTCTTATTGATATGCTGACCAGATCTGAATACTACATCTTGCATGGCCATACAAACAAAAATATTATTGTAGCATCATATGTGAGAAAAAGTGACAGCCTACCAGGTGTCAAGTTTATATATAAAGAAAGGCACCTTTGCCAGGACTGTAGAAGCACATATTAAATCACATCCTCTTGAATGGTAATAGATTGCTCATAAAGTGAGGCACAGGTATGAAAACCTAAGAATGTATAGGTCATGATGCAGTCTTGAGAACAGTCCCAGGATTCTTACAGAAACAATGCCAGTCCTGTAGCACTGGATGGACAGGCAGGTTGATGGACACTTATGAAGGCTCTCATTTATGAAAACTGAACAGGAGTATTTTTAGTTAGGTTATTTTACCAATACAAATCTGACACTACTGAAAAATTTTTACAATGCAAAAAAAACGAACAAAAAACAAAAACAAAACAGACAAATTATGCTTACCTGATATAATTTCATTTCCATCGTGGGGAGGAGAGTCCACGGCATCATTCATTACTTGTGGGAATTCAGAACCTGGCCACCAGGAGGAGGCAAAGACACCCCAGCCAAAGGCTTAAATACCTCCCCCCACTTCCACCCTATCTCCCAGTCATTCTGCCGAGGGAACCAGGAACAGTAGGAGAAATATCAGTGTATAAATGGTGCCAGAAGAACAAAACAAAATATTTAGGTCCGCCAACCGGAGAAATGGGCGGGAGCCATGGATTCTCCTCCCCACGATGGAAATTAAATTATCAGGTAGGCATAATTTATGTTTTCCATCTAAAGGGGAGGAGAGTCCACAGCATCATTCATTACTTGTGGGAAATGATACCCAAGCTCTAGAGGACACTGCATGATACACGGGAGCGTAAAAAAAAAGGGCAGACCCCAACACGAGGGCACCACAGCCTACAAGCCCCGTCTCCCAAAAACAGTTTCTGGTGAAGCAAAAACATCAAATTTGTAAAACTTAGTAAAAGTATGTAAGGAGGACCAGGTGGCCGCCTTACAAATCTGCTCCCTAGAGGCCTCATTCATAAAGGCACAAGAATAAGCCACAGCTCTAGTTTAATGAGCCGTGATCCTCTGAGGAGGCCTATGTTCCGCTGTCTCAAGCCAAGCGAATCATGCTCCTCAAGCAAAAAGGACAAAGAAGTGGAAGAGGCTTTCTGCCCCTTGCGTTTCCCTGAATACACTACAAAAAGAGAAGTAGTCTGTCTGAAATCCTTCGTAGCCTGAAGATAAAAAAACTTCAAGGCTCGAAACACATCAAATTATCAAGTAACCTCTCCGCAGAGGAAGAGGGGTTAGGACACAAAGAAGGAACAACAATTTCCTGATTGATGTTACGGTTAGACACAACTTTGGGAAGAAATCCCAAACCAGTGCGAAGAACAGCCTTATCAGCGTGAAAAACCATATAAGGATATTTTGCAAGGCTGCCAACTCAGATACTCTGCGTGCCGATGCAATAGCTAACAGGAAGAGAACCTTCCAAAAAAGGAGTCTTAATGTCAATAGAGTGCATAGGCTCAAACGGAACCCTCTGCAACACTTTAAGAACCAAGTTCAAGCTCCAGGGAGGAGCAGAATGTCTAAAGACAGGCCTGATTCTAGACAGAGCCTGAACAAAAGACTGAATATCAGGAAGCTCTGCTAGCCTCTTGTGCAACAAAACAGATAATGCTGAAATCATTCCCATTAAGGAACTGGTGGCAAGCCCCTTCTCCAACCAATCCTGGAAAAAGGACAGAATCCTAGATACCTTAACCTTGTGCCAAGGATATCCATGTTTCTTACACCAAGACAAGTCCTCCACACCTTATGATAGATGCGCTGAGTGACGGCTTCCTGGCCTGAACGAGAGTATCAATCACTCTCTCAGAGAATACTCTCTTGGCTAGGACTAAGCGTTTAATCTCCACGCAGTCAGCCTCAGAGAATCTAGATTTTGATGTTGGAAGGGACCCTGAACCAGCAGATTACTGCAACAGGGTAACCTCCATGGCAGAGAAGATGACATCCCCACCAGATCCACAAACCATGTCCTCCGCAGCTATGACGGAGCAATCAGTATAGCCGAAGCTTGCTCCTGCTTGATGCGGGCCAGTACATGAGATAGCAGTGGCAACGGTGGAAAAATGTAAACTAGGTTCAACTCCCAAAGGTACCGCCAAGGCATTGACCAGCTCTGCCTGGGGATCCCTGGACTGCGACCCGTATCTGGGTAGCTTGCAATTGAGTCTGGACGCCATTAGATCTATCTCCGGCATCCCCCATCTGTGACAGATATCCGCAAACACCTCGGGATGGAGAGACAATTCCCCCAGATGGAACGATTGTCTGCTGAGAAAATCCGCTTCCCAGTTGTCCACATGCGGAATGTGGATTGCGGATAGCGAACAGTTGTGGGACTCCGCCCACTGCAATATCCGAGATACCTCCTTCATTGCAAAGGAGCTTCTCGTCCCCCTCTGGTGGTTGATGTAGACCACCGAGGTAATGTCTGTCTGGAACCTGATGAAGCCTAACGACCCCAGGCATTGTGGATGGTTCGCAGTTCCAGGATATTGATCGGAAGGAGAGACTCCTTTCGAGACCACTTTCCTTGTGCCATCCTGGCACCCCAAACAGCTCACCATTCTGCCAGACTCACGTCCGTGGTTACAATCTCCCAGGACGGATGTCCTTTGGGACAGTTGATCCGGATGGATCCACCAAGAGAGGGATTCCCTCGTCCGATCGGCCAGAGAGATCTGTTGGGATAAGTCCGAGTGATCGCCGTTCCACTGTCTCAACATGTCATGCAGAGCTGAGTTGTAATCTGGCAAATGGAATGACATCGATGCTGGATACCATGAGCCCTATTATCTCAATACACAGAGCCACCGAGGGACTCAAGGAGGACTGAAGGACAAGAGAGGTGGACGCAATCTTTCTGCGTTGCTGATCTGTGAGAAATATCCTCATGTATATAGTCTATTATTGTGCCTAGGAATTTCACCCTGTTGCTGGGAACCAGGGAACTCTTTCCTGAGCTTATCTTCCATCCGTGAGATTGGAGGAGAAGAACAGTCCTCGAGTGTTCCTCCGCTAGACTGAACAACGGAGCCTGGACTAGGATGTCGTCAAGATAGGGCGCCACAGCAATGCCTCTGGATCTGGCCACCGCAAGCTGTGCCCCTAGAACCTTCGTGAAGACTTTCGGGGGCAGTCGCCAGACCAAAGGGAAGGGATACAAACTGGAAGTGTTGGTCCAGAAACGCAAATCTCAGAAACATGAAACGATCCCTGTGGATTGGTACATGAAGGTAGGCATCCTTTAAGTTGTCATGAACTGTCCCTCTTGAACTAGGGGCAGAATAGATCTGATCACCTGTGTCGAAAGGCAAAGAATGACTGGGGGATAGGGGAAGTGGGGGAGGTATTTAAGACTTTGGCTGGGGTGTCTTTGCCTCCTCCTGGTGGCCAGGTTCTGAATTCCCAAAAGTAATTAATGATGCTGTGGACTCTCCTCCCTTTTAGATGGAAAATACAATTTATACTGAGGTTATATTACAATTGAATACGCATGAATCAGTATATTTGAGAAATACAAAGCTGGATAATAGCCTGACCAGACCTAAACTGTCATTTGAATTCGAAATTAAAGGGAAACTAAACCCAATTTTTTTCTTTCATGATTCAGACAGAGCATACAATTTTACTCTCATTATCAATGTTCTTTGTTCACTTGCTATCTTTATTTGAAAAAGCAGGATTCTAACTTAGGAGCTGGCCCATTTTTTGTTCAGCACCCTGGGTAGCGCTTGCTGATTGGTGGCTACATTTAGCCACCAATCTAGCTGAATCATGAAAGAAAAAAGAAAATGGGATTAGCAATGAGATGAGAGAGCCTGATAATAAAAAGCTCTCCGTTTAGATGAGACACTATGGAATAATCGTCCTACACTATGAGATCCCTCACAAGATTCTAAAAAGGCAAATTTTGCTATACTTCTCCAAGAGCATTCTCTGCATTTCTGTATGTGAAGGAGAGACAAGCCCAGAGCAATATGGCGCTGCTTGACATGAAAGTTCCGATTCAGATTCTGTCCTTTAAAAGGTCATTACATTTTAACTTTGCACTTTCTATTTTGTATTATATATTATATTCCCCTTTCTGTACACAGCAGTGTATTTAGGATTGTGATTTTACAAATTTTTATTACGTTTTGAAACTGTATCTGTTACTTTAACAAATAAGGGTCATACTTTGTATATTTATGGGTATCTTTAACAAATTTCACTGCCCTTTGTATTTGTTATATTTAAAATAAAACTCCTGTCCCTCTCACTTTCTGAAGCAGTCTGTTTCATTTTACAATAGTGCGAATACAAACTGCAATGGTAAGCTGTAAAAAAGATAGACAGAAATATGCAAAGTATGATCCAAACAGAATTTGTAAAAAAATCACTGCTGCCTCTAAATGCATTAAAATACAAAAGAGAAAAAGCGCAAAGCTTAAAAGGGACATGAAACCCAACATTTTGTTTTCATAATTCAGACATATCATGCGTTTTTAAACAACTTTATTTACTTCTATTGTCAAATTTTCTTTGTTATCTTTGTATCTTTTTAAAAAGCAGAGATGTATGCTCAGGAGTGTGCACATGTCTAGAGCATTATATGGCAGCAGTTTTGCAAGAATTTTATTCATTTGAAAGAGCACTAGATGGCAGCACTATTTCCTGCCATTTAGTGCTCCAGACACCTAGCTAGGTATCTCTCCAACAAAGAATATCATAGGAACAAAGCAAAAAGTGTGATAACAGAAGTAAATTGGAAACTTTTCTTTTTTGTGAGTTCAACAAAACCCTCATGTCATGCAGTGCTATATTGCACCGGGCTTGCCTCTCATTCACATACAGAAATGCAGAGAGCGCCCCTTAGAGAAGTATAGCAAAGTTTGCCTTTCTAGAATCTTCCGAGAGATCTTGCAGTGCCGGAGGATGATTTGATATAATTTCATCTTACTGGAGAGCTTTATGAGAGGTATCTCTCTGGGACTTCCAGGTTCCTCTGTTTGTCTTTTAGCATTGCGAGTTCAGCCCCATGAAGTCTGCACTAGAATTTCTCTCCAAGCAGATGAAAGAGAGAAAGAGAGGTCCATCTAGGACACTGGTTTTCAAAGCTGTCCTCAGGCCTCCCCAACAGGCCAGGTTCTCAGGATTACCTTGGATGAGAGCAGGTAAAATAACCAGGTTTACTAATCAGCTGATTATTTCACCTGTGCTCTAGTTCAGATATTCTCAAAACCTAGCCTGTTAGGGAGGCCTGAGGACAGTTTGAGGACCAGTGATCTAGGTTTTCTTTGCAAATTGGACCCTTTGAGCTGCCAAGATTGATAGATTTCACATGCACAATAGGTTAATTCACTGCAGTTATTTTAGTAGTTTACCTTTTTAGAACAAGACACAGTATTTTTCAATATTCTTAAGGCATTTGTTTAACCCATTATATATTGTCACAGTATTACACTCCAGTGCTCATATGCGAGTTCACAATTATGTCTGGTTTGAAGAAGGTCTGCAGACCAAAAGCACAATGTTCCTTTTGCACAGATTTAAGAGACAAGGGTGTACAATTAAGGATATAATGTGTGCAAAGCCATTTCACATGGTTCCTCTAGGCTCTTGAACTGCTATGATGATAACAGCACAAGGTGAATAGGTAAAACAAACAAGCATAACTATACAACATGTTTTGCCCCCTCTGGAAATCATCTCTATGGCAATGGCTATTTGTCATGGAGTGACAACGCCAGTACAGCAAATGTATGAACAGAGAAACTTGCATATTCACATGTCTAAAGAAGGCTTTTACACCCCCAAATTACAATTATTTTATTAAAGGAAGATGAAACTTAATTTTTTTCCTTTTAAAAAGGAACACAGTCTAGTCAAAATTATACTTTCATGATTCAGATACGGCATGCAATAATAAACAAACTTTCCAATTTACTTTTATCATCAAATTTGCTTTGTCTCTTGGTATTCTTAGTTGAAAGTTAAACTTGGGTAGGCTCATGTGCTAATTTCTAAGCCCTTGAAGGTCACTTCTTCGCTCAGAGCATTATGACCGTTTTTCACAGCTAGTGGGTGTTAATTCATGTGTGCCATATAGATAAAATTGTGCTCATGCACATGAAGTTACCTAGGAGTCAGCACTGATTGGTTAAATGCAAGTCTGTCTAAAGAACTGAAATAAGGGGCAGTCTGCAGAGGCTTAGATACAAGGTAATCACAGAGGTAAAAAGTATATTAATATAACCGTGTTGGTTATGCAAAACTGGGGAATGGGTAATAAAAGGGATTATCTATCGTTTAAACAATAACAAAATCTGGTGTAGACTGTCCCTTTAGGGATTCAGATAGAACATATAATTTTAGAACAACTTTCCAATTTCCTTCTTATATAATTTAATTATCTTGGTATTCTTTCCGAAAAGCATACCTAGGCCAGCTAAGCAGCAACAATACACTACTGGAAGCTAGCTGATGATTGGTGGTTGCGCACACAGTATATGCCTCTTGTCATTGGCTCACTTGATATGTTCAGCTAGCTCCTTGTAGTGTATTGCTGCTCCTTCAACAAAGGATATCAAGAGAATGAAACAAATTTGATAATACAAGTAAATTGCAAAGTTGTGTAAAACTCTATGCTCTATATGAAACATGAAAGAACATTTTGGGGTTTCATGTCCCTTTAAAAATATATTAAGCACAAAAAAACATTTTATAAGCATAATACTCAGATCGTTTCTCGCCTCCCTCTAGTCATGAGTGCCGCTATGTTAAAATCTAACTTTCACTGCATTCCAGGGCTGATTTGTCTGCGCATTTGCAGCAACTCTCCTTCAGATACCTTCATCAACACTAAAGTTAGAAAATGGCGCCACCCAAAATTAGAGGGAGGTACATGAAATGTATTTAGTGTCCATTTAATGTAATTATGGATAACTGACACTACAATGTACAGTGTGGTGATTGCAAGAGAAGGGCTCAGAGAGAAAAAAAAAATAATAATAATAAAAAAAAAATAATAACATAATTTTTGTAAGAACTTACCTGAAAAATTCATTTCTTTCATATTGGCAAGAGTCCATGAGCTAGTGACGTATGGGATATACAATCCTACTAGGAGGGGCAAAGTTTCCCAAACCTCAAAATGCCTATAAATAGACCCCTCACCACACCCACAATTCAGTTTAATTAATAGCCAAGTAGTGGGGTGATAAAGAAAGGAGTAAAAAGCATCAAAGGAATTTGGAAATAATTCTGCTTTATACAAAAAAACATAACCACCATAAAAAGGGTGGGTCTCATGGACTCTTGCCAATATGAAAGAAATTAAAATTTATCAGGTAAGTTCTTACATAAATTATGTTTTCTTTCATGTAATTGGCAAGAGTCCATGAGCTAGTGACGTATGGGATAGCAATACCCAAGATGTGGAACTCCACGCAAGAGTCACTAAAGAGGGAGGGATAAAATAAACAGCCATTTTTCGCTGAAAAAAAATAAATCCACAACCCAAAATATAAGTTTATTCTCATAAATGAAAAGAAAAAAACTTAAAACATAAGCATCAAACTGAAACAGCTGCATGAAGAACTTTTCTTTCAAAAACTTCTTCCGAAGAAGCAAATACATCAAAACGGTAGAATTTAGTAAATGTATGCAAAGAAGACCAAGTTGCTGCTTTGCAAATCTGATCAACTGAAGCTTCATTCTTAAAAGCCCACGAAGTGGAGACTGATCTAGTAGAATGCACTGTAATTCTCTGAGGCGGGGCTTGACCCGACACCAAATAAGCTTGATGAATCAAAAGCTTTAACCACGAAGCCAAGGAAACAGCAGAAGCCTTCTGACCTTTCCTAGAACCCCCAAGGCAGAACATACAGTGATGTGAGATGTCATTGCAGAAAATGCAGCATGTCTGCAGAAAGAGCAGGACACATGCAGGAACTGTTAGCGCTTGAACTTTGTAGTGCTGCTCCAAATTAGACAGTTCTCTTCAAACAGAGCTGTGCTCTGGCTGCACTGTATACATTTTCCTTACCACAGTGCATCCAGGGCAAAGTGCTGTTTGAAGTGAGCAGTCAAATATGCAGTAGCGCTGCAAAGCAGCAGCGCATTGCTTGTTAACGGGCTCTCAGAGATTTTTTTCTCTTAGCCTTTCCCAGTCTGCAAAGCTGTTTATTCTGAATGTAAGAACACTGCATCTTTTTATTACTACATTTCTATGTTAGACCAAGAGAAAAGGAAACAGATTTATTAAACAGACATTTTAAAATTTAAAAATGACCTGCAGAAACATTTTCACTAAAAAAAGCTCATTGCAGAAAGTAAAGAAAAGTTCTGCCTCTGGGCCTAGAACCAGAAAATATAACAGACAGACTAGAAATCTTCCTGAAATCTTTAGTAGCTTCAATATAATATTTCAACGCTCTTACCACATCCAAAGAATGTAAGGATCTCTCCAAAGAATTCTTAGGATTAGGACACAAGGAAGGGACAACAATTTCTCTATTAATGTCGTTAGAATTCACAACCTTAGGTAATAATTTAAATGAAGTCCGCAAAACTGCCTTATCCTGATGAAAAATCAGAAAAGGAGATTCACAAGAAAGAGCAGATAATTCAGAAAATCTTCTAGCAGAAGAGATGGCCAAAAGGAACAACACTTTCCTAGAAAGTAATTTAATGTCCAAAGAATTCATAGGCTCATAGGAGGAGCCTTTAAAGCCTTCAAAGCCAAATTAAGACTCCAAGGAGGAGAGATTGACTTAATGACAGGCTTGATACGAACCAAAGCCTGTACAAAACAGTGAATATCAGGAAGTTTAGCAATCTTTCTGTGAAATAAAACAGAAAGAGCAGAGATTTGCCCCTTCAAGGAACTTGCAGACAAACCCTTATCCAAACCATCCTGAAGGAACTGTAAAATTCTAGGAATTCTGAAAGAATGCCAAGAGAATTTATGAGAACAACATGAAATATAAACCTTCCAAACTCGATAATAAATCTTTCTAGAGACAGTATTAATCACTGAGTCGGAGAAACCTCTATGACTAAGCACTAGGCGTTCAATTTCCATACCTTCAAATTTAATGATTTAAGATCCTGATGGAAAAAACGGACCTTGAGATAGAAGGTCCAGCCTTAATGGAAGTGGCCAAGGTTGGCAACTGGACATCCGAACAAGATCCGCATACCAAAACTTGTGAGGCCATGCTGGAGCCACCAGCAACACAAACGATTGTTCCATAATGGGAAGTTTCTTGTTTAGATGAGAAGCCATCAGATCTATTTCTGGAAGACCCCACATCTGAACAACTTGAGAAAACACATCTGGATGGAGGGACCACTCCCCCGGATGTAAAGTCTGGCGGCTGAGATAATCCGCCTCCCAATTGTCTATACCTGGGATATGAACCGCAGAAATTAGACAGGAGCTGGATTCCGCCCAAGCAAGTATCCGAGATACTTCTTTCATAGCTTGGGGACTGCGAATCCCACCCTGTTGATTGACATATGCCACAGTTGTGATATTGTCTGTCTGAAAACAAATGAACGGTTCTCTCTTCAACAGAGGCCAAATCTCATTCAAATTACATTCAAATGAGGCATCAGTTACTAGTGGTGTTCCCCAAGGGTCAGTTCTTGGGCCTGTTTTGTTTAACATGTTCATAAGTGATATTGGAAGTGGGCTTAAGGGGAAGGTTTGCTTGTTTGCTGATGATACAAAAATTTGTAACAGGGTAGATGTTCCAGGAGGAGTTGATCAAATGAACTGTAATATTAATAAACTAGAGGACTGGTCAAATAAATGGGATCTGAAATTTAATATTACCAAGAGCAAAATTATGCATATAGGATCCAAAAACCCAAAGGAAAAATGATAGTCTCAATGGTACATTACTGACTGTAATTAAAGAAGAAAGGGATTTGGGAATTATTATTTCAGATGATTTAAAATTTGGTACACAATGCTGCAGTGCAGCCAGCAAGGCCAGTCAAATGCTTGGTTGCATTGGAAGAGGCTTTAGTAGCAGAAATAGCAAGGTTCTTATGCCACTTTACAGATCATTAGTTAGACCAAATCTGGAATACGGTGTACAGTTCTGGAGACCATATCTTCAGAAAGATAGAAATAAACTAGAAGCTGTCCAAAGGAGGGCTACTAAAATGGTACATGGTCTAAAATATAAAACGTACAAAGAAAGACTATGATCTAAATATGTATAGTTTAGAGGATAGAAGGGAAAGAGGTGACATGATAGAAACCTTCAAATATATGAAGGGACTTAATAAAATAGAAGCTGAAAGCATTTTTCACAAAAAAATAGATACCAAAACAAGGGGTCACAATCTAAAGTTAGAGGGTAGTAGATTCAAGAGAAATTTGAGGAAGCATTTTTTTTTTTTTTTACAGAAAGGGTGGTGGATTCATGGAGTAAACTTCCATTTGAGGTGGTAAACACAAAGACTGTAAAGGAATTTAAAAATGCCCGGGACATGCATAAGGCTATCCTAAGGAAAAAGTAACATGTAATATGGGTAGACTTGATGGGCCTTTTTGGTTTTATCTACCATCAAATTCTATGTTTCTATCTGAAGAGCCCTGAAAATCGCACATAGTTCCAAAATATTGATTGGTAATCTCGCCTCTTGAGATTCCCAAACCCCTTGTGCCGTCAGAGAGCCCCAAACAGCTCCCCAACCTGAAAGACTCGCATCTGTTGTGATCACAGTCCAGGTTGGGCGAACAAAAGAAGCCCCTTGAACTAAACGATGGTGATCTAACCACCAAGTCAGAGATAGTTGAACATTGGGATTTAAGGATATTAATTGTGATATCCTTGTATAATCCCTGCACCATTGGTTCAGCATACAAAGCTGAAGAGGTCTCATGTGAAAACAAGCAAAGGGGATTGCATCTGATGCTGCAGTCATGAGACCTAAAACTTCCATGCACATAGCTACTGAAGGGAATGACTGAGACTGAAGGTTCCAACAGGCTGCAACCAATTTTAAACGTCTCTTGTCTGTTAGATTCAGTGTCCATGACTCTGTCTCTATCTGGAAGCCTAAAAAGGTGACCCTTGTCTGTGGAATCAAGGAATTCTTTGGTAAATTGATCCTCCAACCATGTTTTTGAAGAAACAACACTAGTTGATTTGTGTGAGATTCTGCAGAACGTAAAGACTGAGCTAGTAACAAGATATCGTCCAAATAAGGAAACACTGCAATACCCTGCACCGAGTAGGGCCCCGAGAACCTTTGAAAAGATTATTGGAGCCGTTGCCAGGCCAAAAGGAAGAGCAACAAATTGGTAATGCTTGTCTAGAAAATAGAATCTCAGAAACTGATAATAATCTGGATGAATCGGAATATAAAAAGGTATTTATCCGATAGTCTATTGTGGACAAATAATGTCCTTGCTGAACAAAAAGGCAGAATAGTCCTTATAGTCACCATTTTGAAAGTTGGTACTCTTACATAACAATTCAAAATTTTCAGATCCAGAACTGGTCTGAATGAATTTTTTTTCTTTGGGACAATGAATAGATTTGAATAAAACCCCAGACCCTGTTCCTGAAACGGAACTGGCATGATTACCTCTGACAACTCCAGGTCTGAAACACATTTCAGGAAAGCCTGAGCCTTTACTAGATTTGCTGGGATGCGTGAGAGAAAAAAAAAAATCTTCTCACAGGTGGTCTTACTCTGAATCCTATTCGGTACCCCTGAGAGACAATACTCAGAATCCACTGATTTTGGACAGAATCTATCCAAATATCCTGGAAAAATCTTAATCTGCCCCCTACCAGCTGAGCTGGAATGAGGGCTGCACCTTCATGCGGACTTAGGGGCTGGCTTTGGTTTCTTAAATGGCTTGGATTTATTCTAATTTGAAGAAGGTTTCCAATTGGAAACAGATTGCTTGGGGGAAGGATTAGGTTTTTGTTCCTTATTCTGCCGAAAGGAACGAAAACGGTTAGAAGCTTTAGATTTACCCTTAGGTCTTTGTCACTGGGGGGAAGGGTTTTTTTTTGCCTCAGGATAAGTTGAAATAATCGAATCCAACTGAGAACCAAATAACTTATTACCTTGGAAAGAAAGAGATAGCAATCTGGACTTAGAAGTCATGTCAGCATTCCAAGATTAAAGCCACAAAGCTCTTCTAGCTAAAGACATAGATTTAACATCAATTTTGAGGATATCAAAAATAGCATCACAAATAAAATGATTAGCATGTTGCAGCAAGCGAACAATGCTAGACAAATCAGAATCCAATTTTTGTTGCGCTAAATTTTCCAACCAATAAGTTGATGCAGCTGCAAAATCAGCCAAAGAAATTGCAGGCCTGAGAAGATGACCTGAATATAAATAGGCTTTCCTTAGATAAGATTCAAGTTTCCCATCTAAAGGATCTTTAAAAGGGTTGAGATAGCCCCATCAACTTTGGTGACCTTTTCCCAAAATTCCATTGTAATTGCTGGCAAAGGATACATTTTTTTAAAATCTTGAAGAAGGAAGAAAAGAAGTACCAGGCCTATTCCATTCCATTCCATTCCTTAGAAATCATATCAGAAATAGCATCAGGAACTGGAAAAAAAACCTCTGGAATAACCACCTGAGGTTTATAAACAGAATTTAAACGTTTACTAGTTTTAATATCAAGAGGACTAGTCTCCTCAATATCCAATGTAATCAACACTTATTTTAACAAAGAACGAATATACTCCATTTTAAATAAGTAGATTTGTCAGTGTCAATATCCGAGGAAGGATCTTCTGAATCAGATAGATCCTTATCAGAGGAGGAAAATTCAGTATGTTGTCGGTCATTTGAAAAAAGGCAAGAGGCATATAGGAATGGGGCTTTAAATTATTTGGCGGCAAGTATGACGCACAATTGCAACTTTGTGCAAGGAACTCGGCGTCAACTAAGACGCCGGAAATGACGAACTTGCGTCACCAGACGTACCTTCGCGCCAAAAATGATGCAATAAACTTTGGCATTTTGCGCACTAGCAGGCCTAATTTTGCCCGCAATTTTAAAGAAAAAAAAAAGTAGTCAATTTAAAAAAAAAAAAAAAAGACTAAACCCCAGGTAAGAAAAATATTTCCTAAATATGTTTTTCCCCAAACATGAAACTGACAGTCTGCAAAAGGAAATACATAAACCTGACTCATGGCAAATATAAGTATAATACATATATTTAGAATTTACATTAATGCATTAAGTGCCAAACCATAGCTGAGGTGTCTTAAGTAATAAAAACATACTTACCAAAAGACACCCATCCACATATAGCAGATAGCCAAACCAGTACTGAAACGGTTATCAGCAGAGGTAATGGTATATAAGAGTATATCGTCAATCTGAAAAGGGAAGTAGGAGATTAATCTCTACGACCGATAACAGAGAACCTATGAAATAGATCCCCGTTAGGATGACCATTGTATTCAATAGGTGATACTCCCTTCACATCCCTCTGACATTCACTGCACTCTGAGAGGAACCAGGCTTCCAAATGCGCAAACGTAGAAATCTTAGCACAAACTTACTTCCCCACCTCCATAGGAGACAAAGTTTGTAAAACTGAATTGTGGGTGTGGTGAGGGGTGTATTTATAGGCATTTTGAGGTTTGGGAAACTTTGCCCCTCCTAGTAGGATTGTATATCCCATACGTCACTAGCTCATGGACTGTTGCCAATTACATGAAAGAAATGAATATACCATGCTCTGAGATGAGCAATTTGGTTTTGTTAGAGGAAAAGTTTAGTCAAAATTAAACTTTCATGATTCAGGTAGAGCATGCAATTTTAAGCAGCTTTCTAATTTACTCCTATTCTCAAATTGTCTTTGTTCTTTTTGTATCTTTATTTGAAAAAAACAAGAATGTAAGCATAGGAGCTAGCCTATTTTTGGTTCAGCACCTGGGTAGCACTTTCTGATTGGTGTCTAAATGTAGCCACCAATCAGAAGCATTACCCAGGTGCTGAACCAAAAATGGACCGGCTCTTAAGCTAACATTCAAATAAAGATACCAAGAGAATGAAGAAAAATTAATAGAAGTAAATTAGAAAGTTGCTTAAAATCATGAATGTTTAATTTTGACTAGACTATTCCTTTAAGCTCTAAAACAAAAAAACATACAACACACAAATTTTGGTATATATTCTGTAAAACAACCACAACTAATATTCGTTTGATTCGGTGTAACACGTGAGTGGTTAAAGGGACAGTAAAACTAACTATGTCATGCTATTAGCAACTAAATCTTTATTTGAAGTGTTGCAAACTTACTGTGTGGGAGTGTCAACTGGTCGCCCACAGCCACCCGTCGTTTTTTACTCACCCAAATTTTTTTGATGAAAAGGGAGAGTGTGCTGTAAAATTGGTTTCGCCTTAATGTGTTTACAATAATTTGTTGTTATAACAGCAGTATGGTATGGGAAATTGCTCCTATAGATATATTTTTGTATATGAAACAGCTGGCTCTGCTAATTATAACCTCAACCTAATAAAATGGGCTGAGCTTATCTTTCTATAGTTACACAAAATCCTCATTCTCTTGCCTCTGTATGCACAGTGAGACCAATACTTATAGGGAATAAAGAAAATGCAATATTTTATTTTGTCCCTGTCCCACCCCAACTGGGAGTGTAATTTGTTCTAAACATTTTTGTTTGCATAGCTTTTCTATAACCAGTACTTAAAAAAAAGGGAACAGGCTACTCCAGAATCCTTTTATTACCATTGCCCAGTTTTCCATAACCAACACTGTTATATTAACCCCTTAATGACCACAGCACTTTTCCATTTTCTGTCCGTTTGGGACCAAGGCTATTTTTACATTTTTGCAGTGTTTGTGTTTAGCTGTAATTTTCCTCTTACTCGTTTACTGTACCCACACATTATATACCGTTTTTCTCGCCATTAAATGGACTTTATAAAGATACCATTATTTTCATCATATCTTATAACTTACTATAAAAAAAAAAATATATAAAGAAAAAAAAATGGAAAAAAAAACACACTTTTTCTAACTTTGACCCCCAAAATCTGTTACACATCTACAACTACCAAAAAACACTCATGCTAAATAGTTTCTAAATTTGTCCTGAGTTTAGAAATACCCAATGTTTACATGTTCTTTGCTTTTTTTGCAAGTTATAAGGCCATAAATACAAGTAGCACTTTGCTATTTCCAAACCATTTTTTTTTTTCAAAATTAGCGCTAGTTACATTAGAACACTAATATCTTTCAGGAATCCCTGAATATCCATTGACATGTATATATTTTTTTTTTAGTAGACATCCTAAAGTATTGATCTAGGCCCATTTTGGTATATTTCATGCCACCATTTCACCGCCAAATGCGATCAAATACAAAAAATAGTTCACTTTTTCACAAACTTTCAGTTTCTCACTGAAATTATTTACAAATAGCTTGTGCAATTATGGCATAAATGGTTGTAAATTTTTCTCTGGGATCCCCTTTGTTCAGAAGTAAGACATATATGGCTTTGGCGTTGCTTTTTGGTAATTAGAAGGCTGCTAAATACCACTGTGCACCACACATGTATTATGCCCAGCAGTGAAGGGGTTAATTAGGGAGCATGTAGGTAGCTTTTTGTGGTAATTTTAGCTTTAGTGTAGTGTAGTAGACAACCCCAAGTATTTATTTATTGACCTAGGCCCATTTTGGTATATTTCATGCCACCATTTCACCGCCAAATGCGATCAAATTAAAAAAAAACGTTAAATTTTTCACAATTTTAGGTTTCTCACTGAAATCATTTACAAACAGCTTGTGCAATTATGGCACAAAGGGTTGTAAATGCTTCTCTTGAATCCCCTTTGTTCAGAAATAGCAGACATATATGGCTTTGGCGTTGTTTTTTGGTACTTAGAAGGCCGCTAAATGCCGCTGCGCATCACACGTGTATTATGGCTAGCAGTGAAGGGGTTAATTAGGGAGCTTGTAGGGAGCTTGCAGGGTTAATTTTAGCTTTAGTGTAGAGCTCAGCCTCCCACCTGAAACATCAGACCCCCTGATCCCTCCCAAACAGCTCTCTTCCCTCCCCCACCCCACAATTGTCCCCGCCATCTTAAGTACTGGCAGCAACTCTGCCAGTACTAAAATAAAAAGGTATATTTAGGATTTTTTTAAAAAGCATATTTACATATGCTGCCGTGTAGGACCCCCCTTAGCCCCCAACCTGACTGATCCCCCACCAAACAGCTCTCTATCCCTCCCCTTCTGCCTTAACGGGCGCCATCTTGGGTACTGGCATCTGTCTGCCATTACCCAGTTTAGTATAAAATAGTTGCTTTATTATTTTTTTCCCCTTTTGTGTAATGTAGCTCCCCCCACCAAAGACCAACCCCCCACCCCCTCCTAGATAGCTTCGATTTATATATGTTTTAACTTATAAAAGTGGGGAAAGGGGTGTTATAACAATATATTTTCTGTAGTGTAGCGGTTCCCACCCGCTCCCGCCCCGTGCACGCGCCCGCCGCCTCCCGTGCGCGCCCCCATCGGCCCCGCCTCCCTCTACGTTACTCGGCCCATCTATGGCCGCCCACCCGCCTCCCAAGTCGGCTCCCACCCACCAACGATACCGGCCACCGATGTCCAGTGCAGAGAGGGCCACAGAGTGGCTCTCTCTGCTTTGGATGGCCAAGGGGTGTTATTGCAGGATGCCTCGATATCGAGGCATCACTGCAATAACCAGAAAGCGGCTGGAAGCGAGCAGGATCGCTTCCAGCCGCTTTAAACCCCTAATGTCGTATAGGGTACGTCGCTGGTCTTTTAAGACCAGGTTGTATGCGACGTACCCTGTACGACTTGCGTCGTTAAGGGGTTAATATACTTTTTACCTCTGTGCTTACCTTGTATCTAAGCCTCTGCAGACTGCCTCCTTATATCAGATCTTTTGACAGACTTGCATTTTAGACATTCAGTGCCAATTCCTAGGCAACTCCATGGGAGTGAGCATAATGTTATCTATATACTTTCAACAAAGAATACCAAGAGAACAAATCAAATTTGATAATAAAGAGTAAATTGGAAAGAGGTTTAAAATTGCATGCCCTATCTGAATCATGAAAGTTTAATTTTAACTAGACTGTCCCTTTAAGCATTGAAATATTCAGTATAGGTGGGGATACAACATGCAAAATTAGCTATTTCAAATGACATAAAAGCAAAGGAGCCATCTGTAAACAACTTAATACACTCCATTAGGTAAAATGTATCTTTAGAAAGATATTAAAAAAAAAAAAAAAAAAAATTACAGTACACTAGCTTTAAAAAAAGGGACAGTAAAGTCAAAATTAAACGTTCATGATTCAGATAGAACATGCAATATTAAACAACTTTCCAATTTACTTCTATTATCAATATTGCTTCATTCTCTTAGTATCTTTTATTAAAGAGTAAGGGCCTGATTTAAACTTCACCAAGTAAGACATAGTTTTTCTTGCCGACCCTAGCAGGCCAATATAAATCACATTACACTGCTTTCTGAGTAAAGAATCTTACAATTGCTTCTATTATAGGTTTTTAAATATTGTGAGAAAAACTTGCAACATTTTAGATTGAGAGGAAAAAAAAAAAAACAGATCTGTAGTACAAAAATGTTTTACAAGAATTTAGCATGGATTAGAGAAACATATACAGTCTTATGAGCTACTAAAGACACATGCAGACTCCTTAGCCTTTATGAGCTACTAAAGACGCATGCAGACTCCTTACCTCTTATGAGCTACTAAAGACACATGCAGACTCCTTAGCCCTTATGAGCTACTAAAGACGCATGCAGACTCCTTAGCCCTTATGAGCTACTAAAGACGCATGCAGACTCCTTAGCTCTTATGAGCTACTAAAGACGCATGCAGACTCCTTAGCCCTTATGAGCTACTAAAGACGCATGCAGACTCCTTAGCCCTTATGAGCTACTAAAGACACATGCAGACTCCTTAGCCCTTATGAGCTACTAAAGACGCATGCAGACTCCTTAGCCCTTATGAGCTACTAAAGACGCATGCAGACTCCTTAGCTCTTATGAGCTACTAAAGACGCATGCAGACTCCTTAGCCCTTATGAGCTACTAAAGACGCATGCAGACTCCTTAGCCCTTATGAGCTACTAAAGACACATGCAGACTCCTTAGCCCTTATGAGCTACTAAAGACGCATGCAGACTCCTTAGCCCTTATGAGCTACTAAAGACGCATGCAGACTCCTTAGCTCTTATGAGCTACTAAAGACGCATGCAGACTCCTTAGCCCTTATGAGCTACTAAAGACGCATGCAGACTCCTTAGCCCTTATGAGCTACTAATGACACATGCAGACTCCTTAGCCCTTATGAGCTACTAAAGACGCATGCAGACTCCTTAGCTCTTATGAGCTACTAAAGACACATGCAGACTCCTTAGCCCTTATGAGCTACTAAAGACGCATGCAGACTCCTTAGCTCTTATGAGCTACTAAAGACGCATGCAGACTCCTTAGCCCTTATGAGCTACTAAAGACACATGCAGACTCCTTAGCCCTTATGAGCTACTAAAGACACATGCAGACTCCTTAGCCCTTATGAGCTACTAAAGACACATGCAGACTCCTTAGCCCTTATGAGCTACTAAAGACGCATGCAGACTCCTTAGCTCTTATGAGCTACTAAAGACACATGCAGACTCCTTAGCCCTTATGAGCTACTAAAGACACATGCAGACTCCTTAGCCCTTATGAGCTACTAAAGACGCATGCAGACTCCTTAGCTCTTATGAGCTACTAAAGACGCATGCAGACTCCTTAGCTCTTATGAGCTACTAAAGACACATGCAGACTCGTTAGCCCTTATGAGCTACTAAAGACGCATGCAGACTCGTTAGCCCTTATGAGCTACTAAAGACGCATGCAGACTCCTTAGCCCTTATGAGCTACTAAAGACGCATGCAGACTCCTTAGCCCTTATGAGCTACTAAAGACGCATGCAGACTCGTTAGCCCTTATGAGCTACTAAAGACGCATGCAGACTCGTTAGCCCTTATGAGCTACTAAAGACACATGCAGACTCCTTAGCCCTTATGAGCTACTAAAGACGCATGCAGACTCGTTAGCCCTTATGAGCTACTAAAGACACATGCAGACTCCTTAGCCCTTATGAGCTACTAAAGACGCATGCAAACTCGTTAGCCCTTATGAGCTACTAAAGACGCATGCAGACTCCTTAGCCCTTATGAGCTACTAAAGACACATGCAGACTCCTTAGCTCTTATGAGCTACTAAAGACGCATGCAGACTCCTTAGCCCTTATGAGCTACTAAAGACGCATGCAGACTCCTTAGCCCTTATGAGCGGACCTAGATTTACTCTTCAATAAAGGAAGGAAAGTTGTTTACATTTTCATGTTCTATCTGAATCATGAAAGTTTAAAGGAATATTAAACCCCAAATTTGTCTTTCATGATTCAGATTGAGCATGCAATTTTAAAACAAAATTCTTATTTAATTCTATTATCAAATGGTCTTTGTTCTGTTGGTATCTTTTGTTGAATAGCTGGGACATATGCTTAGGAGTCAGATCATTTCTGGAGCATTATATAGCAGCAGTTTTGCAAGAGCACTATATAACAGCACTATTTCCTGCCATGTAGTGCTCTAGATGCTCTGAATAGCAAAATATATTTTGGTTTCATATCCCTTTAATTTTCACTGCACTGTCTCTTTAAGAAAGCTGTTTATACAATTTCTCTCCATAACAGAGGTAATTCTAGGACTAGCTAATGTACAAAACATCACTATAGCGTAGACATTTATGCTATAGCCGGAAATACCATTCGTCACTTTCCAAATAATAGCAGCTTACGTAATATGCCAGATGATACACAAGAGTCACGTCATTGACCAGATCTCAGTAGTTGGGGCACTCTGTCTAATGCAACATTACTGGCTAAAGGAAATCCTCCAGTTGGCATTATTGGAGAGGTGGCAGGCTGGGATGGGCATTATGCTTTGTTAGTAATTGGGAGATAAAAAGTGGCTTGTGCTGTGTAAATTCAGATGCCGGTGATCTGGGCTATAGACAGCTGTAAATGTCATTGCTCTAATACACAGATGGTACCAGGCTAGTACGCCGTCCTGTGATCGGTCAGCTTCACAGCTAGTACCTGAAAGTGAAACCAATGAGTCCATTATTCTTATTAAAAAAAAAAAAAAAAAGACGGACTAGAATAATGGACTCATTGGTTTATATGATGATCAAAAATTCTGCATTAAAAAGGATGTCCAAAGTGAAAGACCCGTTTCCCTGTGAATCAGAGTAAAAGCAAACAGAACGGAAGCAGATTTTAGAGATAACTTTCAGGTTCCCAGCCTGCCACCTCTCCAATAATGCCAACTGGAGGATTTTCTTTAGCCAATAATGTTGCATTAGACTGAGTGCCCCAACTACTGAGATCTAGGCAATGATGCTGACCCCTAAATACCGATGTGCTCCTTCACAAATATAGCACAAACTAATGAAGGTAATATGTGCCCCTATATAGTTCAATCTAAGGACCGTGCCTTGTGTCCTGTCCCTAAAATATTGCAACCTGATTTACAATAAACATTAACAATGCTAGCTCTAATCTGGCCCCTACACAACACTGGCACCAAAGCAATGGAAAGAAAGTGTCTAGCGTACAATAGGCGCATTGCGCATGCACGAAAAACGGGTTACAAGTAACTTAGAACAATTAGAGTGAACACAGGATTTTCATGATATCACGGATGAAGAAAAAGGGGCGGGGCTACACAAACATTTTAAAACTGCAGCAGGGGGAAAAGTGATTTAACTGGAAAACGGATTATCTTTATAATTATTGTGAAAAAACAATCTAGGGCAACTTTATTGGTACATGTTAAAACTACTTTTGTGTTGACTGTCCCTTTAACTACTACCCCCCAGGTTTTGTGATATTAATTAAGATGCTTTGCAGGAGCTTTTAGAGAGATGGTTTGGCCAAAGCTGGATATGTATTTCACAGCTGTCTGGCCTAGAAGGGATACAGCCACACCAGAGCCTAATTTTAAGCTGCCAGTGGCTCCCTGGCACCTGGACTTGTCAAGCCCTGGAATAAAATCTCTTTAACTACAGTCATAAACAGAAAACATTTTGTTCACTGTAATGTTGATAGCAGATGTTAAAATCATAGTGTTCTAAAGTTATGATTATTTTTTTGCATAGAACACAGCTTGCATAAACAGCCCTACTCATAATCATTCATATTGATAAATCCTCACATTTCTCACCAGCTATTCAAAAATCAAGCAAAGTGTCCAAAATAACAGACATATGTTGTACGTGCCACTCTTCTCCATATATTGTTACAGTAAATAGGCACTTGCTTTTTTTTTACCACTCTGCCATAGTGCAAGCGTATTGTGTGAAATTGTTATTAAAAAAAAAAAAAACCACACAGCAGATTTGGCTCCTAGTTTGATTGCTAGGAAACATTATTGTAAGGAACGGGGCAAAAACAGCCAAGACAAACAGCATACACAGAAAAAGTATCTAATACATGGTAAATATTTTTTTATCTAGGTGAAAATCTTAGTTTGCAGCACCTGAAAACTGGACAAACACTGCACTTTATAAGAGCAGAGATAGCACAGCGTACAGAATGTTCTTACCCATCTTTGGTCTGATCCACAACTCCAGCAAGCAGCTGAACTGTCTTCGGATTGGGTTGCCCCTCAGCAGTAAGGTTTAAGTAACGTTGGACAAAATCAAGGGGGGACATAAAGAATTCTCCATTTTTTTCAACACTTGCATACTAAAAAAAAAAAAAAGACAACGAGAAGTATCTTATTAGACAGACGTTATAAAGCATCTAAAGAGCAAAAGGTCAATTAGGTTTTACTCAGTTTGGAAAAAACAAGAACTAGCTGGGCTAGGTAACCAGTCTGATTTGTGCCTTCATTTTTAGTGATTTTCAAGACAAGAAAATGTATTTAGATTTACTAATCTGCATTCATGGGATTTTGTGTTTTTCTTTATTTTTGTACAGAAAAAAACAATGATGTTCAGCTCAGTCAACTACTTTTGTTTTTATTTATATTGTTTTTACCTCAAATTGATAAAACTATTTTGCATGAAACACATTATTTAAAAGGAACATTGTACTGTATCATTTTCTCTTCTCCTAATGATTCCTTTTACAAGATGGAGTGTATTAAAATGTTTGCAAATATCTCCTTTGTCTTTATTTTGTCATTTTAAATAGTAGCTATTCCCTGTTGAACCCACCACATATACAGCTATTTGCAATACTGCAGTATACTCTTAAAGAAAAGAGCTTTGAAATAAGAGGCGGCAGCTGTAATCATCCTCCAAGTGGGGGTGGAAGAGGTAGAGTAATTGAAAACATTTTAGTACCTATGCATTAGCATTTGTGCATTAAGAGTGATAAGGAGGTCTGCTCTCCCTTCAAACTTAGCCTACTTGATTGGGTTATCATTTCAAAGATCAAAAACAGCCATTTCACATACAAAAAAGAAACATAAAGAAGCAATTTCCCAAAAATGTAATAGTCTGCAGCTGGTATAACAAGTAATTTAAAACATATTAAAAGGGAAAACCAATTTTAGCGACAGTATCCCTATAAACTGATTTTGAATACAGAAGATGCACATATAATTAATGTTCTGTTTGGGACAGATTGCTAAATTGACTGATAAGAACAACTTCTTTTTACCCCAGTATAGGAACATCAGTTCTTTAAGAAACAGTAATACATTAGAAATTTGATTTGCAGCATTTGCAAGTCAAGAACCTTTAGATGTCAACAATTAAAAGATAAATATCCGCAAAAATAAAAAAAATTATCAGAATACTCACAGAAATAATATTATTTATTCAAACACCTTATAATAAAGATGAAATGTACTCAGGCAAGCAACTGATAAGATTTCATTACATTCAAAGCAGCTGCAGGAACACCCTTTGCAATGTGATAGGCACTATCTTCCAACCTCCCATTAAGGGTTAATTTCAGGCTGCTTACTCTTATTTACATAGCTTTTCTATATAAAATATTGCAGTATAGGTGGCAGTATCAACAGGCAACACATTAAAGCAGAGAAATTTGTACAGTACAGTGTCCCTTTTAATAAATCCATATATTCTAGATAAAAAGACGAACTTATCAAAAAGTGGGTGGGATATGAAGCCCAATTTTTTTGTTTTATGGATTTTTGTTTCAGCACTTGGATAGCGCTTGCTGATTGGTCGCTATATGGAGTCACCAATCAACAAGTGCTACTCAGGGTGCTGAAGCAAAAATGGGCCGGCTCCTAAGATTACATGACTGCTTTTTCAAATAAAGGATACCAAGAGAACAAAGAAATTGATAATAGGTGTAAATTAGAAAGTTGCTTAAAATTGTATGCTCTGACTCATGAAAGAAAATGTTTTGGGGTTTTTATATCCCTTTAACGTTAACTCATTGACAGCACCACTGACTTCCTAATTAAGATGTGTTAAAATAGTTTGGCTATTCACTACAACATACCTTGTGAAATATGGTTTTCAGTTCAGCTGCGTCAGCTCTCTTGGTTAATGCTACCTGTAAAAGTAAAACAGATTTTTATCATGAGAGACGCGGCAGGACAAATGAATGGCGGTGCATTGCTGCATTTGCCTATTTGTTTTATTATTATTTTGAATTCTAACTGTAATAATAATAACAACAACAACAGCCATATACATTTTAACCCCTTCACGCCGTTAGGACGTTCCATGTCATCCTAACAGCGCTGGGTTTTAACGTTGAAGGACAGCATGGAATGTCCTACCTTATAAAAACGTAGTGCAGCCTTCCCCTTTAGACAAACTCAAGATCGAACTGGGAGCGTGCCTAGCAACATAGGCAGTCACCTTTGATCCGATCCCGGCCTTGAAATTCCGTAGTCGCATTGATGATTGCGCGATTTCATTTTTGCAGCAAGTGAATACATCATTAGAGTATACAAAAGATTACAACTAGACTGGACAAAGTAATTTATACAGAAGGAGAAGGGATTACAATCTAGAGGTTAGGGGTGAGAGACGAGAGATGTAGAGGTTGCTTGACTGACCTTTTAAAATGGTTTATAGGTGGGGGGTGATGATGAACAACTAGAAGGGAAGTTGGTACACATAGCTAAACAAGATGTTACAGTACAAGGCAAAGAAGAGCTCCACAGGGGAGGTGCAGCATGAGAAGTCTTGGTGACAGGAATGGGAGTGGATCATGAGAGGAAAACAAATGTAAGACATAAGTATATTGAACAGGACAAGTTGGAGAAGAGGTCAGAAATTTAGAGCTAGATTACACGTGGAGCGCAAACGATTTAGCGAGGGTTTTTCGCGATCGTTTGCGCTCCTTTTTAAAATTGTGCTGATATTACAAGTTGAGCTAATCGCAAGTGCGCTAGCGCAATTGGGATTCACGCTTGAATCATTACTGCAACCTCAGAGCTGTGGTTAATTGTTTTGCTAAATTAAAAAGTACATTACAAAGTACAGTTACACTCATTAACATTGTCCCCAAAAAATATTGCACACAAAAGTTACAAGGGTTCAAAGATATGAGATCTCGGGTGTTAGAAAAAATAAAAACCGACAAAGGACTTTACATTGAGATACTTACAGATACATTGCTAAAGGGGGTGGGGGTGTATGAATATATATATATATATATATATATATATATATATATATATATATATATATATATATATATATATATACATATTTTTTTTTTTATTTTTTTTTTTACTATGTATTCACTGTAAATATTTCACATTCCAATGTCCTGCACATAGAATATGTTCTAAGTATTTATAAATAGATATATCTGTACCTATATATATTTGTTTAAAAAAAACAGATATATGTAGATATATTTATTTATGAATAAACAGAACATATTACGTTCAGAACAATGGAAAATTAAATATGAATAATTTATTTTCAGGTTAGCGCTATTACAAATATGCGATGGAGTTTGTGCGAGAGAGTGGGGTGTTTTGTTTTTTCTCTCCATTGACTTCTAAGGGGGAATGTGTGAACACGATCTTCGAATTTGGAGAAAAAAACACTTTTCTTTCAACTCAATACCAGCGCAACCTGACTAGGGCAAAAATCGAAATACTGCTACGCTTGTAATCTAGCCCTTAATTGGGTGCAAGACTGTTTAGAGTTTTTAAGTTAAAGTATTTAAATTCATTAGGTAGGGAACAGGGAGCTAATGTATGTTCTGACATTGGGGAACAAATGATACCTATTAAAAAGAGAAATATTTTGGCGGCAACATTCTTGACAGATTGGAGAGGGGAAGTCCACAGAGAAGTATGTTGACAGGAAGAATAATCAAATTAATATCAATATTTTGGTGGTGTCTTGGATAAGGAATGAATGTAATCTGTTGTATGGATAAAAAAGAGCAGGGTTTGGTAAGTATATAGATATGGGGAGTGATGTAAAGTGCTCTGTGAAGTGGGACACTGAGACAGTTGACCAGAGTAAATGTGGAGACTATAGAGTATTCTACAACAAATAATAATTCAGGGGTGGGAAATAAATGGAAGCTTAGTTTTGGCATATTGAGCTGTAATTGTGTGAGGACATGTATAAGAAATCTGCAGAAAGACAGTTTGTTAACAGATTGAGTAGTGAGGGTGTGAGGTCTGAGGGGGAGAGGTATATTGTTGGCATCATCCGCACAGAGTTGATATTAAAAGCCATAGTACTTATAAGTTTCCCAAGGCAAGATGTCTAGATGGCGAAGAGCAGGGAACCAGAAAATGTAGTTTCTTTATTCTTATGAATTTATGATTTGCCATGGTGTGTTTAAGAATAATTGTGACCTTTCTCTCAAGGACTCATACAATGGCATAACTAGATCAGAAGTTCTACATAAGTGTTTACCAATAAAAACTTGCAAAACAGAAGACATAAGTGAACTTGAAGTATACATAAACAAAATCAGATAACTGGTCAGAAAAATAACAGACACCAGTAGCACTCAAAAGTCAGACAGGCAAATTAAATTAAAGGGAAATCATTTAACCTTCACTGTAATTACGCAGTCAACACAAAACAGAACCCTACAGGGACCTATGTTTCATTGCAATAATTTCAGACCATTGCTTATTACCCTGATATAACATAATCACAATCACAACTTTAGCTGACAGTGGCATACAGACAGCTGATGAGTCAGATGCAAATTAGGTGCTCTGACAGCTGAGGAAAGCAGGGTCACTTAGAAGCTTATCTGCTTACTGTCAAAGTCAGAAGCCACAAATGAAGCAGAGTAGGGGTGGAAAGTGCTTATGATTTAATTAATGCACAAAAGTAAACACAGCCCACACTCTCTCTCTAGAGAACAATAATCTTTAATTCAGCACCTCTGAGTAACAGGATACAGACTCACTACCTACAGTTTACTGGAGAACTTATGTAATGTATATTGCAATTTCTGTGCATCTTAAGTACCAGAATGCAAATTGGTTTCTCCTTGGTGCCAGGGCTGCCTGGATACTGGGTTAATGATAACTTACATAATGCTCACTGCACATGTGCAATGTATGCTACACTCAGTGTAGACTCATAATACATACTGTTTTGCACACTACATGATTTTTTGCATACTGACATTAAGAAGATGACCTTTTAGCGCTAGATCATAAATCTAATAGAAATCCAACCCAGCTGGATCTCAGGAGAGATACAGTGCAATTATAATAATACCCAGTGCTCCCCTGCAGTATCTAAGTGCCGCAGAATAGTCACAGGACGTGTGTCCCCTGCAGTGCCTACATACCTTGGCTGCCATGCTTTTTTGCAGAACTCACTTCCCATCAAAACGTTACCCAGAACGTCCTTGCGCTAGAGACAGATCAGGCGCACGCTGCCCGCTGATTGGCTGAATTGGGGGCCCGCCTCGCTGCAGTCACGTGATCTGATGTCCTTCTGTACAGAAGAGAGGGCATGTGAGCGGCGTGAGCTGTCCAGCAAGCTCAGCCTGTAGTAACACGGTGTCCTACGTAATGTAAACACTGATTGCAAACTGGGATAGTCCTGGATCCGAGCCCCCGGGGCAGGGAGGACACTGACAACAAAAGAGATATCGCTATCGTACAGTTGGAACACTGAGGCGTGTACTATATAGAAACTTGAGGTTAAAAGGTCGTTGAACGCTGATTTTCCTAACTTTAAAAGACCATGTGGGTAAACATTTGGTCAGTTTGGAATTATTGCATAAACATAAATAAGGCATGTAAAGTATCTGGTCTTTGCAGGTATTGCCTCAGCTGGCAAATAAAAACAAAACTAGCCAATATATAAAAAAAATGCATGTGTAAATAACACAAGCATATATAATCCTTGCCATTCTGAAATTAAAGGCACAGTAAAATAAAAATAAAATAGCATGATCTATCAGAATCATTTACAACTTTCCAACAGACTTGTCATATTTGCTTTGTTCTTAGTATCATTTGCTTGATTACTACTAGGTAGGCTCATCATATATGCTTACAAGTGTGTACAACTTTAGCACAGTCTATGGCAACCATGTTTGCAACAATGTTGCTACAAATATTGTTGAAAACTGCTGCAACACTTTTCCAAAGGTGAGCAAACTACTAAGCGCCAATGAGCCTATCTAGGTTTACTCTTCAACAAAGGATACTACAAGTACAAAGAAAATTTGGTAATTGAAGTACATAGGAAGGTTGTTTAGAAATTGCTTACTCTATCTAAACCAAGGATGTTTAATTTTGACTTGAATGTCCCTTTTTTTAAACTCCCCCATTAAAGAATATATTGTAGTGTATTATTGAGTTTTCTGGGTTGGGGGATTATAATTTAGGGATCATCATGGGCTAGGGCTTTGGGTTCTGAAATCCACATAATGCTCTCCTCCCTCTAGCAAGGCAGTGGAAAACCAGCAATTGTTCTGATAAATGACATGATCAAAGACAAAATAAATAATGAAATTACACTGCAAAGTTTCTCAGTATTACATAGCTAAAGATTTAAACGTTGGTGATTGAAGTATAATCCTTCAGCAGTTCTACCAGTCAAATTCCCTTTTTGTTGGATTTTTGCACAACATGCACATTTTAACTTAAACTACTTTTTTTTCTCAATTTAGTAATGCTGTTCTTCAAAATAGAACACTTTTTTTTTTCTCTAGATAGAGAAAACACCAGCTCTCCCCACCAAAGAAAAACACAGATCTTTTAAAAGAGGTCCACACCCGGAAAACATGATCTTTTTAAAGAAGCAGTCACATGCATTCCTGTATATATGTCCTACACTCCGGAAGCATTGCCTTTCTTTTGCTAGAGTAACAGGTATACATGCAAGTTACTGTCTCTGTATGCATTGGCATTGGCGATGGGTAAGAAGTGTATGTTAATACGAGAAAGTTTTTTATAATGTAATATCACAAATTTACTTACAATGTTATGGCAACACCAACATAATTTATATTAGAATTACCCTATTTTTCCAACTAGGGCCGCACTCTTTATTTAGGCCATCTCTCCTGCTCAGTAAGAATCTTGTTAAACTGACACTTTCGCTATCATGAAAGAAGTATTAAGTGATGGTAAACTTTAGCTAATCAAATGCCATATATGTAATCTTTGTCATTAAAAAAATGATGGACTAGATTACAAGTGAATCGCTAATTAACGCTTTTGCTTGAGCGTTAATTGCGCTAGAATTAAAATTTTTGCGCTAGTCGCATTGCACTCATATTACGAGTTGAAAGTAAACAGTTTTCTCTCTATCGGTAACCCTACTAACGTAAAAATCAGAAATAAGAATATTGCATGCACGTTCACGTATTCCTCCATAGAAGTCAATGGAGAAAAAGTGGAAAAAAACCTAACACCATATTTGCAAATCCAATGATATTTTCTCATTTGCACTAAACCAACATAAAAATATGAATATTCCATATTCCAATGTTCTTTACATAACATATGTTCTAATTATTCATAAATACATATTTCTACATATATCTGATGTTTTTTTGCACAAATATATATTTATACCAATATATAGATCAGCTGTCACCAACCAGTGGTCCGTGGAAGATGTTGGTGGTCTGTGGAAGAAGATGTTGGTTGTTCTTGACACCATCAAGCAGGAATTAATCTCCTCTGATGGTGTCACCCCCGTCTTGCCTGAACTTCCTACTGTGACTGACTGGACATCAGTGAATACCAACGGAGGAGGATTTAAGTTACAATATCCCTACACACGTTGCGTAAGTACTGCGCAACTTGCGTAGGTAGATTGTATTTTTAACTCCGCCCGGTGCGCTGCTCAGAGGAAGATGCTTCCATTCTGAAGCCAGCAGAGGTTAGTATAGTTTTGGCTTAAAATAGTGGAATTAAAATTAAAAAAAATCTCTATTTAATTTATTTTATTTTCTTTACCCGTCTCTTTGTAGTAGTTTTCCTAATTCCTTCAGATGGACTTACATCACTGTTTGTCTTCCTCCCCTCCATCTTCTTTTTTTATTAAATATTAATTATTTTTCATTCGAATAATTTCATTCCACCTGAATTCCAGTAATTGCCATCCAGCAGATCAGCCATATCCCACCAGTATTATAGTAATTGCCAGTAATATCAGTCGTGGTTAGCTAACATCCATATTGAGAGCTTTCTGATATAAACTTAATTTATGACTGTCCATGATCATAAGTAGTTTTGAATAATTCTTAACTGGGGAGGTAACTTGGAAGTCTTGTGGTCCTTTTAAACATAATTCTTTTTTCCCCCACATTCTGCCCCTCTGTTTCCAGCTCAAAAGTTGGCACTCACCCTTCATCTGTAATTTGGAAGTATTCTCTCAGTTCTGTTAGTTAATTCCAAAAATAATTCTTCAAAATGTGTAAATATATACATAATGTAAACTTAGCTATCGTAGAGACGTCGGGGAACTGCGGTTTAGGGGTTAATAGGTTTTGTTAGTGTTGGCAATGTCGGGGAACTGCGATTTAGGGGTTAAAAGGTTTAGTTAGTGTTGGCGATGTCGGGGAACTGCGGTTTAGGGGTTAATAGGTTTAGCTAGTGTTGGCGATGTTTGGGAACTGCGGTTTAGGGGTTAATAGGTTTAGTTAGTGTCGGCGATGTCGGGGAACTGCGGTTTAGGGGTTAATTAATTTAGTTAGTGTTTTAGTTAGTGTTGGCGAAATCTGTGAACTGTGGTTTAGGGGTTAATAGGTTTAGTTAGTGTCGGCGATGTCGGGGAACTGCGGTTTAGGGGTTAATTAATTTAGTTAGTGTCGGCGATGTCGGGGAACTGTGGTTTAGGGGTTAATAGGTTTAGTTAGTGTCGGCGATGTTGGGGAACTGCGTGGGTTAATAGGTTAAGTTAGTGTCGGCGATGTCGGGGAACTGCAGTTTAGGGATTAATAGGTGTAGTTAGTGTGGGCAATGTCGGGTAACGGCGGTTTAGGGGTTATTAGGTTTAGTTAGTGTCGCGATGTGGGGGGCGGTGGTTTAGGGGTTAATATGTTTAGTTAGTGTTGGCAATGTGGGGGACGGGGATTTAGGGGTTAATAGCTTTATTAAGTGTCAGTGATGTGGGTTGCGGCAGCGATTTATATAATTTTGTTTCAGGCAATCGGCGGCGTATTAGTTATGTTAAATCGTTTCTTAGGATCCTTTCATTTTTTCGGACCCATACTTTATTCATATGAATTATTCTATTCTAAACTTTAGAATAGAATAATGAATATGAATAAAGAATGGATCCGAAATAACAAACGGATCCGAAAAAAATATTTAAACTAAACTAATTTGCAGAAACTAAATTATTTATTTAACTTATGAAAACGAAACGAAACAATTTTTTTTTAGCGTTGCACATGTCTATTTAATACAAGCAATTCAAATATTTTTCTATTTATCTGTCCACAGCCTTTAACTTTCATAATATGAAGATTATGAAGAAAATATTCAATTTCAAAAACCATATACATTTATTCATAATAACTTACCATCATACCGACGCAGAATATTTTTGATATTTTGTACTATCAATGATGCACTAATAGGTTTAGTTAGTGTTGGTGATGTTTGGGAACTGCGGTTTAGGGGCTAATAGGTTTAGTTAGTGTCGGCGATGTCGGGGAACTGCAGTTTAGGGGTGCATAGGTTTAGTTAGTGTCAGCGATGTTGGGGGAACTGCGATTTAGGGATTAATAGGTTTAGTTCGTTTTGGCGATGTCTGGGAACTGCGGTTTAGGGGTTAATAGGTTTAGTTAGTGTTAGCGATGTCGGGGAGCTGCGGTTTAGGGGTTAATAGCTTTATTTAGTTGGTGTCGGGGAACTGCGCTTTACATTAGAACAATGAAAAATTCTGAATATGAATAAAGAATGGATCCGAATATTCGGAAACGGATTTATTTATTTTCGGAATTTTTCAAGATTTTAGTTACGGTGCCGATTCGGAAATTCGGATTCATTCGAATTTCTGAATCGGCCAAAATTCAGCCGAAACGAATTGCACATGTCTAGTATTAAAGGTCACTTTGAACAAGGTAAAATTGTTACACACATACAGATGTGTTATCTTCTTCTTTGGAAACAATGAAACAGCTTTTTACTGTCCATAAACTACTTTAGACTTTCTTCATAGTGTACTCGCTCATTCTCAGTGCAATTTGGTGTACAACATACCTTTGTCTTGCTTCACTGATATTCTTCATCAACACACATTTGTTATATTTGTATTTAGTACCATCTTTATACTTATGACACAAACTTATCTTTTCTCAACAGTCATATCACCATCTCTAAAATAATAAATCAGTTAACAGATGCCTGATATGTATCTTGGGCAGAATTATTTGCTACAAGTTAAAGGGACAGTAAACCTTAAAAATAATGTTATATAATTCTGCACATAGTGCAGAATTATATAACATTATTTAGGTGCTATAGCCATAAAAGCCTTTTTTACAGTTTAATTTGCTAAAATACCGCGCTTTTACAGACCCGCTCTCTGCTCTCTGCTGAGCAGGTCTGTAATATTCAGTCAGCGCATCGGGCCAGCTGTATAGTCACAGCCCGGCCCGACCGCGCCATAGCACTAAGTGCAGCTCGCTCCTGTCACAGGAGCGAGCTGCACTTAGTCTTATGGTGCGGTCGGGCCGGGCTGTGACTATACAGCTGGCCCGATGCGCTGACTGAATATTACAGACCCGCTCAGCAGAGAGCGGGTCTGTAAAAGCGCGGTATTTTAGCAAATTAAACTGTAAAAAAGGCTTTTATGGCTAAAGCACCTAAATAATGTTATATAATTCTGCACTATGTGCAGAATTATATAACATTATTTTTAAGGTTTACTGTCCCTTTAATAAGCCTGCCCAGAGGGCAGCCTATGTGTGAAAAATGTAACCCCCAAGCTACAAAAAATAAAAAAGTAAAAATACAGAAAAAAATAAACAACACTAGGCAGCGGTACACTAGGCAGCCTTACGCGTTTCGCTGGGCTCCTCCCAGCTTCGTCAGAGGCGATCTGACAAAGCTGGGAGGAGCCCAGCGAAACGCGTAAGGCCACACCCATTTTACGTAACGGGGGACGTAGGTGACCTGTGTGGAGCGGCGGGTTTGTAGCTGGCTAATTTTCTTACCCTACCACTGCCTCAGTGACACCGCCCCCTTAGCTCTTTAAGTTATCCCTTTATGATACGGTTCTTATGTGTGGGGGACTTGCCTAATAGTGGGTATATATTACATACTAACAGCCACATACTTATGTATCAGAGGAAGAAAAAGGGATACTAAGTTTGACAGCACAAGACAGTTTGTGAATTGACATCATACTCACGCTGTGGACATCTGTACTGTGCTGGAACATACCTCACATGTTTGAGGGTAAATCTTGTAAGTGTACATCTTTGTGTCTCTTTTTGGAATAAAGTGGACATTTTTTAATCTGCACTTAGATCGCTTTGTGTCCCCTCTTTTTGCGCTCCACCGTTTCTGTATCTACAGATTCTTTGTATCCTGTTACTTATTGCGGACGGTTAGGTTTGTTTGTTTTTTTAATACTTATTGCGGCCGTTTTTTAAAAATTTTTTGTAATGCTCCATTTGCCTTTGTTGCATCCTGGTGTATTCCGAAAATGGCAGGGGGGTAAAAGAATTCACCTTCTGTGTATTCTTTCACCACCCTGCCATTTTCAGAATGGGAATTATTTTGGATGCGCGCGCAGCCAACATTCTGTTGGCTGCCTTGCGCTGCCAACATTTCTTTGAGGATGTGTGCGCAACTGCCGATGGTGACGGACGCGTTACAAACACGATTATAGTATAGATTAAAGACATCCATCCAACCCAATTAATAGTTTATGTTCAAACAAGCATGATATATTATTATTATTTTATGGCTTATATCTCTGCTTAGCTGAACAAATTTGTCTGAAATTGGGTAGTGCATATTGCGAGCACTAAATCCTACTATGCTACAGTGAAAACTGCAGTAAAAATTGTACTGAAATTTGGCTTTAAGAGATTGCATAGGGTACAGCTGTATTTGATGAAAAACTACATTGTATATAAACTAAGCTTAAAAATTGTGATGTTTTGATGGCAAGCACTGTAGAAAACACAGACTAAATTAAATTTATTAGTAAGCACAAATGCCATTTTTGAGATCTACCTAACTTTTTATGTTATGCTGATATCTAATTCAGTTTAGTATGTTTGCGATATGATATTAAATCTATGCTTTGGGTACTAGCATGAGCCGACCAGGTAATGCGCAGTATTATAACATCAGTTTAGTTAGCTTATGTGGTAAATATTGTATTTATTTACAGCAGAGAGAAAGTCTAGATCAGGGGTGTCAAACTCAAATTCATCGTGGGCCGCATCAGCAGTTTGGTCACCCTCAAAGGGCCGGTTGTATCTGTAGGACTATGTGTCCACTCTTTATTATCATAAATTATTGTCACTGCATTCAATTATTACTGTTAATAATAAGAATAATGGCAAGTAGATATTCAAATGTACAATTATTGTACAATTTATTGAAAAATGATTTTTGGTAACAGACAGTAATTTTTTTTTTTTTTTAAACATACAAATATTGCCAAACACTGTTTATTAAACATATGGCAAACACAAGGCATTAACTTTTTTTTAACTTTTCTGACTAGATGGCAGACATCGTTTTCCTGAGGTCAGTCCATCGATGTCTGGCGTTAGGTCTTGTGCTGTAGCAATCCGCAAAACGGCATGGTACCAAAGTGAATCGGCTGATTGATGAATTCAATCGACGCTTTTCTGACTTTAAAGAACAGAACTTAACCTTTACCAGCTTTGATAACCTCCATGCTGTTTTGCGGATTGCTACATCACAAGAGCACTCTGATACGTTATACCACTGTAAAGTGACACGGAAGTGGTCAGTATATCCAAAGTTTACCGCTCAGACTTTTAAGCAGACCCCCCCTCCCCCCCCCACATACATCATATGTACTTACAGTACAGGAGAGAAGGGTTCAGGCAGCCGTTGGATCTGTCACATCACAGGATGGCATGCGCTCAATATAAAAACAAGTGGAGGTTTCCTGAATGCATGTAAAGTGGAGGTTTCCTGTGTAGAACGGCCGGCGCCGCTAGAGGGCTGGCTTGTAGGCTGCCGCGCATGCGCTGAAGAGGCGGCTTTCTTGTGTAAAAAAAAAAAAAAGTGAGAATAAAAGGTGAAGGCTGGCGGCCGGCGGCGGCTACACGGGCCACATGACGAGGTCTGGCGGGACGGATTCGGCCCGCGGGCCTTGTGTTTGACACCCATGGTCTAGATCAAGAAGAATAGAATGGATCATTTAAATGTAATTTTGTATATTGCTGCTTTTCATCTTCAGCTAGCTGGGCAGGATGGGTAGAAGTTTACAATATGATGTTCTCTTATTTTCTACCACCATCTATTGAGTGCGATGTGTAATTTATTTATTTTTTTGGCCGTTTTATGTTGCCATTGTATGTCAACATTTTTGTTGTTTTATTTCATGACATATATGCTGCATCAATTTAGTGATCACCTGTATGCGTCACGTTATTTTTTTGATGCCCATCAATTTCTGGTGTGACGATATGTGCCTCTATTTTGCGCACATTTAGGCTTATATGAGTCTCATTATGTTTCACCTGCAATGTTCATCACTTTATTCACAAATACACACCCTGGTGTCTCGGGTATTGTTTTTCTTGTAATGTTTAGACTAATGCTGACATCTATTTGTACTTACCAGGTTGCTCATACCACGTTGCAGCTGTTCATTTTTTTTAAATGTGATAACTGTTGCTGATACACTACCATAAAATATCTGGCTTCTTTATCTCAATATTGGTGCAAGGGTTCTATATGACAAGGTATACTGCACATTTCGACTTGCAGTTCTTGCATGAGGAGACTAATTGTGTGACAGTATAATGATACTTTGAGGTGATTTCTCTGTGGTCTTTACACTGAAGACAGTTATTGATCCCATACCCTTTCCTAATGGCACTAGGCACCACTTTGTTGCTTATGGTCTAGTTTCTCTTTGACCCAAAATTGCACCCTTTCTTAACATAATGCTATAAACCATCATCCGCTTGTAGTATTAGTAAATGCTTAGTGATTATATGTTTACATCATTTATAGTAGTATGTTAGTTACTGGCCTTTTTCGTGTTTATCGAGGGCATTTTAAATCCGAGCTGAGGCTGATGGATCTGCTCCCATAGATAAGTCTGTGCATGAAGAGAATTATGAACCTGTTTTAAAGGTAAACTTAAACTGACTGGTTGTGTAACACCATTACTTCTATAGATAAGGGTATGCCCCATTTGTTGAAGTGAATTATTGTGTGCTGTTTATCACAAATTTCAAGGGAACATGCAAAGTCTTCTGTTGATGGAAAAAAGATAAAGAGGCTTGAAACCCAACATTTTTTCTTTTATGGTTCAGATAGAACATACAATTTTAAGAAGGCTTCCATGTTCCTTCTGTTAACACATTTTATTCTTTCTTATGGTATTCTTTGTTAAAGGACATACCTAGATAGCTAGAGTGTACATGCCTGGAGCATTAAATGTAAAACTTACTTAAAAGTATTCTTGCAAAACTGCTGTCATATTGTGCTCCAGACGTGCACTCTCCTGAACCTACTTACCTGCTTTTCAACAAAGGATACTAAAAGAACAAAGAACATTTGATAATACAAACATTTTACACTCTATCTGAATCATGAGAGAATATTTTTATATTTCATGTTTCTTTTATACTCCAGTGGACTTTAGTGCATCTTCTAAACATTACAGCATTTCATCCTCAAGCCCATGGAATGCCAAGTAGAGTATCTCAGTCATCAATAATCTATTTGGAAGAATGGAGCCTCAAAAAAAACAACAACGTAATCTAACTGTTTCAGAATGACAATAATCACGCACGTGCGAGCCTACAACCACAATTTAAGAAACAGTGGCTCTAACCTTTCTGCCACCTCAGACTGATCTGATTTGGGTTATTGACAACTGCTGTTCAAGTGAACCAATCATAGTGTTGTGCAATCTTAAATTATTCCAGCCGATTCTGCCCATACCTTGATATATATACCTCCTGATATTAAATCAATTCTCCATTTTCATCTGGTCACTTGTTTAACTGCTAAATACTTTCAGTAATGATTAACCATTTTTCTGTTTTACCCATTCAAATTTCTGATTATCTGTTTTATGTAATATATAGAAACATAGATGTTTACACTCAGTAGATAAGAAACATAGGCCCAACAAGTCTGCCCAAACTTTCTTAAAAGTGCAGCCTTATATAGTTAATTCAATAGCCAGCCCTAGGAAATTTGTCTTTATTACTTCTAATCGAGGTTTATTCCACAAATCAACCACCCTTTCTGTGAAGACCATGACCCTTTGTTTTGGAATTGTTCTTTTAAAAAAAAATACAACCTCAGCTTTATAAAGCCCCTTCATATTTTTGAATGTTTCTATCAAATCACCTTCTTCCCTTTTTCTCTTATAAACTATACATATTTAGGTCATTGTGCCTTTCCTTGTAAGTTTTATTTTTTAGATCATGTACCATTTTTAGTAGCCCTCCTTTGAACAGTTTTTAGATATGGCCTCCAGAACAGCACGCAATATTTAATATAAGGCCAAACTAGTTATCTGTAAAGTTACTATTGCTGCTGTAAATACCTCTACCCATACAACCAAGCAGTCTAATTAATTTCTTAAACTGAAAAAGATAGACACTATAGATATGAAAGTCATACACACATCTTATAACTTTAAAGTGCAAAAGAAATTATTAGTAGTACCAAATGCCAACATGAGAATAAACACAGATACATGAGTAAAAAATTGAGAACAAAAAAACACTCTGATGAGAAACTCAAACATGCAACAGGCTCCACATTTAGCGGTTCCGATAATGATTGCTGCGATTCCAATCTGTCAAACTTTGCAGCAATCTAAAGGCTAAATACGAATATTGTTGGAACAACCATCGACACAGGATTCGTGTCTTGAAGAAAGGCAAAATGACATCCAGTCATAAGGAGAGGTATCACTTCTGTCATTATCAGAACCGCTAAATGTGGAGCCTGCCATCATTTAATAGACGGAAGGTGATCCGGTATCTTATATATTGCATCCTCGGCTCCTCAACTATATGCTACACTGACTGTTGATGTGGGACATTGCTAATATATTTACTTGCCAGGACATTGCTATGCTACTAATTCAGCTTACTTTGGCTCATTTCATAATGCTTCCTTTTGCCCAATGCTCATTCTCTGACATATGCTTGTGTCTGACTTACATGGATGCACGTGCAGCCTTTTGCCTACTAACAAATAATTTTGGAATTGCACGGGAGGGTGGGGGCGGGCGTGTGCACGGTGAGGGGGCGGGTGTGAACCGCTACACTGCAGAAAATGCTGAAATAAAAAATGTTAAAAAAAAAATGTCAAAAATGTAAAAAAAAAAAAACGATCAGCAAGGTGGTGGGGGGTTTGTCTGTGTGGGAGGGGAAGCTACACTACAGAAAAATACAAACAAAAAAAAGCACTTTTTATTGCAAACTGGGTACTGGCAGACAGCTGCCAGTACCCAAGATGGCTCCCAATAAGGCAGAGGGGAGGGTTAGAGAGCGGTTTTGGGGACCAGGGAGGTTGGGGGCTAAGGGGGGATCCTACACAGTAGCATATGTAAATATGCTAAAAAAAACTTTTTTTTTTTTTTAAAACCCTTTTAGCACTGGCAGACTTTCTGCCAGTACTTAAGATGGCGGGGACAATTGTGGGGGAGGGAAGGGAGCTGTTTGGGAGGGATCAGGGGGTGGGATGTGTCAGATGGGAGGCTGATCTCTACACTAAAGCTAAAATTAACCCTGCAAGCTCCCTACAAACTCCCTAATTAACCCCTTCACTGCTAGCCATAATACACGTGTGAGGCGCATCAGGATTTAGCGGCCTTCTAATTACCAGAAAGCAACGCCAAAGTCATATATGTCTGCTATTTCTGAACAAAGGGGATCCCAGACAAGCATTTGCAACCATTTGTGCCATAATTGCACAAGCTGTTTGTAAATGATTTCAGTGAGAAACCTAAAATTTTGAAAAATGTTACGTTTTTTTTAATTTGATCGCATTTGGCGGTGAAATGGTGGCATGAAATATACCAAAATGTGCCTAGATCAATACTTGGGGTTGTCTACTACACTACACTAAAGCTAAAATTAACCCTAAAAGCTCCCTAATTAACCCCTTAACTGCTGGGCATAATACACGTGTGGTGCGCAGTGGCATTTAGCAGTCTTCTAATTACCAAAAAGCAACATCCAAAGCCATATATGTCTGCTATTTCTGAACAAAGGGGATCCCAGAGAAGAATTTACAACCATCTATGCCATAATTGCACAAGTTGTTTGTAAATAATTTCAGTGAGAAACCGAAAGTTTGTGAAAAAATTGTGAAAAAGTGAACGATTTTTTGTATTTGATCGCATTTGGCGGTGAAATGGTGGTATGAAATATACCAAAATTGGCCTAGATCAATACTTTGGGATGTCTACTAAAAAAAAATATATACATGTCAAGGGATATTCAGGGATTCCTGAAAGATATCAGTGTTCTAATGTAACTAGCGCTAATTTTGAAAAAAAATGGTTTGGAAATAGCAAAGTGCTACTTGTATTTATGGCCCTATAACTTGCAAAAAAAGCAAAGAACATGTAAACATTGGGTATTTCTAAACTCAGGACAAAATTTAGAAACTATTTAGCATGGGTGTTTTTTGGTGGTTTTAGATATGTAACAGATTTTGGGGGTCAAAGTTAGAAAAAGTGTGTTTTTTTCCTCATATTTTATCATTTTTTTATAGTAAATTATAAGATATGATGAAAATAATGGTATCTTTAGAAAGTCCATTTAATGGCGAGAAAAACGGTATATAATATGTGTGGGTACAGTAAATGAGTAAGAAGAAAATTACAGCTAAACACAAACACCGCAAAAATGTAAAAATAGCCTTGGTCCCAAACGGACAGAAAATGGAAAAGTGCTGTGGTCATTAAGGGGTTAAGAAACATGTTTATGTACACAATGTGATACAGTAATGAGATCTAATTATACCTACAAGCTCAACCCATTTTATTAGGTTATGGCTTCAAAACACAAAATAAGAGCTTTAATATTCACAAATAAACCTTAAAAAGCTAATTTTCATAAATTTTTTACTCCGCTGTTGGAAATAAAAGCAATTGTAAACACATTAAGGGAAAACTATTTTACAGTATACTGTCCCTTTAAACAAATCGGGCCCAGAACTGACCCCTGAGGAACACCACTAGTAACTGCCCCCTCTGCTGAATGCACTGCATTTGTTAAGACACTATCAAGGATATAAATGCCAGTGGTGAAATTCTGTCAAGCTGGATGTGTTACACAATCAGAATAGTAATCACATAGTAGAAGAAAACAGAGAAGGATAAAATGGCAATGGTGAAGTTCAGTCAGACTGTGTGTATTACACAAACAGAACAGTACTCACATAGAACCAGATTTCCCTTACAATACTCTCAGACCTCCCAACTGTCCTTATTTGAGAGGGGCAGTCACTGATTCTGAGCTATGTCCCTCTGAGACAGCCATATGTCCCTGTTTACAAAATTTACCTTAGCCCCACACACGGAACATCCATAAACACCCACAAACCAGCCTGACACACCCTCAGTCCATTCAGAAACACCCACAATCCCACTCACTAAGCACCCATGATCCCTCCCAACTTGGCTCCACCTACAAAATGGCTCCTATCATCCTCCTGTGTCTTTCATTTTGAACCACAAATGTTGGGAGGTATATACTCAAGAAAGGAAAATTTTGCCATAATTCTCTAAGGTAGTTCCCAGCATTTCTGGATGTGAAGCACAGACAAGCCCAGTGTAATATAGTACTGCATGACTTGAAAGTTTTGTTACATTTACACTTTGTACTAATCAAGCCTGCAGAGAGATCCCACCTATCACCCCAATTGCCTGGCCAGTAGTTTTCTTATTCTGACGTCAGGTGAAATTATAGGTAGGAAATCCCATAGCTGGGAATAACGCAAGAACCCAGATAAGCAGTTTGAAAGCTAATAACCAGTCTATGCAAGGCCAAAGGCTATGACAGCCAGATACACAGGATCAGGATAAGTCAAACTCATCATCAAGTTTAAAGCCACGGGACAGCAACAGGAAAGTAGATTATCGCGTTACTAAGGGTTAAGGCAAGGTCAAAGTTCAAGCCAGGTCAGCAACAATCACAGAAAGTAGAGGGAAATCCAAGAGCAGGTAGAAAGAGAAGCCAAAGGTCAGCAACAAGTAATCTAATAAACTTTAATAAAGCACACACAGGCAGCACAAAGCAAAAACCTATACGCGGGTTATGTAAAGGAAGCAGGAAGAACCTTATAAAGGATAAAAGAGCACTAAGCAATAATGAAGCCTGGAGCCCAGAACAATAGAGTCTGCGCTAACATAACTAATAGCGCATCAGAATTATACAATAATAGTTCACCCAAATAAAAACAGCAAATCTGACAATACAAAAACAGTGCACCTTTGAAAGTGCATTCAGGTATGTATACACAGCGTGCCTGTGTAAATTTAAGAATAGCACACTTGCTACATATATACAGCGTGTCTGCACTAAATATCGCAGTGCGCCGGCAAAGACAAAACAGCAAGCCTGTACTGAAACTATAGTGCTCCTGCAGAATATATATACAGTGCTCCTACTACAGAGCGCCTGCAACCCAGCACGCCAGCAGCAGCAGTGTGCCTAGTAAGTATAACTGCTGTGTATTTTACATTCAAAAACATGTAGCTGTATGTATACACTCTTCGGCAATATTTGACAGCGCTAAACCTCTTAAGCACCACTAGGGAATCCCATAGGAGCACAAACGCTGAAAGGGACCTCTTTTACCAAATACAAACAAAAGAAGGCAAATACTGATGTAGGGCATTATTCAGAGACTTGCTTGTAAACAATGTCACATATATAGGCAATTGGATCCATTGGTATAAAGAAATACTGACTTCATATATACTCCCAGAGTCATAGGCAATGTGCTATACGTGCTAAACGTAGCATTTATTGAGCAGTACAAAGTAAAAAGTCACAGACCTCGATGAGGCAGTATTTCATAGAGTGGGAACCAGATACCTCCAACCCCCTCTCGCGTCAACTGACGCGTTTCGTCCAAGGCTTTATAAAAGGTGACACCGAGATTGGCTCAAGAGCAGCAATGTGCTGATTGGTGGCTGCTCTTATATGCCTCTTATCATTGGCTCACCCAGTGTTCAGCTAACTCCTAGTAGTGCATTGCTGCTATTTTAACAAAGGATATCAAGAGAATAAAACAAATTTGATAATAGAATTCAGTTGCAAAGTTTTTATTTTAAATTGTATACTTGTATATCTGAATCATGAAATACATAAAAAGTATATGTGTATTTTTTTTATCTATCCATGAAAAGTGTTAAATCTGTGACAATCATGCTTCTATTACAAGGTTATGCCATCCTACTGGAATCAACTCTTTTTTTTATGACAACTCCAATGAACATCCAATCAGTGTGTGTGTCATATGACACTCTTGAAGTCCAGCACTTTGAAAGCCCTTAGGAAGCCTATGTAGAGAGTGGGTGGGACTGCTGACTATGTCACAGCTCAACCAAAAGAGGAAATGAAGAGGGAGGAGGAATAGAATTTACCAGTAGGATTATAAATCTTTTATTATAATATATATATATACACACACACTTTTAAGAAAAAAATAATTATATAATATATTTATTATTGCAACGTTCTTAAAATCGAAAATTATCCATCACTTTAATTTTAGCCCGGTGCAGCGATATCGATATCACAGCCTGCACTATTATTAGCTCTCCACTTGTAATCTGGGCCTTAGTTTATATGCAGATCTTTTGCAATGCAGTGTTTAAATTCTGATTCACATGTAAAAAAGAAAAAAATAACTTACATTTTCCTTTAAAAGTATTTAGTGTAGTATTTCACTCTTTAAATTATGTTATTTAGTGTAAAGATATTCAAGGACCAGAATTATATATATATATATATATATATATATATATATATATATATATATATATATATATATATATATATATATATAATTGTAGGAAATATTGAGCTTTCAGCATTGCAATATGTAATTATCATGGATGAAGAAGAAACAATATTTTTAAAAGATTTTTTATGGACAAACAAGAAATCCCAGCATGTTTTTTTGTTTGTCTTTGTGTGATTAAGTTGGAATGTGTCATGGATTGTGTTAAATGCAAGAGCTTCCAAAAAGATTACATGTCCAGAGTAAGCCTTTTTTGTCACATCCAAGTCTAATGTCAGAAAGTAATACATGTGGTCATGGCAGCTGAATGCTAATTTCTGGGGGAGGAAGACATGAGCATAACTCCCCCTATGGACCCCTGCAGATATGGATTACAGAGAAGCTGCGTCTCCCATGAAGGGTATTATGTTTCTTACATGGGTAGAAATGATTCATAACGCATGAGCGCCATATGCATGAGTAAGCTGTGCAGAGCTGTTTTATTCTCTGACAGAAATATAATCACTGTCCATGTGTAACAGATTTGTTTATTCTATAAGCACTTGTTGCAGGTGACTAATTATCAGGGTGTACAAAGAGGAGCACAGTGTGTTTTTGTTGTTTTTATATATTTCTCCTCTATTTGTAATCTTATACGTTTACACCATTGCTATGAAAGAGTGAGATACCTTTGTACCATTGTCATTTTTTTACTTTATCTACATTTTATCACATAATGAATTCTATAGATACAAGATTTGCAGCCTGATCAAATGAGGAGCTGCACTGATTTAGTTCACTTTTAGGACTGTGAACAATTTTTAAAAATTCTATTGAAGTGACCCTGTAATTAATATACTTTTCTGTTGTCTTCCAAAAGATTATTATGCCAACCAAGTGAGAAAACATTCTGAATACATTAACACCTTGATTCATACTAAAAAAAATGTATTGGCCCAACTCCCCTTCCACCACTTGCCTTATTTGGAGGAGCCAATCTGGACTTGATATTAGAGTAGACCCAACTGTCCATTGTTATTGTAAAACTTTATTTGCTGTATGATATCTTATCACCTCTTTTAAGGTCAATTATATAGCAGGGTTATGCTTGTGAAGTCTGTAGTGTGCACATCCATTTTCTGAATTGGTAAACTTACACTTCTCAGAGTTAAATTACAATAACAGGGAGCAGAATAAGCATATAGCAATTTATTTTGATATAAATATGTTATATTGCACTCTCAAGGTGTTTTATGTCCCTCTAAATGGGACATCTCATTAGTAATTCTATCTTACAATGGGTTGATCACAATCTATTGTTTGATAAATAATGGCATGCTAACACCTGCACATGAGTCCTTTTCCATGCCGATGCAATCACAATCAGCTATTTTCATTGTTTATTGGCAGAACCTTTTACTTTATCAGTTTGATGAAATATGGTCCTATACTTAACATGTGCCAGTCCTGGTTTGGTACTGTAACAATAGATGCAGCACAAATGTAATGCAGAGGGAATCAAATAGCACAATAGTAATGCAACTTAACTATTTATGAAAACGTTGTTATTTTTTTTAAACATGCTTTTTTTATAGATAACATTGTATAAAAAGTAAATTTCTGACTAAACGTGGTTCATTTTTAATGTTTTATGCAGGCTTTGACATTTTAATAGACTCTAATCAAAGTTTATTTTCTTCATAAATGGAAAGAGTCCACAGCTGCATTCATTACTTTTGGGAATTTAGAACCTAGCCACCAGGAGGAGGCAAAGACACCCCAGCCAAAGGCTTCAAATACCTCCCCCACTTCCCTCATCCCACAGTCATTCTTTGCCTTTCGTCCCAGGAGGTTGGCAGAGAAGTGTCAGAAGTTTTCGATAGTCTCTTATGGAGGGTAGTACTCTTTGGCATGGGACTGGAGTTTTAAGTAGTCCTGTCAGCCTCTCAGTGAGAGCATGGATGAAAGTTAGAGTCCGGAGATGCAGGGAGAGTCTTTCTGTGAAACCATCCCGACTCATATTAACAGCTCCACAAGCAATCAGCGTTGACGAGTTTCGCTACCTGCTTTTTTCTCTCAAGTCCATTGCAGAGGCGACGCTACTATCTGTCACACTTGAAGGGCCGTGTTTCTGTTCCACGGCGTAGATTCCGGTAAGATTGTTTCATTTTACTTTCATCATGGATGTATTGTAATTTCAACTGTTTATCCGAGAGGGGCTACAACCTTTCGGGGATAACTTTAACATAGGGTCTCAGTGAGGCTCCTTTTTGTATCTAGGAATCAAGGGTTAATATCTCCTGAGGGGGATTATTGAACAGGGGGGTTTATAATCATGTTTGTTATGTGATTCTGTCTGCTACTGTGTAGTGTTGCTTCGGCTCATGACTATTTTGGAACATAACGGCTTATGTCTAGTGACGCAGCCTCTTCGGTTGGGCACGCTTTTGAATGGACTGCACGGTTTACCGTGTTGTTTTCCTGACCGCGTGGCGATGGAGAAATCCTGGTCCACTTGTGTCTGGTTCTCTGGAGGCGGCAGTGTCCCAGTTATGGAGAATTCTTGGAGACGGATCTCTGTGATTCAGACTCTACTTCTTGAGAAGACTATGAATTGGCCTGGGTTATACATACCCATCAGTTATGTTCCAAATGCCATTTTAGAGTGCTCTGTTCCTTGGGATTGGGGAATCGGGTGCCCACTGAGCCATCTGTCTCTGGGGATTCTATTTCTCACGAGACGAGTTCCCTACCATCAACTCTTACTACGCATGCAGGTAACCCAAACGCTACTTATCCTTTCTAGGGAGTGTGGCCTGTTCCCACCTGAGGTTACAAAGCGGTTCCACATTGCCATATCTTTGACACTGGCGCATGTGCACCTCCCGTGAGTGTGCTTACGATATTGTCCATGTTTCGTTAACCGGGGATCGTCAGGCGTGGGATCGCCTGTTCCAGTTCAGCCTTCCGGGGGAGCGACTGCCCCAGAGTCCTCAGGGGGTCAACCTTCGGGGCCGGTGTTTCCTTTTGTCCCTGCGGAGGTATGTTGCGCCTTTCGTTATAGACTGGCGCACCTTCGTGTCCTACTAAGGCACGTTTTCGGCATTGCTGGAGGATCCCACTCTTAATGGGTCTGGGGATTCTCGGTCTTACTCTTCGACTGGCTTGCATACATAGACATAAGGCGATGAAGTAATCTTCTTATAGTCTTTGTTATTTGTGTATCCTTTTCCAGTTCTGAGCTTGGAAGTCTCGGACCCCTGTTGGGCTGGTCCTGCGGGTCTGTCTGTTCTTCCTCTGCGTTGCCTTATATTTTATTTTCATCCGGTGAGGATTATTTTTATTTGGTTTAAAGCTCATGTTGTGGTGTGATGTTTCCTTCGGAAACTTTCCTCTCTGGAATTGATACTCGCGATTTTGTTCACTCTGTCTGACTGTTTTTTATCCCTCCATCGGGAGAGACTCTATGTGGCCTTGACAGTCCTGGGGCCCTTGGTTTCAGGCTGGTCCTGACTGGGTACAAATTCTTCTGTCTTTAAGGCCTAGTTCAGACACGTGGCGCCTTTTTATGTCCGGTTGGTCCGGTAAGGGCGCCCAGTGATCACAATATGAGATGTCTGGAGACTTATGATCCGATGGACTGGTTTGGGACAACCCAGTTTTTTTCAGGGACCCTATGTTGCGACATAGGGGCTAGCTTATTGGGCTTGCAAGCATGTAGGCCAGAGTTCTCATCCACCTTCGGGTATTGGTTATAAACTTTAAGGTCTGACTTATCCTTCGGACAGAGTGTGCTCCTCTATGGGGAGTTTTTTTCTATGTTGGGTCAACAGTGGTGTCTGGATGGTTTTTCATTCGGTCCGTCTTGTAGACGTGTACGCGCTTCCTATCTGTGCCCTTCTTTTGCCCTTCTTTTGGAGGGGATAGTTTATCTTCCTTATCAGTTGGGGTTTCCTCTCTCTGGACGGTCCTTGTCCTGTCATGTGTGTAGGAGGTTGGTTCAGGTGGTTTATTTCTGTAAGGGGCAGCATCTGCTGCTATGTGGGCTCTGTTCCACCTGCAGGAAATTGGTCTCTCTATGTAGGGACTGTCTAAGAGAGTTGTAACAGGTCCTCCTATGGATCTATTGCACTTTTCTCTGTTGCAGGTCCTAGGGGATTCTCCTTGGGAGTGCCTTATTTTGGAGGAGCGGATTGGGTTGGCACCCGAGCTCTGTTGGGGTGGGTGAGTCCCCCTTTTATCTTCCATTCCCTGGGGACTTGTGGTTGGGGGTCTTCTGTCCCCCTGTTTATCAGACATGTCTGTTGCTTGTGCTGGTCTGGTATTGGAGCAGGATCTGAGATTTGTTGCTCTGCTATTTCGTCTTCGGAGCATTCGAGGTACAGTAAGCCTTTTTGAGGTTTCTCCTTTCTCCACATTCAAGATTTGTGGGAAGGACTGGTGGCTCTTAGATAGTCTGCAACGTTATCCGTTTGTTAGTGTATACTTAGCAATCTGAAGGATCCTATCTTCAGCTGCTTTCTACTTGCCCTGCAAGTATATAAGTTTCATTCATTTTTAGATGACTGCAGCGTGCAGTGTTTTTGCTTCAGGTGTTGTTCATCAGACCTATCTGAGCTTGCTGCACGAGGTTTCGTTCTGAAAATTTCGGTATTCTGAGATACCTTTTTGCAACTTGGGGACCTTCGTCTTCAGTTACTTTCTAGAGTGCGGTTGCACTGTGTTACGAAAAGATCCTCTCTCTGTTTCAAACTCCTGGCCTTATCCCGTGGTTTCTGTATTTCTGGGGTCTGAGCGTTGCCTCCCCTTGTTTCTATGAGACTGGTTAGGTCTCTGTTAGCCTGACCCGGTTTCTCGGGTTTTTGCTCTGTGTTTTTATTTAGGACTTGTGCCCTTTTTAGACATTTTTTCTGGAGTACCTTATGCTAGCTGGAAGCTAGCTCTGCATAGCAATGCACTGTAGCAAACCTAGGGTTGCAAGTTCGATCCCCGGCAAGGTCTACTGAGCCTTTCCTCCTTTCGAGGTTGATAAAATGAGCAGCGCCTTGAGTCCCTTAAGGGGGATTAGCCGCGCTTTACAAGAACAATCATGTTTTCTCCGTGCCTTTTCTTTATTGTGGATGAATACGGTAGTTTGTTCCCTTTCTTTAGTAAGGTTTGTGTTTGGAGACCGACTGCTGGAGACAGTGTCTCTTGGAAGCTGTTGACTCAGTCAAGTCTAGTTCCTGCGGTCTCTAGCAAGGCTGTGGACTATCTACGGGTCAGTGTCCTTGGGCCTTTTCCTTTTTTTCAAAGTTGATCTCGGCTTCGGGTGAAGCAGGATTTTTTTGGGTAGGGGTTTTCAGGCCAGGTGCCCTCAGAATGCGCCGCCTCTTGTACCCTCCCGTTTTTGCATTCAGTGTCCTCTATAGCTTGGGTATTGTTTTCCCAAAATTAATGAATGCAGCTGTGGACTCTTTCCATTTATGAAGAAAAACTTAAATTATGCTTACCTGATCATTTTCTTTTCTTCAGATGGAAAGAGTCCACAGCTCCCTGCCTGTATTTTTTTTCTGTGGGGTGTCTGTTATTTTTGTTCTTTTGGCACCTTTTCACCCTGATGTTTCTTCTACTGTCCCTTGTTCCTCGGCAGAATGACTGGGGGATGAGGGAAGTGGGAGGAGTATTTAAGCCTTTGGCTGGGGTGTCTTTGCCTCCTCCTGGTGGCCAGGTTCTAAATTCCCAAAAGTAATGAATGCAGCTGCGGAGTCTTTCCATCTGAAGAAAAGAAAATTATCAGGTAAGCATAATTTATGTTTTTTTTATTTATTTTTTTAAATAAATTTTTATTGAGGTTCAATTCAAGGCAAACATACAGGAAATGTCAGAGAACAATATACAAAGAGAAATAGCTTTAAGGTACATATCCAGAAAGAGATACAGTGTATAGTTACATTACATAACATAGCGTAAACTTAGAATGTACGTCATTTGCCATTAAAACTATATACCCACAGCGATAGGATGAACCTGATAAGGCCCATGACACAATTTGAGAAATTGTGCACAGCCACGGAACCGGTGCGTCACTCACTATCACTATTGTATAAACTTTTACAACTACAACCCCCTGGACACATCCCTTACTATGTGGAGAGATGGAATAGAGAACTGGGTATAGATGTCGATCACAGGGAAGCAAACAATATTTTTTATAATGTCTCGAAATCCTCTATATCAGCTAACACAATTGAGCTAAACCTCAAGATTCTACACAGATGGTACATGACCCCAGTTAGAATACATAAGCTATTTAACACACAAAACGATATATGTTGGAGATGCAGCTTAGAGAAAGGGACGATGTCTCACATATGGTGGTCCTGCACTGCTATAGCACCAATTTGGGAAAACATAACTACAGAGGCCTCTAAAGTTATAGGTAAACCGCTACCACTGGACCCCAAGATGTGGCTGTTTATGTATAGTCCCAAAAGGTTACCGACAGCTCAAAAAAAGATGTTACACATATTGAGTAATGGTATAAAAATACTATTGGTGCAGCGGTGGAAGACAAAACAGGTGCCTAGTATAGCTCAGTGGGTACACAAATGCAACGAATTGTTGAAGTTAGAGGAATACCACTATATGAAGGTTAAATGCCTTGACTTATACGCGCAGATACAGGCTTTGTGGGAAATTTATGTGGCACAGAGATTTAAGTCGTAGGGAGGAAATAGATACCTATGAACATATCCCAGGAAGCGCATGAGAGGTGGTGAGTGGAGATGTGTTGGACTAAGATGCAAATCTCAGCACGTATTGTTACTGTGGGAAGTTAATATGTGGTATGCATATCAGCTCTTGGTTGTAGACTTATGTTTAAATAACAATTATGTTGTTTATTTGTTTTTATTATAAAAATGTATGAAAACGGTCCCCAACATTATGGCACCAAAGGCCCAAGCAACTGTATTACTTGATAATAGAACATTGTTTACATTCCGCATGTACTTGCCCTTTGGATATTTTTGTATTGTTTATGTGCACTGTTGGAGACTTAAATAAAAATATTTAAAAAAAAATAAAAACTATATACCCACTGAATGGTTTAAGAGGCCACTCTTGGACCCCGCAACGATGCACCGCATACACAACTATAGTAGGTAATCTCAAACAAAATGAGACCGCTCTTGGATCTCAAATGAGGAACCTTGTTTTACTATAATTTTGATATGTAAACTATCAAGAGTTATGTATAATATAAAATTTTGAACAGTTATACAGATATAACTAAACTATTAAGTAGAATATATAACACAGGTGGAAGGGTTATTATAAGATCTTAAGGAGGTGTAGGAACCCCTAAATACTATTCTGAACATCTGGTTGATCTTAAAGGGACAGTCAACACCAGAATTTGTGTTGTATTAAAAGATAGATAATCCCTTAATTACCAATTCCACAGTTTTGCACAACCAACACAGTTATAATTATTCACGTTTTACCTTTGTAATTACCTTGTATCTAAATCTCAGCAGACTGCTCCCTTATTTCAGTTCTTTTAACAGACTTGCATTTTAGCCAATCAGAGCTATCTCCATGGTAAATTCACGTGCATGAGCTTAATGTTATCTATATGAAACACGTGAACTAATGCCCTCGTGGTGAAAAACTATCAAAATGCATTTAGATTAGAGACGGCCTTCAAGGTCTAAGAAATTAGCATATGAACCTCCTAGGTTTAGCTTTCAACTAAGAATACCAAGAGAACAAAGCAAAATTGGTGATAAAAGTAAATAGGAAAGTTGTTTAAAATTACATGCCCTATTTGAAACATGAACGTTTTTTTTTGGACTTGACTGTCCCTTTAAACCACATAGAATATTGTTGGCCATACCTATGATATTGGGAGTATTTAAAGGAGTAATACCTATGGAGAAATGTGTATGTAAACATGTTTAACTCAATTAGGGACTGTTCTATAATTGGTCATATATGTGTAGTCTTTAGACCTAAGGCAATATTATATGGTTATTGAGAAGAGTGTGAGTATGCTACAAGAGCACGTGCCCTATACTCTGCGGCAATAGACTCAAAATTTCGGCCCTTGGTCAATTATATAATTTAAGTATCTTACTAAAATGTCTATTGTGAGCTAACTTCTATACCTCTATCTTATTTAAGAGTTGGCCTAGGTGTGCTACGTAGAGAAATGATTACTGCACCAGGACTATGGATTATAGCAATAACCTTTTATACCCTAACCTAGGACATAAAAGAGATAGTAGGCCATGTCCTCACCCAATTTTGGCTGTACAGTCATGAAAACATTCTGTTAGATCAATGTTTCTAAATATTTGTTTTATTTGGGGACATCTTTGGATGAGTTTAGGGGGCCAATTTAACAAGGGCCGAATGGCCCTGAATGCAACTGTTTCCGCGCAAGCCTTTAGGCTTGCTGGAAACAGGAGTTAAGAAGCAGCAGTCTTAAGACCGCTGCTCCTTAACTTGTACGCCTCCTCTGAGGCGGCGGACATCAATCCGCCCGATCACATACGATCGGGTTGATTGACACCCCCTGCTAGTGGCCGATTGGCCGCAAATCTGCAGGGGGCGGCATTGCACATGCAGTTCACCAGAACTACTTGTGCAATGATAAATGCAGACAATGTATGCTGACGGCATTTATCTATGTGCGGCGGACATGATCTGCTACAGCGGGTCATGTCCGCTCACACTTTGTTAAATCGGCCCCTTGGAATTGTTAAATATTAGATATAATGATGTATTCAGATAAATGAGCCTAAGAATAGCATGTAGTTGTATTTTTAAAATGATATTAGTTATTTAAATATTGAAGATGCAAGTTTAAAGGGTTGGTTTCTATAAAGTATTGGGCACTGCCATGTTTGAACCGATTTTTTTCAGGTGAGGATAATTAGAGACAAGTCATAAAACAGGCAATAGAAAAGACTATACAAACGAGGCTGTGCTGAATATAAGATTGTTAAAGGGACAGTCTACTTGAAAATGTTATTGTCTAAAAAGATAGATAATCCCTTTATTACACATTACCCAGTTTTGCATAACCAACACTTTTATATTAATACATGTTTTACCTCTGTGATTACCTTGTATCTAAGCCTCTGCAGACTGCCCCCTTATTTCAGTTCTTTTGAACGACATGCATTTTAGCCAATCAGTGCTGACTCATAAATATATATAAAAATAAACAAAGAGAAGACGCCCATAGCGTAGTAGGTTCAAAAATTACAAGGTATGATAAAAAGTGATGAAGGTGCACTCACATTTAGGAAAGCACTATCAAGTGCTGTACAGACAGGCCAGAAATTTTAGAGCAAGCTGGCTAACTCTTAATGGCAACAGCTTGTGTGGTGTTATTTCCTCCTTAGGATGACTCAAAAACAAACTACCATAGCGTAATATGTTTATGCATAAAACGATGTAGGACATAAATATTCAACTCACATTTGGTGATGCACTGCCAAGTGCTATAAACGCAAGCCAGCTACGCGTTTCTCAGTGATACACTGTTTCACCAGCCTGATGAAACAGTGTATCACTGAGAAGCGCGTCGCTGTATTTTAGCTTTGATATTAAAGTACCCTATTTTAACAAAACTGAGCTTTATACACATTTTTATGGGATTCCTGCTTTTGGTATTATCATATTGAGAAACCATTGGCAATCGTTTGGATCCTATTGCACCTAAGACTGAGACACTCCCTACTGATGTTCCTGACACAGTGAAAGAGTTAGCCAGACTACTCCTGAATATCTGGCCTTTATTTATAGCACTTGGCAGTGCATCACCAAATGTGAGTTGAATATTTCTGTCCTACATCTTTTTATGCATAAACATATTACGCTATGGTAGTTTGTATTTGATTCATCCTAAGGAAGAAATAACACCACACAAGCTGTTGCCATTAAGAGAGTTAGCCAACATGTTCTAAAATTTCTGGCCTGCCTGTACAGCACTTGATAGTGCTTTCATAAATGTGAGTGCACCTTCATCCCTTTTATCACATCTTGTAATTTTTGAACCTACTACGCTATGGGCGCCTTCTCTTTGTTTATTTTTATATAAGTTTACCATCACAGTGAGTGGCCATCTCACTTTATGAAGAGCTGCTTGCGAATTATCTTTCTACACAGTTTGGGACAATTAACTAGCTAGAAAAGGAACAAAGAGACATTAGTTTCTACCACTCTCTAATCCCCTACTAGGGAAAATATTTCATATTTTGGACATTGAATTTGTCTAATAACATATACAATATATTGTGTTTTAATTTTTTTTTTTTTTTTTTTAAACCTATATCTATATATCACTTTTGGCGCACCTATCCACTCTTCCTATTTTTGGTAGAGCTGACTCATAAATAACTTTACAGGAATAAGCGCAATGTTATCTATATGGCACATATGAACTAGGAGTTTCTAACTTTGAAAAACTGTCAGATGCATTCAGATAAGAGGCAGCTTTAAAGGGCTTAGAAATTAGCATATGAGCTTACCTAGGTTTAGCTTTCAACAAAGAATACCAATAGAACAAAGCAAATTTGATGATAAAAATACATTAGAAAGTTGTTTAACAATGCATGCCCTATCTGAATCATGAAAGTTTAATTTTGACTTGACAGTCTCTTTAAAGTAACTATCTAACAGGGTTTCCGCACAGTTTTGTTAGCATGCACTCTTTTATTGCATGTTTATTAAAATCTGTCCGTAATTATTCTCAGCAGAATAATATATAAATTCAGTGGCTTTAACAAAACCAACAATTTTCTGAGTTCAATTTCAGGAAAAGGTGGCAAAATAAGTAATGAATAAAGTATAAATAACAAAAGTATATTGCAAAGGGTTTTTTTTTTTTTACTATACATAATTAAAAATTATATATATTACAATCTCAAACTGTTTAATGTCCCTTAAAGCTCTATATATCCTTGATACTCCAAATAAAGACACTAATCAATTTTAATATTTTACTCTGTGCACCCTTTGCTGGCGTCTGGAAAGTATACTGACACCCTGGTTAAGAATAATTTTTTTAGATCAATGTTGCACAATTCCAGTCCTCAAGGAACCCCAGTAGGATATCTGGATTGTTGTAACATTCTCAACTGAATTAAAGCAGGAAAAAATGTCAGTCTCATCAGTTAGAGTTCCTTGAGTAGTGGATTTGAAAAACACTGTGTTAGATAAAAGTTCTGCAACACGGCTGCCTACTTTGCCTACTGGTCCTGCTTACTAGTGCCCATGGGCAGTATATATGGCTATATGAAGCCTTTTGTTAGCAACTCTTAAGTTTTATTTTAAAAAAAAAGTGGAAAACAGACAAATACAGTTCATGAGCCACAAGGCTGAAGCAGCAAATATTTGATCCCAACAGTGGCTCAAGTGTTAGAGGAGCATAGCATCCAGTCTATTCATAGGCATGTGGTCATTATCTTTGTATAGAGATTCATCAGTGTTACACAGTGCAGCGGGTTCACTATTAGTCTATAGATACAATATTATGTCCTTTTATAGTTTAGCATATTCATCAACGTATATATACTCATTATATTTATACAGAGCTGTGTAGTCATCATAGTATAGTGTATAAAAACTCACACCATTATATAGCACAGTGTACTCACTGCTCAGTATAAATATAAAGTGCAGCATGTCTATAATCAGTGTGTATGTATGTGTTTGTGTATTTATATAAATATATATCCTTAAAATCATTGCACAGAGAAGTATGATGTATATATTATTACTATTGCTTCTTACCAAGTAACCTTCAGTTTGCACCCTCTGTTTGGTATGTCCGCTACTGGATACCATAAAGTATTTTTTTAATTGTTGACTTATAGGTCAAAGAATTGACAAATACAGTCATCCATTACCAGAACATGATACCTTGTGAGATATTTGTTATTTCATTCTGTTGATAACTATGTTAGCTTCCCAGATTATGCAAGTTGTCTGCTTGTTTTTTTGCTGTATGAAATAGTCAAGGACATTTACTGTCCTTGGCTATTATGTTCTTTGACATTAGATATTTGACTACTGTACTATAAATATTCTCATCGGCAAAAGCCTCTAAATTTTCATCCTATAGGGGATATTTAGCAAAGAGTCAACTGAAAATATGCTTGAATCCCGCGTCGTATTTGTCGCGAGATTGATCCGCCGTAGTTACTAAAGCGCCAAAATCGTCAAATGTTGAAATTTGTGATGTAATATACGCTCCCGCGATCTCAATCCGACGCAGATCAATACTTGCGTCATTACAGATTTGACCCTTTTCCCAATTTATCAAACTTTTAACAAGTACGCTCGCGTCTATTCCGATGCAGCGTACATAGTTTTCAATCCACCAGTCTTCAGGCCGCGGATGCCATAGAAATCAATGGGAGTCTGAAAACACAGAAAGCTTATGTTCGATGCTGCAAGAGAATGAAGTATATTATATAATAAAAGTAAATTAGAAACTTTATTAAAATTGTATAACGTTTCTAAATCAAACAATATTATTGCTCCACATTTGGTGCACTAGTACCTTGTTTTTCAACCAGTGTGCCGCGGCACACTAGTGTGCCGTGACACATCCTCAGGTGTGCCGTGGCATACCCGGCTGCTCTGCAATTTTTAAAAAATAAATAAATAAATAAATAATGTTTTCTGCAATATTATTGGTCACATATGTCACATGACCACATACAGACCCAGTGCACCAGTCAGTCACAGCTTTTTTGCGCACGTGACTACACATGCAGTGTCCCTGCTCTAGAGTCTAGACGTGTCCCAGACGGAGTCTTATTTTCTGGAAGTTAAGAACTGTGTGCCGCTCTGACAAGTACCGGTAAGTCATATGTACTAACTACTCACTACTGGACTTAATTAGACTAGACTTAGAGAATATATTTTATAGTTACAGGAGTAGACTCTATATTTTATAGTTTGTTTCACCCTTGTATTTACTTACCGCTTTCAGAAGCTAAAATGTATTTTGGCCACCATTTTTTACAAGTCTTAGATAAATGAGTAGTAATAAATAATAGACTATTATGTATTCACTCATTTATCTAAGACTTGTAAAAAATGGTGGCAAAAATACATTTTAGCTTCTGAAAGCGGTAAGTAAATACAAGGGTCAAACAAACTAAAAAAAGGCACCTAGATTTAGCTTTCTGTGAGGTTAACCACCTTAGGCAAAGTGTGAGTCGCAATGTTTAAAAACTGACAGTGTGTGCCGTGCGCATACATTTTTCACACTTGACTAATATGACTATTTTCCAGGCAGATCCGGCGCCACATGCTGGGGGCGCCCTAAGCCTGGAAAATAGTCATATTAGTGTGAAAAATGTAAGCGCATGGCACAGACTGTCAGTTTTTAAACATTGCGACTCACACTTTGCGGGGGCATGGGCATGTCATTTGTGCACAGGCACTACTGGGCACTACTGGGCACTGGGCTGGGGCCGCATTCACGACTCACGTGACGTCACTAAGTAGCTCAGAGTTGCGCTGCTGCTGCGCGCTGAGCCGGTACCAGTGAGACTGAGCTTAGTGACGTCACGTGATGAGAGGCTGGGTGGTGGAGGCGGACTGGCGGAGCACTTGCGCTGGAGCTGCTGCTGTGAGAGGGAAACACACTTGAGCAGAGGACGGTTAGTAGGGGAGATGCAGAGGGAGGGCTCTCAACGCCGGGCAGTAGCTGCATGCATGTTCAGATGTGTGTGTGCTGGGGCTTGTTGGCTATATTTTTGCTTCCTCCTGCCCCAACAGTACCTCACAAACAAGACAGAATATTGAGACTTCTCCATCAGTCTAACAAAGGTAAGACTGCAATGAGGAGGGAGACACAGGATATAAATATATAAAATATACATATAAAAATACTGCAGCTTTATTTTTAAAATCCATCAGATGGATTTTTAAAATAAAGCTGCAGTATTTTTATATGTATATTTTATATATTTATATCCCGTGTCTCCCTCTTCATTGCAGTCTTACCTTTGTTAGACTGATGGAGAAGTCTCAATATTCTGTCTAAATTAGGTCAGTAAAAATGTACTCCCTACTCTTGCCTTTCTTGTAGTGTCAGATTTAAAAGGAATTGGTAATGTCAAAATACCATGTGAGGTATAAAAGCAAATTTGGGGCTGCAATAATTAGTGTGGGCTCAATAGCAAAAGTTATTTTTTGTTGTTGTCCTCTTTCTGGCATAAATGGGACACATTTGTCATAACTGAATAATATTTGCTAATTTACTGTAGTGATCCTCCTGCAAACTGTGTTTTGTTAAAGGGACAGTCTAGTCCAAAATAAACTTTTATGATTCTGATAGATAGGGCATGTCATTTTAAACAATTTTCCAATTTACTGTTATCACCAATTTTGCTTTGTTCTTTTGGTATTCTTAGTTGAAAGCTAAACCTTGGAGGTTCATATGTTAATTTCTAAGCCTTAAGACCTCTTCTCTTAGGGCATTTTTACAGTTTTTCACCACTGGAGGGTGTTAGTTCATGTGTGTCATATTATAGATAGCACTCTTCTCACACAGTTGGGAGGTTTTATGGTGTCGTTGTGGGGGTATTGGGACTGGGGGGGTGCATCAAAATGCACCTTTACCTGTGCAGACAAAAATACTTGCACCGGCACTGACCGGAGCCCTCACCCGCTCTCAGCACATGACAACCTGCTGTCTGCGAATGGTGAGGTACCTGCTGGGGCCTGGCACAGGTGCATGGGGTCGACTGGGTAAATGCTTTGACAATGGAGTGGGTGGGGTAATGATGTACCTGTTTGGGACACAGAATATGGATAGCAAGTCAGTGAATGCAGAATGTTTCTTGCATAACACCAGGTCTGTCTCACTTTTTCACAGCTCCTGAAGTAGAATTATATAGTGAGGGCATGATTGCATGCATGTATTTAGTGTGCATGATTATGTGTCCACACGCAGACAAGCCTAAAGTGGATAGTTTTCTGTAGAAAGAATGTCCTACCTAGAGATGAGACGGTGCTTTGTGTTTTTTTGTTTTTTTTATAGACATTGACCAGATGGCTTACCTGTGTTTATTTTGTTCACATATACTGAGGTATCTGTTTGTGGTTTCCTGTTAGTATAAATGCAGAGCATGGTGCCTGGCCTCTGTGTGTATATAGATATTGACCAAGTGTGTCTGCCCTGTGATCTCTGTATACAGCGCCCTGTGATCTCGCCACTGACCAGATGTGCCTGCCCATCAGGCTTATACGGCCACTGACCAGGTATATATATATCTTGATAAAATATAGGGCTCGTCTTTTATTTTTTCCAGGGCTGCTTTTTATTCCCAGTACGGCCCTGCCTTCTTGCTTAAGTGCACTCCTGAAGCGAAACAGAAGTCGGTAGTTGCTGCTAACCTCCTACGTACTCATCCCAGACAGTTCTCCTACAGCGATGGATAAGTTCTTGAAAAGGAAAAATGCCAACTCTGAGCTAGGCCCTGCAAATAATTCAAATGAAGAGCCTGGTGTGAGTGGTGAACAAAAAAAAACAAAAATGGTGAGCTCAAGGCAATACAACGAAAGTTATCTTTCATTTGGATTTACTTTCACCGGGGATCCGACTGCACCTACACCGTTATGTTTGGTGTGTGGGGAAAAGCTATCCAACCATGCCATGGTCCCAAGCAAGCTTAAACGCCATCTCCAAACAAAACACCAGTCACTTCAAAACAAGAAAACAGAATATTTTGTTCGCCTGCGTAAACACAATGAGAAGCAGGGAATTTTAATGAAAAAAAATGCAAAGGTGTCTGAGAGAGCTCTCAAAGCTAGCTACTTAGTAGCTGAACTCGTAGCCAAATCAAAAAAGCCACACACTATAGCAGAGACATTAATACTACCTGCCTGCAAAGCCATTGTGGCTGAGATGCTTAGCCCTGACGCGGTTAAAGAAGTAGCCAAAGTCCCACTCTCAGATAACACAATTGCTCGACGTATTGATGACATGTCTGCTGACATTGAAAGTGTTGTTTTGGAAAAGATACACATCAGTGGGAAATTTGCACTGCAACTTGATGAGTCTACGGACATTAGTGGACATGCTCAACTCTTGGCCAATGTGCGCTTTTTGGATGGAGACGCCATCAGAGAAAACTTCCTATTTTGCAAGGCATTACCAGAAAAAACAACAGGAGAGGAAATTTTTCGGGTCACATCAGATTATCTTGAACAAGGTGGACTTAAGTGGGAAAACTGCACGAGTGTCTGCACTGATGGGGCTGCAGCTATGGTCGGGCGCACAAAAGGCTTTGTTAGCAGAGTGAAAGAGAAACAACCAGATGTTATTGTTACACACTGTTTTTTGCACCGCGAGGCGCTTGTTGCCAAGACTTTACCAGCAGACCTAGCTTCTGTGTTGGATGATGTTGTGCGCATGGTAAACTTTGTAAAGTCAAGGCCTCTGAAAAGCCGCATATTTGCCTCATTGTGTGAAGAAATGGGTGCAGAGCATAAAGCCTTATTGCTCCATACGGAGGTCCGATGGTTGTCGCGCGGCAAAGTGCTGGCCCGTGTTTATGAGCTACGGGAGGAACTAAAAGTGTTTTTGACTAATGAGAGATGCGATGACGCAAAGCAGCTTGCAAGTGATGAGTGGTGTGCAAGGCTGGCATACTTGGCAGATATGTTTCAGCATCTGAATGAACTGAACACACGAATGCAAGGCCGAAATGAAAACCTGCTCACAAGCACAGATAAAATTAATGGATTCCGTTCAAAGCTGAACCTCTGGCGACAACATCTGGAAAGTGACAACATTGACATGTTCCCACTCACCCAGAAATGTCAAGGAGATGTCAACACTTCTGTACTGTTTGAGATAATTGGTAAACATTTGAAAACCCTTGAGGAGAAGTTGTCATTTTATTTCCCCTCAACCTCCACTGAATGCCTTGACTGGGTTAGAGACCCATATAGCTCAGGAGCAGTTTTTGGAAAGGACATGACTTTGCAGGAACAAGAGGAACTAACTGTACTGAGACAAGACCGTGGTTTAAAGCTAAGCTTTGCTGATCTACCTTTGGACAGTTTTTGGTTGACTGCTGCCAAGGAGTTCCCCATTCTGGCAAACAAAGCTTTTTCAACATTGCTCTCATTTTCCACAACATATCTCTGTGAACTGAGCTTTTCAAGCATGACTGCTATAAAAACTAAAAACAGAGAGAGACTGAGGGCTGTTGAGGAAGAGCTTCGTGTGTGCCTTTCTTCAGTTCCTGCCAGGATATCGGCTTTGTGTTTATCTAAACAGGCCCAGGTTTCACACTGAGTTAGTAACTATACAAATTGAGAGACTAAACTGTTACTTTTTGTTTATTGTTCGTGTTTCCTCACTACTGTTGTTCACTTTGGTGTACCACTGTACTCAGTACTGTATTTTTGTAATACATTATTTTTTCTTCATTGTTCATTTTTGTTTTTTGCACTTGTTGATGTTTTGTTGTTGATGCATGTTGTTGTTCTCAGTGAGATTTTTATGGTTATTATTGTGCCTCTAGCTTTGGCTAGCTTATAGTGACTGTCATGCATGCTAATAAAGCTTAATTTAATTGAATCGCTACAATGTGCGATTTATTACAATTTTGGGATGGTGGTGTGCCACAGGATTTTTTAATGTAAAAAAGTGTGCCACGGCAAAAAAAAGGTTGAAAATCACTGCACTAGTAGATATAGGGATAAAAATGAAAAATACATTAGTACTTATCGATTATGTTACTACTTTGTCTCTCATTACAAAGCAAGGGGACAATATTATTTCTCCAAATTTGTTGCAAAGTTTGCCCCAAACTTGTCGCACTAATAGATATAGAGATTAAAATGAAATAAATGCACAACATAATATAGCCAATTTCCTTTTTATTTTTTTGGAAAAATCTAGTTGCACCATGTTTAAAGGGACACTGAACCCAATTTTTTTCTTTTGCGATTCAGATAGAGCATGCAATTTTAAGCAACTTTCTAATTTACTCCTATTATCAAATTTTCTTCATTCTCTTGGTATCTTTATTTGAAATGCAAGAATGTAAGTTTAAATGCCGGCCCATTTTTGGTGAACAACCTGGGTTGTTCTTGCTGATTGGTGGATAAATTCACCCACCAATAAACAAGTGCTGTCCAGTGTATTGAACCAAAAATAACTTACATGCCTTCTTTTTCAAATAAAGATAGCAAGAGAACGAAGAAAAAATGATAATAGGAGAAAATTAGAAAGTTGCTTAAAATTGCATGCTCTATCTGAATCACAAAAGAAAAAAAATTGGGTTCAGTGTCCCTTTAAAGGGCCATAATACCCAAATGTTTAAACACTTGAAAGTGATGCAGTATAGCTGTAAAAAGTTGACTAGAAAATATCACCTGAAGATATTTTACCTCAAAAGTTTCTCAGTAGCCACATCCCATTGTAAAGGACTTCTAAGCAGCATATCAGTATGTCTGTCCCGGGACAGCGGATGGAGCGAGCTTTTGTACACACTCATCTTATTTCCCTATTCAGTGTAAGGAAGTTTACAATTAAATCTCATGAGAGTTAAGTGAAATCTCATGAGATCACAGTAAAAGAGTTCATGACCTCAGCACTGTTGATGCTGATTGGCTGCTGTTCATTTTTTTTTTTTTTTTTTTTACCTGTAGCTGAGTATAACTTTTTACACAGAACTTACTCTGGTGAGCTGAGATGCTCAGGTGATATTTTCCTGTCATCTTTTTACAGTTATACTGCATCAGTTTCAAGTGATTTAGCATATGAGTATTATGTCCCTTTAAGCTATGTAATACAAGTCCCACTCTCCAATTTAACTCAGCACTTTTCGCACCAATTCCTAAACAACTTACACACTAGTGAATTTTTAAACCACTTTTGATTGGAATATGCATAATCACATGATTTATGACAGCAGCCAATCTGATTCAAATATACATTTTAAACTATCACTAACGAATCAAATTGCTTGATACTTGTGTCATTGATCACTCATCAGAACTTGTAAGTGCCATTTGTTACATTGTGTATTATATTTTGAAAGTATGTATATGTGAAATTAGTATTAAAGATAAACATTGATGCTGACATTAGCACACACAGTGTAATATTTTAGAAAATTATTTTAAAATTCAAATTGATGCTTGATTCAATATAATCTTAAAGGGCCACTGTAAGTAAATATTTTCTATGCCTGTTACTAACTAACTACCCCAAATACGCTTTTTATCAATAGCATTTCATTAACATATCTCTACCGTATATCAAAAATCTTGTCTGCAAATTTAATTGTTTTCCAAACCCACTCCGTGGGTATCCTTTGCTCTGTACCAATCCGTTTACAATACCTAGGTTTCAAAATGGCACTTTAAACACAAAGTTATTGGTTTAAGTATTTTGAACACACAGTGCTGAAAATAGTGGGCAGGATAACGTGACATCATCGGCAAATAAAAGATATAACTTTTAGAACGTTATGAAACTTCGTTTTGGAGAAAATATAGTTCAGTAGGTTTTAATTAATGTTTATTAACTTTAATATGTTAGTTGTTTAGCTTAAAAATTATAACAGAAAGTAATCCTTTAAGCTGGTAGCTCAAAGGGATAGCCCACCTAACATTAAATTGTCATGAATCAGATACAGCAGAAATGAAAATCACCTCTTTACTGTCATGCTATTTACAGTGTATTTCTTCCTTCTCTTGAATTTATTTTTCAGTAAGAAATGTCATCTTATATGCCAGCCCATTTTATAACACCTGCATAGAAAACTGGCTCAGCTCTTAAAATATCCATTGTTTAACATGTAAATATATTTGCAAAAGATTTCTGACTAACACACACACACACACATATATATATATATATATATATATATATACATATATATATATATATATATATATATGTGTGCAAAGATATATGTACAAATTCTAGCATTAATAATCATTTATAAAAAAAAACATGAGATAAAAGCATATCATGACTTCTAGAAATACAAATACAAATTAATTTATGTAAAAGTATCATAACAAATAAATATAATAACTTTTTATGATATCTTGTTTATTGAGGTATAAATGTAGCTATTTCTTGGACATTAACAGATAAAAATTAAAATATTAGCTTTAGAGAAATGTGCTTGTTCATGGACAGTAATGAAATGGTATAAATAAAGTTGGGAAAAACCCGAATAACCGCGACATCGATGACTGTTAGTTAACAACAGTCCGATGCTCATCGTGCCGTACATGATGCGCGTTTGTTCGACGTATTTTTTTAAAATAAGGGCATCGTATGTGGATCATTGACAGCAATGTCTGGCGAGCGTATTGATGCTGGTGAATGCACTGAGATTGGCGCTTTGATAAATATCCCCCTTTTTATATATTCACTGTTAGCCCAAGCCTTAAAGTGTCACCTGGATCATAACGTCTGTGATTTAGATTAGACTGCATGCATGAGCATTTGAATCAAATTGAAAGGTCATGAAAAGAAAACATTCTATTGTGAACATAAAAGTACTTTGGTTAAACATTATTAAAGTTAAAAACATCTATAGTTAAAGTAATAGGAAATTAATCTTTAGAAAAAAAAAAACATCTACTGAATTATATACACTTTGAAATATTCTCTTTTATGCCCTGATAAAATTATTGTTAGTCGCCAGCCTCGCAATCCATGCACCTGACCATATGCTATATTTTATAAAAAAGTGGGCTGACCTTTTCTATTCCGACTAATGGTGATGTGCCTTCTTTTTCAACAATCCTCCCACATTGCCAGTGGACTTGGATTGTCAGTGTGGAGGGACATGGATTCAAAGCATGTTTACACAATATAGACCAGGGGTCGCCAACTTTTCGGACCTCAGGGACCACTAAACTCACATTTTTTTAATCCCGTGGACCACTAACATGATTTTTTTTTTAAAAAAGGTACAAACCTCTATAATGTGTGTGCATATATATATATATATATATATATATATACATACATACACACATACTGTACATAACTAGTATAACCATAGCTAAGTTTACATTATGTATATATTTACATATTTGTAAGAATTCTTTTTTTGGAATTAACTAACTGGATGACAGAACTAAGAGAATACATCCAAATGACGGATTCCAACTTTTGAGCTGGAAACAAAGAGGCAGAAAGTGGGGGGTTAAGAATTATGTTTAAAAGGACCACAAGACTTCCAAGTTACCTCCCCAGTTAGGCATTATTCAAAACTACTTATGATCATGGACAGACATTGGAGTCATAAATTAGGTTAATATCAGAAAGCTCTCAATATGGATGTGAGCTACCCACGACTGATGTTACTGGCACTTACTATAATACTCGTGGGATATGGCTGATCTGCTGGATGGCAGTTACTGGAATTCAGGTGGAATGGCTTTGTGCGCAGTAAAATTATTAGAATGAAAAATAATTAATATTTAATAAGAAGATGGGGGGGGGGGAGAGAAACAGTGTTGTAAGTCCATCTGAAGGAATTAGGAAAACTACTACAAAGAGACAGGTAAAGGGAAGAAAATAAATTAAATATAACCTCTGCTGGCTTTAGAATGGAAGCATCTTCCTCTGAGCAGTGCGCCGGTGGGAGGAGTTAAAAATACAATCTAGCTACGCAAGTTGCACAGTACTACGCAACATGCTTAGGGAGATTGTAATTTAACTCCTCCGTCGGTTTTCACTGATGTCCATCCAGGCACTGTAGGGAGTTGCGGCGCAACGGGGGTTACATCATCAGAGGAGACTAATTCCTGCTTGATAGAGTATTGGACCACCAACAACTTCTCGTGGACCACTGATATAGACTGTGTGTTCACTAAAAGTAAAAAAAATTGTTTTTGTTTAGTAACAGTTTAAATATAATCTAAATTTCCCTTTACTTTCAGTAAATTTCTTACAATGGCTAATCTTGCCACTGAAAGGGTGGCGAGACAGGTATGTGTGGTAAGGTTTTAAAATACAGGTTAATCTCATGGAAAGCCCACAAAACTCGCATGGAACGCCTATATATTCACTATGTATGTGATCACCATTGTTAATTAAGAACAAATACAAAAAATAACCTTAATAAGGAACCTATAAGTTGGGAGGTTGTGGGTACATTGCACATTTATATAAAGTTTGGTATGTATGTATCATACTGTAAAATACTATATAATGTATTTAAAGTCATTTCATTATTTAAATAAATGTGTTTTTAACTTTTGCCATGTTTTTTAAGGAAGACGATATCATGTACGGGATCTTAATATCCCATAGAAGACAGTAGCCTCTTTTTTTTTTCGTTTTAAAATGTGTTTCAGCTGTGCATTATGAAAAATATGTTTTTAAATTGACAGTTTTTTTAATATTGCATTTGTATTGCTGCTATAAGGTCACACTATACTGTACATGTTTTAATGCTAATATCTCAACCACACTGCAGCAAACATGTTCTATATTTATAACACGTTTGTTACAATGTGACTGTAATCTTAGAAGTAGAGACATTCAGTAATGTGTAAACTTACTTTGAGACATTTCTTATACACATTTGGTAGAGTTGCATAGATTGTAATTTAAATGCATAAAATTAGGTTTACACAGTACTGAATAGCTCTACTTTAAATATATATTATTTAAAAGGGCAATTCCATCAGGATAACCTCTGAGCCAAAAACACTAAGGGCCAGATTAAAAGTGGAGCTCTATTTAATGCTCCCGCTCGAGCCTTAATTACTCTAGAACTAAGTTTTTTGTGCCTGTATTATGAGTTGCAAGTAAACTGGTTTCGCTCACGCGCTAACACCACAAGCGCAAAACTTAGAATATCGCTTGAGAGTTCACATATTCCCCCATAGAAGTCAATGGATATCAAGAGAATGAAGCACAAATGATAATAAAGGTAAATTGGAAAGTTGTTTTAAATTGAATGCTTTATCGGAATCATGAAAGAAAAGGTTGGGTTTCATATCCCTTTAATGACCAGGCACCCATAGAAAAGAGATCTAGGCATTGTATTATATGTAGTGCATAGGGTAGAATGTGTTTAGAGTAAATTATATGTTATAAAATCTTTTGATATTTTACTCTGATTCTTGCATGGAGCTATATTTTAGTTATACAAATAACAGAATATTATCTTCCTTGTTGCACATTATTATGTTTATCAATTGCTTTGTAAAAATACTCCTAAAAATATATAAAGTTTAAACCAATATGTAAAGCTGTACACGTATAATATAGATATCACCACTTCAGTGACTGATGGCCAATCAGAATGAGCACAATAGCAATAATTACAAGCTTTCTCCTACACTGGTGAAAAGAAACACTGAGATGTTTTAGTAAAAACCTGATTGCTGAGATGTGTCAATTTTTCTTTTCTGATGTGTGTGCTAGGTTGGTTGTATGCATAAAAAGGATGTAATTATTTTTTTTTATATAAATATAGTGGCTGAATTAATGGGCTTAGAGTATAGATGTAATCAAAATGTAAGTCCTAAAATTAAAGGGACGTTGTACTCATATATTTTCTATCCTGAATTTTAAAGATCAGCAGTTAGTCGTATTAAAAATCTTTAGGGCCAGATTACAAGTGGAGCGCTAAATATCGCTTGCTTAGCGATATTAGCGCTTCACTTTGAAATACCAGGGCACGATAATGTGCGTTGGTAATACAAGGTATTCGTAATGCGAACATGAGCTCATGTTCGCATTGCAAGAAAGCATTGCATTCCTATGGGAGCCTCTTTGTGATGCCGTCACAAATGGCATTAGAACCTCAAGCAGCGAAGGAGGTATGTATCACAGTGATGGGCAGCATTTTTAAATATATATGTATATAAATATATACATATATATTTATGTGTTAATATGTGTATATATATATATATATATATATATGTGTGTGTGTGTATATACCGTATATATATATATATATATATATAAAAGCGTATACATGTATATTTACATTGCGGTCTATGGGAACACACACGCCTAGATTTAGAGTTTTGTCGGTAACGACCCACGTAGCTAACGCATGCTTTTTTTTCCCCGCACCTTTTAAATACCGCTGGTATTTAGAGTTCACAGAATGGCTGCGTTAGGCTCCAAAAAGGGAGCGTAGAGCATAATTTACCGCCACTGCAACTCTCAATACCAGTGGTGCTTAGGGACGCGGCCAGCTTCAAAAACGTGCTCGTGCACGATTCCCCCATAGGAAACAATGGGGCAGTTTGAGCTGAAAAAAAACCTAACACCTGCAAAAAAGCAGCGTTAAGCTCCTAACGCAGCCCCATTGTTTCCTATGGGGAAACACTTCCTAAGTCTGCACCTAACACCCTAACATGTACTCCAAGTCTAAACACCCCTAACCTTACACTTATTAACTCCTAATCTGCCGTCCCCGCTATCGCTGACCCCTGCATATTTTTTTAGCCCCTAATCTGCCGCTCCGTACACCGCCGCAACCTACGTTATCCCTATGTACCCCTAATCTGCTGCCCCTAACACCGCCGACCCCTATATTATATTTATTAACCCCTAATCTGCTGCCCCCAACGTCGCCTCCACCTACCTACAATCATTAACCCCTAATCTGCCCACCGGACCTCACCGCTACTATAATAAATGTATTAACCCCTAATCCGCCTCACTAACCCTATAATAAATAGTATGAACCCCTAATCTGCCCTCCCTAACATCGATGACACCTAACTTCAAGTATTAACCCCTAATCTGCCGACCGGACCTCGCCGCTACTCTAATAAATTTATTAACCCCTAAAGCTAAGTCTAACCCTAACACTAACACCCCCCTAAATTAAATATAATTTAAATCTAACAAAATAAATTAACTCTTATTAAATAAATTATTCCTATTTAAAGCTAAATACATACCTGTAAAATAAACCCTAATATAGCTACAATATAAATTATAATTATATTGTAGCTATTTTAGGATTAATATTTATTTTACAGGCAACTTTGTATTTATTTTAACCAGGTACAATAGCTATTAAATAGTTAATAACTATTTAATAGCTACCTAGTTAAAATAATTACAAAATTACCTGTAAAATAAATCCTAACCTAAGTTACAATTAAACCTAACACTACACTATCAATAAATTAATTAAATAAAATACCTACAAATAAATACAATTAAATAAACTAACTAAAGTACAAAAAATAAAAAAAGCTACATAATAAACATAATAAAAATATTACAACAATTTTAAGCTAATTACACCTACTCTAAGCCCCCTAATAAAATAACAAAGCCCCCCAAATTAAAAAAATGCCCTACACTATTCTAAAATTAAAAAAGCTCTTTTACCTTACCAGCCCTTAAAAGGGCCTTTTGTGGGGCATACCCCAAAGAATTCAGCTCTTTTGCCTGTAAAAAAAACCATACAATACCCCCCCCCAACATTACAACCCACCACCCACATACCCCTAATCTAACCCAAACCCCCCTTAAATAAACCTAACACTAAGCCCCTGAAGATCTTCCTACCTTGTCTTCACCATGCCAGGTATCACCGATCGCTCCAGGCTCCGACGTCTTCATCCAAGCCCAAGCGGGGGCTGGCGATCCATCATCCGGCTGAAGTCTTCTATCAAGCGGCAGCTGAAGAGGTCCAGAAGAGGCTCCAAAGTCTTCCTTCTATCCGGGCAGAAGAGTAGATCCGGACCGGCAACCATCTTCCAAGCGGTGACAAGCGGCTCCATCTTGAAGACCTCTGGCGCGGATCCATCCTCTTCTTGCGACGTCCTAAGTCCGAATGAAGGTTCCTTTAAATGACGTCATCCAAGATGGCGTCCCTCGAATTCCGATTGGCTGATAGGATTCAAGTTCAATCAGATTGGCTGATCCAATCAGCCAATCAGATTGAGCTCGCATTCTATTGGCTGATCGGAACAGCCAATAGAATGCAAGCTCAATCTGATTGGCTGATTCAATCAGCCAATCAGATTTTCCCTACCTTAATTCCGATTGGCTGATAGAATCCTATCAGCCAATCGGAATTCGAGGGACGCCATCTTGGATGACATCATTTAAAGGAACCTTCATTCGGACTTAGGACGTTGCAAGAAGAGGATGGATCCGCGCCGGAGGTCTTCAAGATGGAGCCGCTTGTGACCGCTTGGAAGAAGATGGTTGCCGGTCCGGATCTACTCTTCTGCCCGGATAGGAGGAAGACTTTGGAGCCTCTTCTGGACCTCTTCAGCCGCCGCTTGATAGAAGACTTCAGCCAGATGATGGATCGCCAGCCCCCGCTTGGGCTTGGATGAAGACTTTGGAGCCTGGAGCGATCGGTGATACCTGGCATGGTGAAGACAAGGTAGGAAGATCTTCAGGGGCTTAGTGTTAGGTTTATTTAAGGGGGGCTTGGGTTAGATTAGGGGTATGTGGGTGGTGGGTTGTAATGTTGGGGGGGTATTGTATGTTTTTTTTTACAGGCAAAAGAGCTGAATTCTTTGGGGTATGCCCCGCAAAAGGCCCTTTTAAGGGCTGGTAAGGTAAAAGAGCTTTTCTATTTTAATTTTAGAATAGGGTAGGGCATTTTTTTATTTTGGGGGGCTTTGTTATTTTATTAGGGGGCTTAGAGTAGGTGTAATTAGTTTAAAATTGTTGTAATATTTTTATTATGTTTGTAATTTTTTATTTTTATTTTTTGTAACTTAGCTTTTTTTATTTTTTGTACTTTAGTTAGTTTATTTAATTGTATTTATTTGTAGGTATTTTATTTAATTTATTTATTGATAGTGTAGTGTTAGGTTTAATTGTAGATAATTGTAGGTATTTTATTTACTTAATTTATTGCTAGTGTAGTGTTAGATTTAATTGTAACTTAGGTTAGGATTTATTTTACAGGTAATTTTGTAATTATTTTAACTAGGTAGCTATTAAATAGTTCTTAACTATTTAATAGCTATTGTACCTGGTTAAAATAAATACAAAGTTGCCTGTAAAATAAATATAAACACTATAATAGCTACAATATAATTATAATTTATATTGTAGCTATATTAGGGTTTATTTTACAGGTAAGTATTTAGCTTTAAATAGGAATAATTTATTTAATAAGAGTTAATTTATTTCGTTAGATTTAAATTATATTTAACTTAAGGGGCGGTTAGGGTTAGACTTAGCTTTAGGGGTTAATAAATTTATTAGAGTAGCGGTGAGGTCCGGTCAGCAGATAAGGGGTTAATACTTGAAGTTAGGTGTTGGCGATGTTAGGGAGGGCAGATTAGGGGTTAATACTATTTATTATAGGGTTATTGAGGCGGGAGTGAGGCGGATTAGGGGTTAATACATTTATTATAGTGGCGGTGAGGTCCGGTCAGCAGATTAGGGGTTAATAATTGTAAGTAGGTGGAGGCGACGTTGGGGGCGGCAGATTAGGGGTTAATAAATATAATATAGGGGTCGGCGGTGTTAGGGGCAGCAGATTAGGGGTACATAGGGATAATGTAAGTGGCGGCGGTGTGCGGTCGGCAGATTAGGGGTTACATTTTTTTAATAGAGTGGCGGTGATGTGGGGGGACCTCGGTTTAGGGGTACATAGGTAGTTTATGGGTGTTAGTGTACTTTAGAGCACAGTAGTTAAGAGCTTTATGAACCGGCGTTAGCCCATAAAGCTCTTAACTCCTGGCTTTTCTCTGCGGCTGGAGTTTTGTCGTTAGATTTCTAACGCTCACTTCAGCCACGACTCTAAATACCGGCATTAGAAAGATCCCACTGAAAAGATAGGATACGCAATTGACGTAAGGGGATCTGCGGTATGGAAAAGTCGCGGCTGGAAAGTGAGCGTTAGACCCTTACCTACACAACTCTAAATATCAGCGGTAGCCCAAAACCAGCGTTAGGAGCCTCTAACGCTGGTTTTGACGGCTAACGCCAAACTCTAAATCTAGGCCACAGTTTCCATAAGCTGCAATGTAAAGGCATTTTTCAGTGCCATTTTTTTTGTAACTCCCACTCCGACCAACTTTAAAGCCCGAAAACTACCTAGTGCAATTTTTTTAAAATTAAAGATAAAAGCTAATTTTTTAAATTCATATCTGGAACTTTTCTTTTCTCGCTAATATGTAAAGTAAAATATAACAAAAATGTGTTACTGTCTCTTGCATGAGACCATGTTTTCTTTTTTGTATTTTTTTCCTTTTCTCTTTTTCTCTTAATTTTTTTTCTGTTTAAAATGTATATTATCATATTATTCTCCGATAAAAAAGATTTAAAAAATAAATAAATAAAGATAAAAAGTTAGAATTATTTTTTGCTAAAAAAATACAATTTTGAGGGCATTTGGGGCACTTTTAGAAAATGAAAATACAAAAAAGCGTGTAATGTAAGTGCACCAAAAATAGGATATAAAGTCCAGAAATCTTCTGTGGAGATATCCTTGAATGAAAAAAGGAAAACAATAGTGAAGTACTTCACTATTGTTTTCCTTTTTTTCATTTAAGGATATCTCCACAGAAGATTTCTGGACTTTACAGTGGGGAAAAAAAGTATTTAGTCAGCCACCAATTGTGCAAGTTCTCCCACTTAAGAAGATGAGAGAGGCCTGTAATTTTCATCATAGGTATACCTCAACTATGAGAGACAAAATGTGGAAACAAATCCAGACAATCACATTGTCTGATTTGGAAAGAATTTATTTGCAAATTATGGTGGAAAATAAGTATTTGGTCACCTACAAACAAGCAAGATTTCTGGCTCTCACATACCTGTATCTTCTTCTTTAAGAGGCTCCTCTGTCCTCCACTCATTACCTGTATTAATGACACCTGTTTGAGGTTGTGGACAGGTGTCTTTTATACTGATAACAAGTTCAAACAGTCACACTCCCAACTCCACTATGGTGAAGACCAAAGAGCTGTCGAAGGACACCAGAAACAAAATTGTAGACCTGCACCAGGCTGGGAAGACTGAATCTGCAATAGGCAAGCAGCTTAGTGTGAAGAAATCAACTGTGGGAGCAATAATTAGAAAATGGAAGACATACAAGACCACTGATAATCTCCCTCGATCTGGGGCTCCACGCAAGATCTCACCCCGTGGGGTCAAAATGATCACAAGAACGGTGAGCAAACATCCCAGAACCTAGTGAATGACCTGCAGAGAGCTGGACAAACGTAACAAAGGCTACCATCAGTAACACACTACGCTGCCAGGGACTCAGATCCTGCAGTGCCAGACATGTCCCTCTGCTTAAGCCAGTACATGTCTGGGCCCGTCTGAAGTATGCTAGAGAGCATTTGGATGATCCAGAAGCAGATTGGGAGAATGTCATATGGTCAGATGAAACCAAAGTAGAACTCTTTGGTTGAAACATAACTTGTCGTGTTTGGTGGAGAGAGAACACCATACCTACTGTGAAGCATGGGGGTGGCAACATCATGCTTTGGTGCTGTTTCTCTGCAAAGGGAACAGGATGACTGATCCGTGTACATGAAAGAATGAATGGGGCCATGTATCGTGAGATTTTGAGTGCAAACCTCCTTCCATCAGCAAGGGCATTGAAGATCAAATGTGGCTGAGTCTTTCAGCATGACAATGATCCCAAACACACCGCCCGGGCAACGAAGGAGTGGCTTCGTAAGAAGCATTTCAAGGTCCTGGAGTGGCCTAGCCAGTCTCCAGATCTCAACCCCATAGAAAACCTTTGGAGGGAGTTGAAAGTCCGTGTTGCCCAGCGACAGCCCCAAAACATCACTGCTCTAGAGGAGATCTGCATGCAGGAATGGGCCAACATACCAGCAACAGTGTGTGACAACCTTGTGAAGACTTACAGAAAATGTTTGACCTCTGTCATTGCCAACAAAGGATATATAACAAAGTATTGAGATGAACTTTTGATATTGACCAAATACTTATTTTCCACCATAATTTGCAAATAAATTCTTTCCAAATCAGACAATGTAATTGTCTGGATTTGTTTCCACATTTTCCTCTCATAGTTGAGGTATACCTATGATGAAAATTACAGGCCTCTCTCATCTTCTTAAGTGGGATAACTTGCACAATTGGTGGCTGACTAAATACTTTTTTTCCCCACTGTATATCCTATTTTTGATGCACTTACATTGCACAATTTTTTTTTTAATTTTGATTTATTTATTATTCTGTATGATACAGGATTATCACTTTATTTCACTTTTAGAAAATTAACCAGAGATCTAATCTCTGGTTCATTTTTAGAGCACTAATTGCTACCGCGAGGTCGCAGTAGCAATAACAAGCCGCTTGTAAAAGCTGGTTAATTATTGCGCTCCCGCAAACGGGCAAATTTGCCATTTTGTGGGAGCGCAATAATTTAGCGCTCCACTTGTAATCTAAAAAGCTGTTTAAAGTGAATGCTAAACTAGCTAGGAATCTGTTACTCACTAGCTGACAGAAACAACTCCCACAGGAAATATTGGTTTATTAAATCCATTTTTCAGAAAATAAAGTGCTGTAATTTATTTTGAAATGTGTTTTTTTAAATGGAGTAAAGAATCCCTACTGATACTTTAACATTGTATTTAATTTTTTTGCAGGTGCTAAAATTACAGCATGTCATTTTTCCACTAAAATGGCCCTTTAAATAAGTTTAAATCCAAACACCTTTATGCACAATGGCCTCATTAAAAGTGGCGCTCAAAAATATTTACGCTGTTGTGCGTTAACAGCACTGCGATCAATTAGTAGTGATTCTATTACGCTCATATTACAAGTCTTAAGCTAAATCCCTCTCATAATAGACTTCTGTGGGAGCGTGCAGTAAAATTTATGTCTGATGTCACTAAGCTGAAGGTGCTCTAAGACGATTATGCGCAAGTAGTATAGTTCTTCATGTACTTCTGTTCTATGCTATTAATATAATAAGGGTTTCCTTCAGGTCTTAAAAAACTCTAAATTGTACAATGATGGCACTTCAATTGTAATCTAGCCCAATAGCCATATGAAGAAACAACTGAACGTATAGCTAGAAAGGGGTCAGTGTAAAGAGAGTTAAGCAAGGGTATAAATTAGTGAGGGCCAGATTACAAGTGGAGCGCAAAATTGCGCTTACGCGAGCGTAGGGTTGCCACTTTCGCCATTTTTCCTGGACACTTATGAGTTACACATGCTGCGGGATGTGCATGGAGGAACATGAATAGTGCTGTCCAGTGTCCCTATTTTTGTGCAGTGCAACAGCATAATGCATGTTCCTACAGCATGTGCAACTCATAACTGTCCAGGAAAACATGGCCGAGGTGGCAACCCTACGCAAGCACGATATTTGCACTCCACTCGTAATACCAGCGCACACAATTGCATGGACGTTCAATAGAGCTCGCTTCCATAGGCTCCAATGGAGCCTTGTTTTCATGCCGTGAGACACAGCATAAGAACCTAACGCAGCAAAGGGGGTTAGTTGGGCAGCGATAGGCAGCGGGTTTAAATATATATGAATATAAGCATATATATATATTTATATATATTTATAGGGATAACACAGTCCCCATAGACTGCAATGTAAAGGCACACACCGCCAACTTTAACCCCTAAAAACTGCTTTGAGCAGTTATTTTTTATTTAAAAAAAAAAAAAAAACGCTAATTTTTTTTAAAATAGAAAACAACAATACTCCTTAAATTTGGTGCCAATTGGGGCACTTTTGGAAAATTAACCAGAGATCTGATCTCTGGTTAATTTTGTAGCACTAATTGCTACCGCAAGCTCTAAAGACCGCTGCTCCATAACCTGTCCCCTGCTCTGAGGCGGCGGACAGACATCACCAGAAATCAACCCGATCCAATATGATCGGGTTGATTGACACCCCCAGCTAGCGACCGATTGGCCGCGAATGTTTCATTCAAAATAGTCAACAGGGTCGCAAGAAGCGTGTGGAAAAACCAAGGTGCAAAATAACTGCCCATGAACTGAGAAAAGTCAAGCGTGCAGCTGCCAAGATGCCACTTGCCACCAGTTTGGCCATATTTCAGAGCTGCAACATCACTGGAGTGTCCAAAAGCACAAAATGTGCAATACTCAGAGACATGGCCAAGGTAAGAAAGGCTGAAAGACGACCACCACTGAACAAGACACACAAGCTGAAACGTCAAGACTGGGCCAAGAAATATCTCTAAGGTTTTATGAACTGATGAAATGAGAGTGAGTCTTGATGGGCCAGATGGATGGGCCCGTGGCTGGATTGGTAAAGGGCAGAGAGCTCCAGTCCGACTCAGACGCCAGCAAGGTGGAGGTGGAGTACTGGTTTGGGCTGGTATCATCAAAGATGAGCTTGTGGGGCCTTTTCGGGTTGAGGATGGAGTCAAGCTCAACTCCCAGTCCTACTGCCAGTTTCTGGAAGACACCTTCTTCAAGCAGTGGTACAGGAAGAAGTCTGCATCCTTCAAGAAAAACATGATTTTCATGCAGGACAATGCTCCATCACACGCGTCCAAGTACTCCACAGCGTGGCTGGCAAGAAAGGGTATAAAAGAAGAAAATCTAATGACATGGCCTCCTTGTTCACCTGATCTGAACCCCATTGAGAGCCTGTGGTCCATCATCAAATGTGAGATTTACAAGGAGGGAAAACAGTACACCTCTCTGAACAGTGTCTGGGAGGCTGTGGTTGCTGCTGCACGCAATGTTGATGGTGAACAGATCAAAACACTGACAGAATCCATGGATGGCAGGCTTTTGAGTGTCCTTGCAAAGAAAGGTGGCTATATTGGTCACTGATTTGTTTTTGTTTTGTTTTTGAATGTCAGAAATGTATATTTGTGAATGTTGAGATGTTATATTGGTTTCACTGGTAAAAATAAATAATTGAAATGGGTATATATTTGTTTTTTGTTAAAGGGACAGTCAACACCAGAATTTTTGTTGTTTAAAAAGATAGATAATCCCTTTATTACCCATTCCCCAGTTTTGCAAAACCAACACTGTTATATTAATACACTTTTTACTTCTGTGACTAACTTGTATCTAAGCATCTTCTGACCGCCCCTAATCACATGACTTTTAGTTATTATCTATTGACTTGCAGTTTAGCCAATTAGTGCAGTGTCTGCCACAACCCACGGGCGTGATCACAATGCAATCTATATGGCTTACCTGAACTACTCTCCCCTGCTGTGAAAAGCAAATACAAAAGCATGTGATTAGAGGCGGACATTAAAGGGCTTAGAAATTATCATATGAGCCTTCCTAGGTTTAGCTTTCAACTAGAATACCAAGAGAACAAAGAAAAATTGTTGATAAAAGTAAATTGGAAAGTTGTTTAAAATTACATGCCCTATTGGAAACATGAAAGTTTTTTTTGGACTTGACTGTCCCTTTAAGTTGCCTAATAATTATGCACAGTAATAGTCACCTGCACATACAGATATCCCCCTAAAATAGCTATAACTAAAAACAAACTAAAAACTACTTCCAAAACTATTCAGCTTTGATATTAATGAGTTTTTTGGGTTCATTGAGAACATGGTTGTTGTTCAATAATAAAATTAATCCTCAAAAATACAACTTGCCTAATAATTCTGCACTCCCTGTATATACACACAATCACCAAACTATACATCAAAAACCACTGAAAGCACAGGATTGAGCCAGATGCAAATAGGGAGGGATAAATAAAAGAATTCCTGGGCCTTGGGCTGGACATATCTGGACTAGAGTGATCAAGTTTTGAAGTAATATATTGCTCCAACCTGAATAGATGTTATCAAAGGCTTTTAGTTTCAGTTCTGGCTGCTACCATTAAATTAAAGAAGACATCCTAGTATATGTATTATGTTATTCTTCCATTACATTTGCACATATTTTACAAAAGCAATTATGTTCATGTGATTGGTAGAATTAATTTCCTTTAATTTACTTAAAAGTACATTAAAGTGATGGTAAACTCCACTATTGGTAAATTACAGATTTCAATTATTTAATATAATATCTATTAAACCGCATTAACTTTTTAACCTTTTTATATGTGCTTTTATTATAATTTACACATATTTAGAAACTGTTGTAGCGCCGCATCACTCCGCCGCTTATATTTCCTTTACTGAATACACTAGACACTCATCTTGTTTCCACCCTCTCTGCATGTCATAGAATTTGCGCACTCCCTATTCTGATATTTTCAACGCATGCGCATTGTTGAAAAGGATGTATACCAAGTAAACATTGAGTCACGAGATTCAATATTTACTTGGTTACGTCTGAATAAAAATATTGTTGTGATCGAGATCGAGTAAGCGAGAGATCAGTCCCTTAGGAAACAAGCAAAAAAAGTGACTATAACGCATGCTTTCCCAAAAAAATGCACGCGCAAATTCGTCATAGATTTTGAATGCTCCTGATTGGATGCGCGTCTTGGAAGTAAAATAGAATATTGCGCATGCGCATAGCGGGTTGCATAGGAGTAAGCCTGTCTGGCGACAGGCTTGCTGATTGGTACCAAAAAATAAACATTGAAAATTACGTCACAGGGGGCCGGAGATGGAACGCATAAGACGGACCGAGAAATAAAAGTTTTCTAAGTATTTTTTCATATATTTGATTAGATGAAATTTTGTGTGTGTAATTAATGTAATCAAACAGGATAATTAATATAATCTCTTATATGGAGTTTACCACCCCTTTAAGCAATATTGTATTATTTATTTTCCTGAGAATATTTGATTTTAAAGTATTTTTATTTCAGTGTAGTGCTTAATTGCTTGTACGTGCTTATGCATGTACAAACATTACTTAAAATATCCCTTTAAATTAAGATGATTTAATTTTTAATAATCTCTTTGGTTCTATAATGTCATACAAAACATCTATATATATTTATTTTTGTTATATCAGAGATTAATTCTGGTATTTACATACATTATATTTTTAATTGATACATGTTTTTTTTTTTTCCAACAGAAATTTTTATAACATTAAAAGATTCCACAATAACCATCAATGGTTTGTCTTTAACATTGTGTTTATTTGAATACTGTTGTGGTTTTCTTCATCCATTTAATTTACATTTATTATTTTTCTTTTTGTCTGTTTAGATTATTTAATTTAGGTCATTAGATGTTAATATGATTCATGGGGGCTGAATTATCAAGCTCCAAATAACATGCAGATGTTAGCTAAACTATTGCTCAAGCGATAAAAGAATAGCTTTGCGCTTGTAATATGAGCACAAAAATAAAATTGCTATTTATTTTACTCGAGTGATGTTAATGCACAGTAGTGTTAATGCTATGCTCTTCTTGTAATCTAGGCCTTAATGGGTGATTTTTTAATTTAAAGGGCCATAATACCCAAATGTTTAAACACTTGAAAGTGATGCAGTATAGCTGTAAAAAGCTGATTAGAAAATATCACCTGAACATCTCTATGTAAAAAAGAAAGATATTTTACCTCAAAAGTTCCTCGGTAGCCACCTCCCATTGTAAAGGATTTCTAAGCAGCATTTTAGTGTGTTTGTCCTGGGACATCTGAAGGGACTAGCATCGTGCACTCTCATATTATTTCACCAATCAGGTAAAGGAAGCTTACTATGAAATCTCATGAGAGTTAAGTCAAATCTCATGAGATCACAGTAAAAGTTCATGACCTCAGCACTGCTGATGCTGATTGGCTGCTGTTCATTTCTTAATTTTTTTTAGTTTTTTTACCTGCAGCTGGGAGCAGCTGAGTATAACTTTTTACACAGAACTTACTCTGCTGAGCTGAGGAAATTGTGAGGTAAAATATCTTCCTTTTTTACATAGAGATGCTCAGGTGATATTTTCCTGTCAGCTTTTTACATTTATACTGCATCAGTTTCAAGTGATTTAGCATATGAGTATTATGTCCCTTTAAAGGGACATGAAGCCTAACATTTTTCATTAATGATTAAGGTAGAACATACCATTTTAAACATCTCTCCAGTTTACTTCTATTACCAAATTTATTTCATTCTCTTGGTATCATTTGTTCCTGGTAAACTATTTTTTTTTTTTTTTTTAAATATATTTTTATTGGATGAAAGGAATTATGACAATACATCTTGATACATTTCAGAGCAAAGTAAGTACATGTAGGCATGTCAAATTATGCTGTACAAAAGCTTAACATCCTATATTGTATTTTCGAGGGTTATCAAACAACTTATACAACTTACTAAGAAATATAAAACCAAAAGTCGATCACCACATCTATGCGAACACTGAAGATTCTCATGTCTATCCCGATATAAGATTATAATGAATTATACAATGTCTATAAGATTTCTAACCGGGCTCTTTTCTCCCATTTGCTATAAATTTGCTCCCAATTTATATATTGTAGTTAATGTGCGTGCATTCGTGTTTCCCAATAGAACTTTACATTGTTAAACATTTCCATATCTTTTCTTATAAAGTAGCCATATTCCTCTAATTGGATTGTATGACTCATTGACGCCTCCCAGGCCTCATATGTGGGGATTTCTTGTGATTTCCATTTAGTAGCTATTAGGGATTTAGCAGAATTTAGAGCTAATTGTATTAATTTCCTACGTATCTTGCATTTGCATTTTGGGAGTAAGTTTAGTAATGCTGTTGTGGGTTGCATTTGATACTCATCGTTTTGATTACTGACAGATTTAATATATTCCCCTATCTTAAGCCAGAAAGGTTGCAACTTGGAACAGGACCACCAGATATGTAACATGGAACCCCTACCTCCACACCCCCTCCAGCACATATCAGAGGCTGTCGGGTATATTGTCTTGATTCTCGCCGGGGTTAGGTACCACCTTGTCAGGATTTTAAAGTTTAATTCTAAGGCTCTAGCAGATGTCGAGGATTTTCTGGTATTCTGTATAATATATTTCCATTCCTGTTCATTTAGATCTTTCCCCAACTCCCTTTGCCATCTACCCACATAGTTAGGAAATTTGGTTAATTCACCAAGTGACAGTGCCTTTTTGGCCCACATCAAAGTGTGACACAGGGGTTGATTACTGAGACATTGTTGTTCGAACAAAGTGGGCTGTCTAGTAAGTTTTTCCTTATCTGGGGAGGTGGTCAGGAAGTGCTGAAGTTGCAAATATTTCAACCACCTCGAGAAGGCTCCCCCCATTATGTCCCCAAGATCTGTTCTCGGCTTAAGTTTACCGCTAGTTAAAAATTTATGTATGGGCGTTGTGTATCCTATTTCCCAGTCGAGCTGCTTACTAAGTTTTTGTTCTAAGCCTCCATGTAGTTCTGCATTAGGTGAAACTGGAGACATTGGGGACCTAAGGTACGATATACTATTTTTGCCCGCTATGGTGCTATCCCAAATGTCGAATACATGTTGATACAATGGATAAGTTTTAATCCAAGTTGGGCGACTCTTTCTTTCTATCCAGCACAGCACCCCGGGAGAAGGGGCCCTCAGAATATGGGAATCCATTGTCACCCAGGCCTTATTGTCTGCATTTCGGTGCCAATCTAATATTTTTTGTAGGCATTTTGCTTTATAATATAATTCGATATTTGGGAGACCTAGACCTCCACTACTTGTAGGCCTATACATTGTGGACTTATTGATTCTTGGTTTAATTTTACCCCATATATATGTATTGAACAGTTTTTGGAGTTTATTGCGGAATGGGATAGTTAGTGCAATTGGTACAGTTTGGAGCATATATAGAACTTTGGGCAATGCGGTCATCTTCACTGCCTGTATGCGGCCCCACCACGAGATCGATTTATCGCTCCATCTATTTAGGTCTTTAGCTAATTCATTGTATAAGTTTTGGTAGTTTTTCTCAAATAGGGTGCTGGGCCTAGGCGACAAGTGGATCCCCAAATACCTGATGGCTTTTTTCTGGGGAATGAAAGGGCATTTCTTTAATAATTCAGAATATTCTTTACTTGGCATGGTGATATTTAAAATTTCCGATTTTTGATCGTTCAATAGGAAATTGGAGAAAACCCCAAATTCCCTAAACTCCCTCAGCACTTCTGGGATCGACTCAGACGGATTAGATAATGTGAGTAGCACATCATCGGCATAAAGCGACAGTTTATAGTTATTTTGACCTATTTTTATTCCTAAGATTTTCTTGTTTTGTCTAATTTTGTGGGCCAGAACTTCCATACTCAACACAAACAAAAGGGGGGACAAAGGACATCCCTGTCGGGTTCCATTCTGGATGAAAAACTTATCAGATAATATATTATTTGCTTTCACTTTAGCTGAGGGATTGTGATATAAACTAAAGATTCTTTTTATAATTGTATCCCCAAATCCCATTTTCCGTAATATTGCTTGTAAAAATCTCCAGTCTAGGCGATCAAACGCTTTTTCAGCGTCAGCGGAGACAACCACCATTTCTAGTTTATTAAATTTAGCGTAGTCAATTAGTTGTAATGTTCTAATGGTGTTGTCTCTCGCTTCTCTCCCCGGGACAAAACCTGCTTGGTCCAAGTGTACAATTTGGGGTAAGATTTTATTGATACGCCCAGCCAGAATCTTTGCGTAAAGTTTTAGGTCTGTGTTGAGTAGAGATATGGGTCTGTAGCTACTTGGTTGATTAGCTGGCTTGTTTGGTTTAGGGAGTACGGAAATATAGGCTTCTAAACATTCTGCTGGGAAACACCCCAATTCATCAATGTATTGGAATGCTTTTAATAGATGTGGGGCTATAAGTGTTTTGTACATTTTATAATAACTATTCGAAAAGCCATCTGGGCCAGGGCTTTTATTATTGGGTAGCGACTCAATAGCATCTAAGACCTCTTTCAGTGTGATTGGGGAATCCAGGGCATCCGCTTCCTGTGCTGAAATTTTAGGTGTATCAACCGAATGTAGGTATTGATTAAGGGCTGCTGAGTTTCTCAATGCATCTTGATTCGCTATATTATATAATTTAGCATAATAGTTACCAAATACATTTGCTATATTTTTCGGCTCCGTCTCGGTCTGCCCCTTGTCATTTTCAATTTTGAAAATATGGGCCTGATATGTCTTTTTTGCTAGGGATTTAGCCAACCACGTACCAGCTTTATTGCTGTTGTGGAAATACATTTTTTTAAGATAGAATGCTTTTTTGTTGGCATCTTTTTGTAGTAATTTCCGCAAGGCGACTCTTGCCTCGCACACTAACCTTGTGAGAGCATCGTTTGTGGGGTTGAGTTTATGTCGTTGTTCTGCTATCTTTAAATTAGAGAGTAGTGTTTGAAACTCTGTGTCATATTGTTTGCGGAGGGTTGCTCTTTGTTTGATTAGCTCTCCCCTAATAGTTGCTTTGTGTGCTAGCCAATTATTCATATTATTTGTGTCTCCCGAAGTGTTGTGCCGAAAAAATTCTTTTATATGTTCGCTTATCTGATTTTTAATAGGTGGGTTGTGTAATAGAGTAGAGTCCATCCGCCACAAAGGTTGGCGTTTGGGCATTGATGGCCATTTAAGTTCTAGGGTGATAGAAGCATGATCGGACCATGATATCGGCAGAATCTCTGTGTCAGAGGCTAGAGCTATATTATTATGGTCTAACAGCCAGTAGTCTATTCTAGAATAAGAATGACCCGGGTGTGAGTAAAAGGTATAACTACGGGTTCTGGGGTGGTGTAGCCTCCAAACATCCATCAGTAAAAGGGTATCTAGTTTTTGGAGGAGCCCTATTCTATTTTTCTGAGTTATTTGGCTTTTCCCTGTGGAGCAATCTATAAGAGGATTCAAAGTAATGTTTAAATCCCCTCCCACTAATATCACCCCTTTTCGTACTTCTCCCAATTTGGTTAAAGCCTTATTTAAGAAAGCCCGTTGTCCTGAATTGGGCGCGTATATATTCATCATGGTTAACTGAGTGTTATATATTGTACCCACTAGTATTAAGTACCTGCCTTCTTCATCTGAGTATTTATCTAAAATTTGGAAAGGTACATCTTTGCTTATTAGAATGCCAACCCCATTCTTTTTACTGACGTTAGAGTTGAAGAAATTTTGAGTGTAATATTTGGAGTATAGCGTTGGTTCTCTCTGTTTGGGGAAGTGAGTTTCTTGTAGAAACACTATCGATCCTTGGGATTTTTGAAACCACGTTAGGGCAATTGATCTCTTGGTGGGGGAGTTCAAACCTTTACAGTTTTGTGATATTAATTTTATCTCTTGAGACATTGATTAAGACCTAGTATATATATGCATTCAATCGGGTGGACAATACAATAATACCTCATATATAGTGGTGATCGACAATACATAAAAACCAAACACAACTTGAAAACAATATATAACAATATCAACATTGAAACTATAAACCTCATTGTCAGTATCATTTTTCCTCTTGAGATATAGAAACAAGAGGAAAAAGTAAAAAAGAAAAGAAAAAGAAAAGAGCAGGGGAAACCAAAGACCATATTAGGTCTAGACACAGTTGGGGAACAGAGTAAATAAAAGATTACGCTCACTGTTTGCAAAATTTTACTATTGTAATTCTTTTCTCTTTTTTTGTTTTGTTTATTAGTACTTTCAATACCTATATTGAATAGTTAATCAACAGGCTCTAGAGGTTATGGTGATTGATTATGAGTGCAAAGTCTGTCAGTGACATCAACTATAAAGATTTTTTCCATTTTTTCTCTCTTTCCTTTTCAAAAAAAAAGAAAAGAACAAACTATAACTGCGTTTGAGTCCGCATCTAAGTCTTTAGTGTGTACAGGTGATACCTGTTCCTGGAGGGCTCTAAACAAAACAGCATAAAAAACATCAACAGAGTTACCTGAGCAGATGAGAATCAATCACTTCAAGGCAGAGGTAAACCAGAGGGATATTTTCAAACCCCTGGTTTCTCCAAAAGATCTATGCTTAATTTACAATGCAATGAGTCAACCATCCTCAGAGTCCTTTGCTGTAGATGGGCCCCCTGTGGCAGGAGCCCTTGGACGTTTTCGCTGGACAGTTTGCCAGCGTAGTCTTTGTTGTAGTGGGTTGGGTTCCACTGGGGCCCTTGTTTCATGCAGAGATGGTAAGGAGGGTTGAGGTATTCCAAGTTGAGTGCAAAAGGTTTCCAAGTCGTCGACTGATTTGTAGATATGTATGCGGTTGTTTTTCAATACTTTAACACTAAAGGGAAACCCCCATCTGTAAGGGATTCCGTTGTCTTGGAGATGTTGCGTCAAAAATCTTGTTTCTTTTCTATTCTGTAGCGTGAGTGGGCTAAGGTCAGAGTAAAGTTGTAACTGGTGATCCTGATAGGATATGGATTTCTGTTGTCTCGACTCTTTCATTATCCTCTCTTTATCCGAGTATTTATGGAACTTTATGATTACATCCCTTGGGGGATCTTTTTCTTTGGGTTGTGGACGTAATGCCCTGTGGGCTCTATCAAGTGGTATCTCATTATACTCAGATTCTCGTAGGATGGTTTTGAACAAGTCTTGGAGGGAGGAGTGCAGGTTTTCAGTGGAAATCCTTTCTGGCAATCCTCTTATCCGTATGTTCTGCCTCCTCCCTCTATTGTCCAAATCTTCCAATTTTTCCTGCAGGAAGGATATTTGTGATTCTTGTGCCAGAAGTTTTCTGTTTATTAGATCCATATCAGATGTCTGAGTTTCTGTCTGTTCCTCCAGAAACTCCACTCTATTTCCAAGCTCACTAACTTCTTTCCTCACCTCCGCCAGCCCATCCTTAATCATGCGACCTACTTGTTGAATAAATGAGGTGAAATCTCCCTTCGTGGGAAGATCTCTTAGATCAGCTCTGGTGAGTGGGGTATCCATCGCCACATCTTGATGGATTTCTATTTCTTCTGGAGTCTGAGATGAATCATCATCTTCCATTGTCAACGCCTGTGTTGTTTTAAAGAACATACTCATCTTATTGGGGTTGTTTTTTGCATTTTTATCCCCTTTAACTGACCTCCTTGATGCCATGTTTGAGGTCTTAGTGGGTGCTAAACAATACAGCTTTCCTCCCCAGGGTATAGGCTTTTGTCGTGAGAGTACAGCTTAAATTGAAGGAAATATTATGTACCAGGTTGTTATCAATTTTCCCTTTCCTCTTTTCTCTCCTTCACTCTCCCTCTCTCTCTCCTTTCTTTGATTTTCTTTGCTTCACTCTCCTTCCCTCACCTCTGTTCTCTGTGTGTACCCTTTTTCGGTTTATACTGTTTGATTATATGTCTCTTGAATTATGTTGTAGGTTGTAACCAGAGCATAAAGCTGTAATCTCTCTTTGATCTCACAGCAGTGAATTCTGCGTGAACAGTAAGGGCCTCTGGATGATTAGGTGCAAGGGAAAGAGAACAGCCCAAACCTTCCCCCAAACCTCTCTTAGAATGAGCCAACTTATTAATATCTATCTGGGGAGTCAGTCATTTGGGCGCTATGCATTGGGGAGGAAGGTGTCCAACTTTAATGTGCAGAGAATCTGATCCGGTACCACGAGGTCAATATGCATAGGCCTACCGCTGTGTCTGACACCGTGGATCCAAAACAGCTCCTATTTAGCCGTGTGACTGGCAACGCTAGTTGTAGCGGGGGACTTCCCACTCGGTGCTAGTGGCGATAAACTCTGTATGGCGTGTGTTTATGTTTGCAGCGGTGAGGGTAAGTCTGGTTGCTTATATTTTGCTGCGTGTAAAGATGGCGCTCACCTTTCACTTGCGCTGGCGGCGAGACGGCCGCTTCCTGTAGCTTCTTATCGATACCCGATCTGTCAAAACACCGGCTCACTCGCTTAGTGATCGAGTGATTACTTTTTCTTAGGAGTGACACTTATGTTGACTGGCGGTCCTGTCACTACGAATTTAGCTTCCCTAATATGTGAAGGCTGGTTGCTGGATAACTGTGCTCCGTTACAAATAGTGGTTGCTTTGGTACTCACACTTTATAATTAGCTTTCTCTGTTCTGTAGCGTTTAGTGATGTTGCAGAACATATTTCTTTGCGTAAGGCATGAGTAAATAAGGTTTTATGCCCCAACTGTGTCTATTAATTTACAGAGCTTCAGTACTATGCGACCATTTCAGCCCATGGTCGGCTCCGCCCCCCCTGGTAAACTATTTTATAAATAAATAAATAAATACATTTGTTAAAAGAGCAGCAATACACTACTACTGGTTTCTAACTGAACACATAGGTGAGCCAATGACAGTATCAGTATATATATATAGGGGCATATTTATCAAGCTCCGTAAGGAGCTTGATGCCCCTTGTTTCCGACGAGCCTTCAGGCTTACCGGAAACAGTAGTTATGAAGCAGCGGTCTACAAACCGCTGCTCCATAACTTGTCCGCAGCCTCTGATGCTGCGGTCTTCAATCCGCCCGATCCTATACGATCGGGCTGACTGACACCCCTTGCTAGCAGCCGATTGGACGCGAATCTGCAGGGGATGGTATTGCACAAGCAGTTCACCAGAACTGCTTGTGCAATGATAAATACCGACAGCATATGCTGTCGGCATTTATCGATGTGCGGAGGACATGATACGCTACCTCATATCATGTCCACTCGCACTTTGGTAAATTGGCCCCATTATTTTAACTTTTGGAGATTGGAGATACTATCTGTGAGTGATTTATTGTTCTATTATGTTTTAGTAAATTATTTGGTTAACGTAATTTGATTGTAAATAAATATATGTTATATAATTAATATAACTACATTTTAGAAAAATTTTCTTAATTAAATTTTGTACATTGCGATATTTTTATGTGAACTAGAAATACTTTCAATATTTTTTCAATTGTTGTAATTTTTTTCTACGCATAATACCAAAAAATATTTATAACTAGTTTACAGCAGTCACTGCTTACTGTATACATTGTGCTGGACGAAATTATTAAGAAAGCTCATCTTAGCTTGTTTATTTATTTATTTGAGGAGGTAGAGTGGGCAATTTAGTATCTGAAATCTAGTAAATGTAGTTATTTGGAAATATAAAATAACTTACAGATTAATCATTCTACTATTTTCCTCAAAAAATTACATTTTTTTCTTGAAAGGTTAATTATTTTATATTTAGGGTTTTGTAATATTTATATAAATGTAACAATGATGATATTAAAAACAAAACAGAAGCTGTTGACCAAGGAGAAAACCTGGCTTTTATGATGTATTTTGATAATTTTAGTGTATCTAGGCAACCTATGAGAACACCATATATGTGTATATATTAAAATTGAACCAAACAAGCAGAAAAACAACGTCAACGTAAGGAAGGAAATAGTGATTTGTTGGCATTAGCTGTTGAGGCATGCAGTTAAACTGTTTTTACTCAAAGGGAACTATTGATCTGACATTACACTGGATCTTCTCAATGCTGATTTACAGGAATCTCAAGAGGCTTGTTGTCTTACAGACTTTTTGAAGATTAAGAATAGTGGCTTGAGGTTATCATCAGATTAAGAGATTTCAGACGTGCCTTTTATCGATTTTGTGCAAGAATTAAGGGATAAATTCAATCCTAAGAGGTTCTTTTCAAATATTAAACTCCCTTGGGCTTCATTATCAAGTAAACATGGATAACATAAGAAGAGAAAGTAAGCTTACATGGTATCCACACTATATTCCAATGTTTTGAATACAAACTATGGCAGGTAAAAGAACGTATAATTTTATTTTCAAAAACTACAAACAGATCATAGTTTTGACTTACACACACACAGACACATACATACACACACATATACACTGACACACATGAACACACACTCAGACATACACACACATATGCACATTCAAAGACATACACACATCACTCATACAGTCACAAAATATGTACATACTCACACATATCCACACCGCTCACACACACACATACATACACATACATGCTCAGACATACACACACATATGCACACTCGCAGACATACCCGCACCACTCACACAGTCACACAATATGTACATACTCACACATATCCACACCGCTTACACACATACACACACAGTCACAACACTCACACACACAGTTACACAATATGTACATACTCACACATATCCACTCACATACATACACACACAAAGACAGTCACAACACTCACGCACACACACAGTTACACATATACTCACACATATTCACAGACATACACACATCATTCACACAGACATAATGTACACTCTACACATAAATACATATGTATGCATTAAAGGGACAGTCTACTCCAGAATTTTTATTGTTTAAAAAGATAGATAATACCTTTATTACCCATTCCCTAGATTTGTATAACCAACATTATTATATTAATAAACTTTTTATCTCTGTGATTACCTTGTATCTAAGCCTTTGCAGACTGCCCACCTATCTTATTGCTTTTGACAGACTTGCATTTTAGCCAGTCAGTGCTGACTCATAAATAATACAGCGGGAGTGAGCACAATGTTATCTGTATGGCACTCATGAAATAGTGTGGTCTAGCTGTGCAAAACTGTCAAAATGATAGGAGGCCGGCCTTCAAGGGCATAAAAATTAGCATATGAGCCTACCTAGATTTAGCTTTCAACAAAGAATACCAAGAGAACAAAGCACATTTGATGATAAAAGTAAATTGGATAGTTGTTTAAAATTGCATGGCCTATCTGAATCATGAAAGTTTAATTTTGACTAGACTGTCCCTTTAACACATATACACAAACTTAAATATTTGTTCACAGACATATGCACACATGGTCACACAAAAACACACACAGTCACACATATACATATACACACTCACACATATACACACAGTGAAACACACACTAACAAGCACATACACACATGCATTCTTACACTTACATATACACACATATATATATATATATATATATATATATATATATATATATATATATATATATATACCGAGATCAGAAGAAAAGGCACTCCATAAATAATAGCAGCTCCCAGGGTGCACTTCAGAAAATATCAAAAATATCCAGCACAAAAAAGGCACTCACTGGTTAGGTAAAACATAACATTTAATAAGTTACATTAAAAAACATGACGTTTCGGAGGCATTTCGCCCCCTTTATCAAATGCACGATACAGCTTGAAAAAAATTACAAAAGCAGTATACCCCCTTAGTAATCCCATCACCTTATATACATATGTGTAGCTCCATTAGACGCCGAGCCACGAGTGCGGCCCGTGTGCCGTGCCAGGCGGAAGTGACGTCATCAGCGTGAGTTACGCTCAGACGTCGGTTGCCTAGGGGATATACAGACGCGGTGTAACGGCCAATGGCATGGCCTAGATACCTAATTGTAAACAAAACATAGCGATCAGTATAGATACCGCAGTAAATCTGTATATTCCAGGTGCCGTATAATGGATACTAACATTAAAAACATAAATTTAAAACAGATCCAACGATCCAATTATACATATGGAGGACAAATACAAACAGTGCAGGACATGATTAGTGTAACGTATACTCTGTAATCGAACTTCAACTATATCCGAAATTGAGAATAGCATATTTAATATAGCATATTTAATATAGCATATTTAATATATTCTGCTATCATCCAATGCATATGCTTAAATACTCAACTAGTATACATTCACTATGATCATGTATCCCAGAGTATGGCAGAAACCCAGATACCAGAGGACATGAGCCAGAGACTTGTAAGACATGAAATGGAGTATATGGCATATCAATTCAAAGCATATAATATGTGTAAGCAAGGTTAGGGTCATCAGGTCAATGTAAAGAGTCCAGAGCCACATTGATAGGACATTTAGGATTCCATGTAGAATGGTGAAAAGTCCAGCATGGTGTTCAACCCCTTTGGTGCTAGGGTATCCAGCATGTATATCCACCTGGTCTCAAGTCTGAGCAGTCGATTGCCCCTATTGCCCCCCCCTTGTTAGTGGTGGCACATGGTCTATAAGCATAGTTCTAAGACTTGAGACACTATGCTTACAACGGGCAAAGTGGCGCGCTACTGGCTGATCGGAGTTACCCTTATCAAGGACATCTCTAATCGCACAGCGGTGGTTGGCCATACGTTCCCGAAATGTAGTGACCGTCTTGCCTATGTAAACAAGGGAGCATGGGCAAATCAACATGTAAATTACATAAGTGCTCATACATGAAAGTCTATAGTTGATTTTATATTGCTTGTTGGTGTGTGGGTGTTGGAATGTTTCTCCTTTCAGCATGCTGTCACAAGTCACACAGTCCCCACATTTAAAGCAACCCTTCTTGTTTGATTTTAACCAGGTGGTACCCTCATAGCACTTCATGGGGTCAGTTTTAACTAGTAGGTCTCTCAAGTTTTTGGCTCGACGATAAACAACCCTAGGGGGCTGTTTATGCAGAAATGGTAGTGTTTTGTCGGTGTTAATAAAGTCCCAATGTTTGGAAACCATGTTCTTTACATCAGAAGGGGGGGACACAACAAAAAAGCGAAATTACAAGAAGAAATAGACATTGTGTTCAACCTCAGTGACAGGCGTCTCACTGAGGTGGAACATAGTGTACTCAATCGTGGCCTTTCCTTCATACCAACTCCTAACCATGATAAATTTCATAAGATTGTTGATGTACACAACTTACAGAGGAAGTTGAAATTGAAAGATTTTTTCAAGGACAAAGTACAGGACACTTCCACTGAACATGTATTTAGACCTAGATCCACTTTTGAACCTGCCATCACACACTCTTCTATAAAAGGGTACACCCGTATGATTTGCCATGACATTGATAAAGATCAAGAAAAACCCCATTTTCCCAACTTGACACCTAAAGAATTCAGGGCTATCAAGGATCTTATTGATGATCAAACTATCATCATAGTCCGGCGGATAAAGGCGGCGGAATCGTCATTATGAACTATGACGATTACCGCCAAGAGGCCAAACGCCAACTTGCCGATGAGAATGTATACACACGCCTTAGAGGTAATCCCACAAAAATGTTCAAAAAACTAGTTGATCAGTCCCTGAGGTCTGCAGGTGAGGCCTGTATTCTGAATGAGAATGAATTAGCTTTCCTTACGGTTGATTTTCCAATAATACCGGTTCTGTATTTGTTACCCAAGGTCCATAAGACACTAACTAATCCCCCTGGCAGACCAATTGTCTCTGCTAGGGGCTCATTGTTTTCAAATATCGCTAAATACATTGATCACCACTTACAGCAAGTGGTAAAGGATACTTTTGCATATTTGAAAGACTCACCTAGTCTCATAAAATTTCTTACCACATTTGATCAGTTGCAGGTTGGTGACATCCTGGTTACCATAGATGTTGACAGTCTGTATACCTCCATTCCTCACGTGGGAGGTGTGCAGGCTGTCAGGTCCATGGTGGTAGGATCTCAGCAATATAATGGCCCCCCTATCGAGTTTCTTTTGGAACTCTTACAAATTTGTTTGGAGAAAACTATTTTAAATTCGAAAAGGATTTTTACCTGCAGATCTCGGGGACCGCTATGGGGTCAAATATGGCCCCTACATATGCCAACCTCTACATGTCCTGGTACGAACAGTTTGTTATGCGACCCCAGGACATGATAGAGGTGGCATATTATACCAGGTACATTGAAGATGTTTTTCTCATCTGGAGGGGCACCGTTGACAGTTTGAACTCTTGGGTTAATGGATTAAATAGTTTGACACTTCCAATCAAATTTAAAATGGAATATGATGCTGATATGGTCCATTTTTTGGACCTCAACATCTTCAAAGTGACTAATGAAGGAGTCTGTAGGTTTGGTACATCTTTATATACCAAGCCTACAGACAGAAACTCCCTATTGGAAGCCCATAGCTATCATCCGATACATCAAAAAAATGGGATAATCGCCTCTCAGCTCACTCGAGTCCTACGTAATAATACCGAGGCATGTTATAGAGAGACTCAATTGGACGAGATGTCCAATAAGTTAATTGCACGTGGATATGATGATGAGCTGGTTAGGGAAATTAAGGAAAAAGTGGTGAAACGCTCAGAGGGCGCAGTAGTCACCGTGAAGGACAACACCATACCGGATGAGTGTCTTAATTTTATCACCACTTTTGATCCTATGCACCAAGATGTAAAGAACATGGTTTCCAAACATTGGGACTTGATTAACACCGACAAAACACTACGGCCTAGATTTAGAGTTTGGCGGTAGCCGTCAAAACCAGCGTTAGAGGCTCCTAACGCTGGTTTTGGGCGCCCGCTGGTATTTGGAGTCAGTGATTAAAGGGTCTAACGCTCACTTTACAGCCGCGACTTTTCCATACCGCAGATCCCCCTACGCCATTTGCGTAGCCTATCTTTTCAATGGGATCTTCCTAACGCCGGTATTTAGAGTCGTTTCTGCAGTGAGCGTTAGAGCTCTAACGACAAGATTCCAGCCGCCTGAAAATAGCAGGAGTTAAGAGCTTTCTGGCTAACGCCGGTTTATAAAGCTCTTAACTACTGTACCCTAAAGTACACTAACACCCATAAACTACCTATGTACCCCTAAACCGAGGTCCCCCCACATCGCCGCCACTCGATTAAAATTTTTAACCCCTAATCTGCCGACCGCCACCTACGTTATACTTATGTACCCCTAATCTGCTGCCCCTAACACCGCCGACCCCTGTATTATATCTATTAACCCCTAACTTGCCCCCCACAACGTCGCCGCAAGCTACTTAAAATAATTAACCCCTAATCTTCCGACCGCAAATCGCCGCCACCTACGTTATCCCTATGTACCCCTAATCTGCTACCCCTAACATCGCCGACCCCTATGTTATATTTATTAACCCCTAATCTGCCCCCCTCAACGTCGCCGACACCTACCTACACTTATTAACCCGTAATCTGCCGAGCGGACCTGAGCGCTACTATAATAAAGTTATTAACCCCTAATCCGCCTCACTAACCCTATCATAAATAGTATTAACCCCTAATCTGCCCTCCCTAACATCGCCGACACCTACCTTCAATTATTAACCCCTAATCTGCCGACCGGAGCTCACCGCTATTCTAATAAATGTATTAACCCCTAAAGCTAAGTCTAACCCTAACACTAACACCCCCCTAAGTTAAATATAATTTTTATCTAACGAAATAAATTAACTCTTATTAAATAAATAATTCCTATTTAAAGCTAAATACTTACCTGTAAAATACATCCTAATATAGCTACAATATAAATTATAATTATATTATAGCTATTTTAGGATTAATATTTATTTTACAGGCAACTTTGTAATTATTTTAACCAGGTACAATAGCTATTAAATAGTTAAGAACTATTTAATAGTTACCTAGTTAAAATAATAACAAATTTACCTGTAAAATAAATCCTAACCTAAGATATAATTAAACCTAACACTACCCTATCAATAAAATAATTAAATAAACTACCTACAATTACCTACAATTAACCTAACACTACACTATCAATAAATTAATTAAACACAATTGCTACAAATAAATACAATTAAATAAACTATCTAAAGTACAAAAAATAAAAAAGAACTAAGTTACAGAAAATAATAAAATATTTACAAACATAAGAAAAATATTACAACAATTTTAAACTAATTACACCTACTCTAAGCCCCCTAATAAAATAACAAAGCCCCCCAAAATAAAAAATTCCCTACCCTATTGTAAAATACAAATATTACAAGCTCTTTTACCTTACCAGCCCTGAACAGGGCCCTTTGCGGGGCATGCCCCAAGAATTTCAGCTCTTTTGCCTGTAAAAAAAAACATACAATACCCCCCCCCCAACATTACAACCCACCACCCACATACCCCTAATCTAACCCAAACCCCCCTTAAATAAACCTAACACTACCCCCCTGATGATCTTCCTACCTTGTCTTCACCATGCCAGGTTCACCGATCCGTCCTGGCTCCAAGATCTTCATCCAACCCAAGCGGGGGCTAGACATCCACTGAAGAAGTCCAGAAGAGGGTCCAAAGTCTTCCTCCTATCCGGCAAGAAGAGGACATCCGGACCGGCAAACATCTTCTCCAAGCGGCATCTTCTATCTTCTTCCATCCGATGACGACCGGCTCCATCTTGAAGACCTCCAGCGCGGATCCATCCTCTTCTTCCGACGACTAGACGACGAATGACGGTTCCTTTAAGGGACGTCATCCAAGATGGCGTCCCTCGAATTCCGATTGGCTGATAGGATTCTATCAGCCAATCGGAATTAAGGTAGGAATTTTCTGATTGGCTGATGGAATCAGCCAATCAGAATATAGTTCAATCCGATTGGCTGATCCAATCAGCCAATCAGATTGAGCTCGCATTCTATTGGCTGTTCCGATCAGCCAATAGAATGCAAGCTCAATCTGATTGGCTGATTGGATCAGCCAATCGGATTGAACTATATTCTGATTGGCTGATTCCATCAGCCAATCAGAAAATTCCTACCTTAATTCCGATTGGCTGATAGAATCCTATCAGCCAATCGGAATTCGAGGGACGCCATCTTGGATGACGTCCCTTAAAGGAACCGTCATTCGTCGTCTAGTCGTCGGAAGAAGAGGATGGATCCGCGCTGGAGGTCTTCAAGATGGAGCCGGTCGTCATCGGATGGAAGAAGATAGAAGATGCCGCTTGGAGAAGATGTTTGCCGGTCCGGATGTCCTCTTCTTGCCGGATAGGAGGAAGACTTTGGACCCTCTTCTGGACTTCTTCAGTGGATGTCTAGCCCCCGCTTGGGTTGGATGAAGATCTTGGAGCCAGGACGGATCGGTGAACCTGGCATGGTGAAGACAAGGTAGGAAGATCATCAGGGGGGTAGTGTTAGGTTTATTTAAGGGGGGTTTGGGTTAGATTAGGGGTATGTGGGTGGTGGGTTGTAATGTTGGGGGGGGGTATTGTATGTTTTTTTTTACAGGCAAAAGAGCTGAAATTCTTGGGGCATGCCCCGCAAAGGGCCCTGTTCAGGGCTGGTAAGGTAAAAGAGCTTGTAATATTTGTATTTTAGAATAGGGTAGGGAATTTTTTATTTTGGGGGTCTTTGTTATTTTATTAGGGGGCTTAGAGTAGGTGTAATTAGTTTAAAATTGTTGTAATATTTTTCTTATGTTTGTAAATATTTTATTATTTTCTGTAACTTAGTTCTTTTTTATTTTTTGTACTTTAGATAGTTTATTTAATTGTATTTATTTGTAGCAATTGTGTTTAATTAATTTATTGATAGTGTAGTGTTAGGTTAATTGTAGGTAATTGTAGGTAGTTTATTTAATTATTTTATTGATAGGGTAGTGTTAGGTTTAATTATATCTTAGGTTAGGATTTATTTTACAGGTAAATTTGTTATTATTTTAACTAGGTAACTATTAAATAGTTCTTAACTATTTAATAGCTATTGTACCTGGTTAAAATAATTACAAAGTTGCCTGTAAAATAAATATTAATCCTAAAATAGCTATAATATAATTATAATTTATATTGTAGCTATATTAGGATGTATTTTACAGGTAAGTATTTAGCTTTAAATAGGAATTATTTATTTAATAAGAGTTAATTTATTTCGTTAGATAAAAATTATATTTAACTTAGGGGGGTGTTAGTGTTAGGGTTAGACTTAGCTTTAGGGGTTAATACATTTATTAGAATAGCGGTGAGCTCCGGTCGGCAGATTAGGGGTTAATAATTGAAGGTAGGTGTCGGCGATGTTAGGGAGGGCAGATTAGGGGTTAATACTATTTATGATAGGGTTAGTGAGGCGGATTAGGGGTTAATAACTTTATTATAGTAGCGCTCAGGTCCGCTCGGCAGATTAGGGGTTAATAAGTGTAGGCAGGTGTCGGCGACGTTGTGGGGGGCAGATTAGGGGTTAATAAATATAACATAGGGGTCGGCGATGTTAGGGCAGCAGATTAGGGGTACATAGGGATAACGTAGGTGGCGGCGGTTTACGGAGCGGCAGATTAGGGGTTAAAAGTGTAATGCAGGGGTCAGCGATAGCGGGGGCGGCAGATTAGGGGTTAATAAGTGTAAGGTTAGGGGTGTTTAGACTCGGGGTACATGTTAGAGTGTTAGGTGCAGACGTAGGAAGTGTTTCCCCATAGGAAACAATGGGGCTGCGTTAAGAGCTGAACGCTGCTTTTTTGCAGGTGTTAGGTTTTTTTTCAGCTCAAACTGCCCCATTGTTTCCTATGGGAGAATCGTGCACGAGCACGTTTTTGATGCCGGCCGCGTCCGTAAGCAACTCTGGTATCGAGAGTTGCATTTGCGGTAAATATGCTCTACGCTCCTTTTTTGGAGCCTAACGCAGCATTTGTTTGAACTCTCGATACCAGAGTTAAATTTATGGTGCGGCCAGAAAAAAACCCGCGGAGCGTTAACAGCCCTTTTACCGCCGAACTCCAAATCTAGGCCTACCATTTCTGCATAAACAACCCACTAGGGTTGTTTATCGTCGAGCCAAAAACTTGAGAGACCTACTAGTTAAAACTGACCCCATGAAGTGCTATGAGGGTACCACCTGGTTAAAATCAAACAAGAAGGGTTGCTTTAAATGTGGGGACTGTGTGACTTGTGACAGCATGCTGAAAGGAGAAACATTCCAACACCCACACACCAGCAAGCGATATAAAATCAACTATAGACTTTCATGTATGAGCACTTATGTAATTTACATGTTGATTTGCCCATGCTCCCTTGTTTACATAGGCAAGACGGTCACTACATTTCGGGAACGTATGGCCAACCACCGCTGTGCGATTAGAGATGCCCTTGATAAGGGTAACTCTGATCAGCCAGTAGCGCGCCACTTTGCCCGTTGTAAGCATAGTGTCTCAAGTCTTAGAACTATGCTTATAGACCATGTGCCACCACTAACAAGGGGGGGCAATAGGGGCAATCGACTGCTCAGACTTGAGACCAGGTGGATATACATGCTGGATACCCTAGCACCAAAGGGGTTGAACACCATACTGGACTTTTCACCATTCTACATGGAATCCTAAATGTCCTATCAATGTGGCTCTGGACTCTTTACATTGACCTGATGACCCTAACCTTGCTTAGACATATTATATGCTTTGAATTGATATGCCATATACTCCATTTCATGTCTTACAAGTCTCTGGCTCATGTCCTCTGGTATCTGGGTTTCTGCCATACTCTGGGATACATGATCATAGTGAATGTATACTAGTTGAGTATTTAAGCATATGCATTGGATGATAGCAGAATATATTAAATATGCTATATTAAATATGCTATATTAAATATGCTATTCTCAATTTCGGATATAGTTGAAGTTCGATTACAGAGTATACGTTACACTAATCATGTCCTGCACTGTTTGTATTTGTCCTCCATATGTATAATTGGATCATTGGATCTGTTTTAAATTTATGTTTTTAATGTTAGTATCCATTATGCGGCACCTGGAATATACAGATTTACTGCGGTATCTATACTGATCGCTATGTTTTGTTTACAATTAGGTATCTAGGCCATGCCATTGGCCGTTACACCGCGTCTGTATATCCCCTAGGCAACCGAAGTCTGAGCGTAACTCACGCTGATGACGTCACTTCCGCCTGGCACGGCACACAGGCCGCACTCGTGGCTCGGCGTCTAATGGAGCTACACATATGTATATAAGGTGATGGGATTACTAAGGGGGTATACTGCTTTTGTAATTTTTTCAAGCTGTATCGTGCATTTGATAAAGGGGGCGAAATGCCTCCGAAACGTCATGTTTTTTAATGTAACTTATTAAATGTTATGTTTTACCTAACCAGTGAGTGCCTTTTTTGTGCTGGATATATATATATATATATATATATATATATATATATATATATATATTTATATGCACTGGCACAAACGCTAACTTGCACACATGCTCACAGATCTGTACACACATGGTCACTGATAGGTATATACACACACCGACCTCTGTTCCATATTTCATCATCATATTATAAAAACAGATTCTAACAATTATGCATATCTAGTTTGGCCATTCACAGACACACACACACATTTTTTTATATATTGTGACAGAATCCAAGGCATAGTAATGGAAGGTGTCTATATTCCCTCAAAAGTGCTGCAGTGCGGGGTATGGTCTGACAACTCCAGGGAGAATTGTTATGTTTGTTTGCCACATAGAGAAAATATGTGATTTATTTCTGGGTCCCTGGGGTGGAGTATTTGGAGAGTAGGGTGGGCCAGTGCTCCACCCCGCAGTTTGCAGGTAGCACATTATGTCAAAATGTCCAGTCCAGGAATTCTGTCTGACTCAGCTAGCTACTCACCTGCATGTGGTAATTGACAGCAGGTGCTAATAAAATCCCCAGTCAGGGTTTGAGAGGTAGATTTGCCAGCAGTAAAGGAAAACTGCAAACACTCTCCTGAGAGACTGAGAGAAATTATCTCTAAAGGACAAAGTTTGAAAGTTCTGTGCAATATTACTTTTGTGAAAAAAGCTACTTAGTGCAGACAGTTGTACTTGTCAGTAAGTGCTCAGTGGAGCAAGCATCTTTTGTTTTGTTTATGTTTATTTTGCCTGTTTTTTGCCAGACCTGTTAATAAACAGACTGTATTTTATAAAGCTACAACCTTGTGTGGTGTTTCCAGCTTTAAGGACTGTGTGTTTCCAAGATCCCAGGTCACATATGGTGGAGGTAGCGGGCAACACACTGATAGTCTGTTAAGGAAACAATACCACACTTAAAATGGAGGAAGTTGTAAAGGCTTTACTACAGGCTACGGCCTCACAGCAACAGGCCACTGCCACACAGCAGCAAGCTACTGCCAGCCAGCAAGAAAATATTGCAGTGCTACAAAAACTGGTATTAACACAAAGAGAGGAACAGCAGAATATCACACTTACCATGCAGCAGGAGATTCGAGGCTTATCTGAAAGACTGGGCAGGTGTGCTGCAGAAATTCCACACAGTTCTAAGACTCTGAGAGTGAGTAACTATTTGCAAAAGATGGTGGCTACAGATGATGTGGAGGCTTACCTGATGGCTTTTGAAAGGACAGCCGAAAGAGAAGGGTGGCCTGCGTCTGAATGGGCAAGTCTCCTTGCGCCATTTCTGAGTGGAGAACCTCAGAAGGCATATTATGATTTGGAGCCTGAGCAGGCCAGTGACTATAAAAAGCTAAAAACAGAAATCTTGGCCCGCCTGGGAGTAACGACAGCAGTAAGGGCCCAGCGATTTCACTCCTGGACTTACAGTCAAGACAAAGCCGTGCGGTCACAGATGTTTGACTTGATACATCTTGCCAGGAAATGGCTACAGCCAGAGGTCAACTCAGCTAGTCACATTGTGGAACAGCTCGTGATGGACCGGTTCCTGCGAGGATTGCCTGTTTCCCTGCGGCGGTGGGTCAGCCAGAGTGAACCTAAAACTGCTGACGGTCTAGTTGCCCTGGTGGAATGCTATTTGACTGCCGGAGAGTTTCTACAAATCCCCAACCAGGAAAGACCTAGAACCCCGAAGATCCAGAGTCCGAGTAAATTGGGTAAGACTGTTCCAGGGAAAAGGGGGTATCGGGAGGAGCAGATGGGTTTTTACAACCCGAGGGACATTACAGCAAGGGACAAGAGTTTTGTGAGGCAGGAAGGGTCCACAATAGCCTCAAAGATGTTGTCTAATGCTAATATTAAATGTTTTCAATGTAAAGAGTATGGACATTTTGCAAAGGACTGCCCTGAGAATGATGTTGCTATGGAATGTAATGTTGGCAATATGAGAGACAATTATTCATTGTACTCTCGCTCAGTATATGTAATTACCAAAAATGATTGTTTAAATGGCCACCCTTGGTGCACTGTAAGGGTGGAGGGAAATGAAATTAAAGCTTTGCTGGACTCTGGTAGCATGGTTACGCTCATAGACAGGGGTCTGTTGAGAAATACTCCTATTGATAATTACCAGAACCTAGATATTGCTTGTGTCCATGGGGACATACACAAGTATCCAACTGCTAAAGTACTTATTGAAACTCAAAATGGCCCTATAAATCATAGAGTTGGTTTAGTGGATAAATTAGTCCATGAAATGATAATAGGCAGAGATTTTCCCCATTTTTTGAATCTATGGGATGCTGCTGAGGAAAATTCCCCGGATTCAGTAGAGGGCGCTGTTTGTGACTTTCCTTTTTCTGATTTATTGGGGGATGACTTAGACAAAATAACTCCTGCTAGAGGGAAACACTCAACCCCTATGGAAACCCTAGTTGGAGATAATACTGAACAGAATAATACAGGTCAATCTAATATATCTGAACCTGATGTAGAAATAACTGACCTAGAGGTTAGCCCAAGTAACTTTAGGGCTGCACAATGGGAGGATCCAACTTTAGCTGTGGCTAGAAACTATATTTCCATAAGAAATGGCACCCCCATTAATACTGATAAAGCACTCACCTATCCATACTTTGAAGTGGAAAATGATTTATTGTACAGAGTTGGGAAAAAGGAGTCTGTTAAACAGCTGTTAGTACCCCAGGCATATCGACACACTGTATTAAATCTGGCACATAGCCACATACTTGGGGGGCACTTGGGGATTGAAAAAACCAGAGAGAGAATTCTTAGGAGGTTTTATTGGCCAGGTGTAATGGCATCTATCACAAATTATTGTTCTTCTTGTCCTGAATGCCAATTAACTGCCCCTTACAGCATACCGTAGCCCCTTGGTGCCCTTACCCATAATTGAGGTCCCATTTGAACGCATTGGTATGGATTTTGTGGGTCCTCTTGTAAAGTCTGCAAGGGGGCACCAGTATATATTGGTAATAGTAGACTATGCTACACGTTACCCTGAGGCAATACCTATGCGTACTACTTCAGCAAAAGCAATTGCTAAGGAGTTAATGTTAATGTTCAGCCGTGTTGGGATTCCCAAAGAAATATTAACAGACCAAGGCACTCCATTTATGTCGAGAATTACAAAGGAGTTGTGTAATCTTCTTCATATAAAGCATCTGAAAACATCCGTATATCACCCACAAACTGATGGTCTGGTAGAGCGATTTAATAAAACACTAAAGGCTATGCTCAAAAAAGTAATTGATAAAGATTGAAAAAACTGGGATTTCCTTTTGCCTTATTTAATGTTTTCCATCCGAGAGGTCCCTCAAGCTTCTACTGGGTTTTCGCCCTTTGAACTTTTGTATGGAAGACACCCCAGAGGGCTGCTAGACATAGCTAAGGAGACTTGGGAACAGGAGTCAACCCCTCACAGAAGTGTGATTGAACATATAACTCAGATGCAGGATCGGATGACAGCCATTATGCCCATAGTTAGAGAACACATGGAAAATGCCCAACAGCACCAGCAGAAGAGCTATAATAGAAATGCCAGGGTTCGTGTGTTTAATCCAGGAAACAGAGTACTAGTCCTGGTTCCCACTGTAGAGAACAAAGTTTTGGCAACATGGCATGGGCCATATGAAGTCATTGACAGAGTGGGGGAAGTAAATTATAAAGTAAGACAGCCTGGGAGGCGAAAGGAGGTACAGATTTACCATGTGCATTTACTTAAACCGTGGAAAGAAAGAGAAACACTTGTGGCTATAAAAACAGCAGACCTCCCTACAATGGAGGAGCATGAACCCGTAGTCAATATCTCAGAAACCCTGACTATTCACCAGAAGAGGGAGGTAACAGACTTCATCAGATTAAATAAAGATGTTTTCTCCTCAGTCCCAGGAAGAACTACGATAATAGAGCATGACATTGTCACTGAACCGTGAAAAAGGATAAATCTAAAGCCATATAGAATACCTGAAGCCCGGAGGGAAGCAATCAAATTAGAAGTAAAGAAAATGCTGGACCTTGGGGTAATTGAAGAATCCCAAAGTGACTGGAGTAGCCCAATTGTGCTTGTACCAAAGCCTGATGGCACAATCAGGTTTTGTAATGATTACCGGAAGCTGAATGCAATATCCAAGTTTGATGCATACCCCATGCCAAGGGTTGATGAACTTGTGGAGAGACTCGGGAGAGCCAGGTACCTTACCACATTGAATTTGACCAAGGGTTATTGGCAAGTGCCGCTTACAGGACGGGCAAAGGAAAAGACTGCCTTCTCTACTCCAGATGGGCTCTTCCAATACAAGGTGTTACCTTTTGGCCTACATGGTGCTCCAGCAACATTTAAAAGAATGATGGACTGGATATTAAGGCCACATGCTCATTATGCTGCAGCTTACTTAGATGACTTGGTCATACATAGCGAAGATTGGGAGTCTCACTTGCCAAAAGTGCAAGCTGTCCTTAATTCCATAAGAAATGCCGGTCTGACAGCAAATCCGAGTAAATGTACCATTGGCTTGGAGGAGGCCAAGTATCTTGGCTATTCCATTGGAAGAGGAATAGTAAAGCCACAACTTGCTAAAGTTGAAGCCATAAGGAATTGGCCACGACCTATGACGTAGAAACAGGTCAGAACATTTCTTGGGCTTGTTGGCTACTACAGAAGGTTTATCTCCAACTTTGCTACTATAGCGGGTCCTTTAACTGACCTCACTAAAGCAAAAGCTCCAGTAATAGTGAAATGGTCCTCTGAAGCTGAACAGGCATTTCAAAATCTCAAGGAAGCCATCTGTAGACAACCAGTGTTAGTCACCCCTGATTTTTCAAAGGAGTTTGTTTTACAGACGGATGCCTCTGATGTAGGGCTTGGAGCAGTGCTTTCCCAGGAAAGTCAAAGTGAAGAGCACCCAATACTATACCTGAGCCGTAAACTTCAACCTAGAGAAAAGAACTATTCGATTGTTGAAAAGGAGTGTCTAGCAATTAAATGGGCTGTTGAAACTCTCAAATATTATTTGCTGGGCAGAAAATTTAGACTAGTTACTGATCATGCACCTCTCAAATGGATGAGTCAAAATAAGGATAATAATAGTAGAGTTACACGCTGGTTCCTTAGTTTGCAACCCTATCTCTTCTCAGTAGAACACAGGGCAGGAAGTAAACAGGGTAATGCTGATGGCCTTTCACGTATGCATACGCTTTTGGCCATGGTCTCTCACCCCACTAGGTCTGAGCTGGCGGGGAGGATGTGTGACAGAATCCAAGGCATAGTAATGGAAGGTTTCTATATTCCCTCAAAAGTGCTGCAGTGCGGGGTATGGTCTGACAACCCCAGGGAGAATTGTTATGTTTGTTTGCCACATAGAGAAAATATGTGATTTATTTCTGGGTCCCTGGGGTGGAGTATTTGGAGAGTAGGGTGGGCCAGTGCTCCACCCCGCAGTTTGCAGGTAGCACATTATGTCAAAAAGTCCAGTCCAGGAATTCTGTCTGACTCAGCTAGCTACTCACCTGCATGTGGTAATTGACAGCAGGTGCTAATAAAATCCCCAGTCAGGGTTTGAGAGGTAGATTTGCCAGCAGTAAAGGAAAACTGCAAACACTCTCCTGAGAGACTGAGAGAAATTATCTCTAAAGGACAAAGTTTGAAAGGTCTGTGCAATATTACTTTTGTGAAAAAAGCTACTTAGTGCAGACAGTTGTACTTGTCAGTAAGTGCTCAGTGGAGCAAGCATCTTTTGTTTTGTTTATGTTTATTTTGCCTGTTTTTTGCCAGACCTGTTAATAAACAGACTGTATTTTATAAAGCTACAACCTTGTGTGGTGTTTCCAGCTTTAAGGACTGTGTGTTTCCAAGATCCCAGGTCACATATGGTGGAGGTAGCGGGCAACACACTGATAGTCTGTTAAGGAAACAATACCACACTTAAAATGGAGGAAGTTGTAAAGGCTTTACTACAGGCTACGGCCTCACAGCAACAGGCCACTGCCACACAGCAGCAAGCTACTGCCAGCCAGCAAGAAAATATTGCAGTGCTACAAAAACTGGTATTAACACAAAGAGAGGAACAGCAGAATATCACACTTACCATGCAGCAGGAGATTCGAGGCTTATCTGAAAGACTGGGCAGGTGTGCTGCAGAAATTCCACACAGTTCTAAGACTCTGAGAGTGAGTAACTATTTGCAAAAGATGGTGGCTACAGATGATGTGGAGGCTTACCTGATGGCTTTTGAAAGGACAGCCGAAAGAGAAGGGTGGCCTGCGTCTGAATGGGCAAGTCTCCTTGCGCCATTTCTGAGTGGAGAACCTCAGAAGGCATATTATGATTTGGAGCCTGAGCAGGCCAGTGACTATAAAAAGCTAAAAACAGAAATCTTGGCCCGCCTGGGAGTAACGACAGCAGTAAGGGCCCAGCGATTTCACTCCTGGACTTACAGTCAAGACAAAGCCGTGCGGTCACAGATGTTTGACTTGATACATCTTGCCAGGAAATGGCTACAGCCAGAGGTCAACTCAGCTAGTCACATTGTGGAACAGCTCGTGATGGACCGGTTCCTGCGAGGATTGCCTGTTTCCCTGCGGCGGTGGGTCAGCCAGAGTGAACCTAAAACTGCTGACGGTCTAGTTGCCCTGGTGGAACGCTATTTGACTGCCGGAGAGTTTCTACAAATCCCCAACCAGGAAAGACCTAGAACCCCGAAGATCCAGAGTCCCAGTAAATTGGGTAAGACTGTTCCAGGGAAAAGGGGGTATCGGGAGGAGCAGATGGGTTTTTACAACCCGAGGGACATTACAGCAAGGGACAAGAGTTTTGTGAGGCAGGAAGGGTCCACAATAGCCTCAAAGATGTTGTCTAATGCTAATATTAAATGTTTTCAATGTAAAGAGTATGGACATTTTGCAAAGGACTGCCCTGAGAATGATGTTGCTATGGAATGTAATGTTGGCAATATGAGAGACAATTATTCATTGTACTCTCGCTCAGTATATGTAATTACCAAAAATGATTGTTTAAATGGCCACCCTTGGTGCACTGTAAGGGTGGAGGGAAATGAAATTAAAGCTTTGCTGGACTCTGGTAGCATGGTTACGCTCATAGACAGGGGTCTGTTGAGAAATACTCCTATTGATAATTACCAGAACCTAGATATTGCTTGTGTCCATGGGGACATACACAAGTATCCAACTGCTAAAGTACTTATTGAAACTCAAAATGGCCCTATAAATCATAGAGTTGGTTTAGTGGATAAATTAGTCCATGAAATGATAATAGGCAGAGATTTTCCCCATTTTTTGAATCTATGGGATGCTGCTGAGGAAAATTCCCCGGATTCAGTAGAGGGCGCTGTTTGTGACTTTCCTTTTTCTGATTTATTGGGGGATGACTTAGACAAAATAACTCCTGCTAGAGGGAAACACTCAACCCCTATGGAAACCCTAGTTGGAGATAATACTGAACAGAATAATACAGGTCAATCTAATATATCTGAACCTGATGTAGAAATAACTGACCTAGAGGTTAGCCCAAGTAACTTTAGGGCTGCACAATGGGAGGATCCAACTTTAGCTGTGGCTAGAAACTATATTTCCATAAGAAATGGCACCCCCATTAATACTGATAAAGCACTCACCTATCCATACTTTGAAGTGGAAAATGATTTATTGTACAGAGTTGGGAAAAAGGAGTCTGTTAAACAGCTGTTAGTACCCCAGGCATATCGACACACTGTATTAAATCTGGCACATAGCCACATACTTGGGGGGCACTTGGGGATTGAAAAAACCAGAGAGAGAATTCTTAGGAGGTTTTATTGGCCAGGTGTAATGGCATCTATCACAAATTATTGTTCTTCTTGTCCTGAATGCCAATTAACTGCCCCTTACAGCATACCGTAGCCCCTTGGTGCCCTTACCCATAATTGAGGTCCCATTTGAACGCATTGGTATGGATTTTGTGGGTCCTCTTGTAAAGTCTGCAAGGGGGCACCAGTATATATTGGTAATAGTAGACTGTGCTACACGTTACCCTGAGGCAATACCTATGCGTACTACTTCAGCAAAAGCAATTGCTAAGGGTTAATGTTAATGTTCAGCCGTGTTGGGATTCCCAAAGAAATATTAACAGACCAAGGCACTCCATTTATGTCGAGAATTACAAAGGAGTTGTGTAATCTTCTTCATATAAAGCATCTGAAAACATCCGTATATCACCCACAAACTGATGGTCTGGTAGAGCGATTTAATAAAACACTAAAGGCTATGCTCAAAAAAGTAATTGATAAAGATTGAAAAAACTGGGATTTCCTTTTGCCTTATTTAATGTTTTCCATCCGAGAGGTCCCTCAAGCTTCTACTGGGTTTTCGCCCTTTGAACTTTTGTATGGAAGACACCCCAGAGGGCTGCTAGACATAGCTAAGGAGACTTGGGAACAGGAGTCAACCCCTCACAGAAGTGTGATTGAACATATAACTCAGATGCAGGATCGGATGACAGCCATTATGCCCATAGTTAGAGAACACATGGAAAATGCCCAACAGCACCAGCAGAAGAGCTATAATAGAAATGCCAGGGTTCATGTGTTTAATCCAGGAAACAGAGTACTAGTCCTGGTTCCCACTGTAGAGAACAAAGTTTTGGCAACATGGCATGGGCCATATGAAGTCATTGACAGAGTGGGGGAAGTAAATTATAAAGTAAGACAGCCTGGGAGGGGAAAGGAGGTACAGATTTACCATGTGCATTTACTTAAACCGTGGAAAGAAAGAGAAACACTTGTGGCTATAAAAACAGCAGACCTCCCTACAATGGAGGAGCATGAACCCGTAGTCAATATCTCAGAAACCCTGACTATTCACCAGAAGAGGGAGGTAACAGACTTCATCAGATTAAATAAAGATGTTTTCTCCTCAGTCCCAGGAAGAACTACGATAATAGAGCATGACATTGTCACTGAACCGGGAAAAAGGATAAATCTAAAGCCATATAGAATACCTGAAGCCCGGAGGGAAGCAATCAAATTAGAAGTAAAGAAAATGCTGGACCTTGGGGTAATTGAAGAATCCCAAAGTGACTGGAGTAGCCCAATTGTGCTTGTACCAAAGCCTGATGGCACAATCAGGTTTTGTAATGATTACCGGAAGCTGAATGCAATATCCAAGTTTGATGCATACCCCATGCCAAGGGTTGATGAACTTGTGGAGAGACTCGGGAGAGCCAGGTACCTTACCACATTGAATTTGACCAAGGGTTATTGGCAAGTGCCGCTTACAGGACGGGCAAAGGAAAAGACTGCCTTCTCTACTCCAGATGGGCTCTTCTAATACAAGGTGTTACCTTTTGGCCTACATGGTGCTCCAGCAACATTTCAAAGAATGATGGACCGGATATTAAGGCCACATGCTCATTATGCTGCAGCTTACTTAGATGACTTGGTCATACATAGCGAAGATTGGGAGTCTCACTTGCCAAAAGTGCAAGCTGTCCTTAATTCCATAAGAAATGCCGGTCTGACAGCAAATCCGAGTAAATGTACCATTGGCTTGGAGGAGGCCAAGTATCTTGGCTATTCCATTGGAAGAGGAATAGTAAAGCCACAACTTGCTAAAGTTGAAGCCATAAGGAATTGGCCACGACCTATGACGTAGAAACAGGTCAGAACATTTCTTGGGCTTGTTGGCTACTACAGAAGGTTTATCTCCAACTTTGCTACTATAGCGGGTCCTTTAACTGACCTCACTAAAGCAAAAGCTCCAGTAATAGTGAAATGGTCCTCTGAAGCTGAACAGGCATTTCAAAATCTCAAGGAAGCCATCTGTAGACAACCAGTGTTAGTCACCCCTGATTTTTCAAAGGAGTTTGTTTTACAGACGGATGCCTCTGATGTAGGGCTTGGAGCAGTGCTTTCCCAGGAAAGTCAAAGTGAAGAGCACCCAATACTATACCTGAGCCGTAAACTTCAACCTAGAGAAAAGAACTATTCGATTGTTGAAAAGGAGTGTCTAGCAATTAAATGGGCTGTTGAAACTCTCAAATATTATTTGCTGGGCAGAAAATTTAGACTAGTTACTGATCATGCACCTCTCAAATGGATGAGTCAAAATAAGGATAATAATAGTAGAGTTACACGCTGGTTCCTTAGTTTGCAACCCTATCTCTTCTCAGTAGAACACAGGGCAGGAAGTAAACAGGGTAATGCTGATGGCCTTTCACGTATGCATACGCTTTTGGCCATGGTCGCTCACCCCACTAGGTCTGAGCTGGCGGGGAGGATGTGTGACAGAATCCAAGGCATAGTAATGGAAGGTGTCTATATTCCCTCAAAAGTGCTGCAGTGCGGGGTATGGTCTGACAACCCCAGGGAGAATTGTTATGTTTGTTTGCCACATAGAGAAAATATGTGATTTATTTCTGGGTCCCTGGGGTGGAGTATTTGGAGAGTAGGGTGGGCCAGTGCTCCACCCCGCAGTTTGCAGGTAGCACATTATGTCAAAAAGTCCAGTCCAGGAATTCTGTCTGACTCAGCTAGCTACTCACCTGCATGTGGTAATTGACAGCAGGTGCTAATAAAATCCCCAGTCAGGGTTTGAGAGGTAGATTTGCCAGCAGTAAAGGAAAACTGCAAACACTCTCCTGAGAGACTGAGAGAAATTATCTCTAAAGGACAAAGTTTGAAAGGTCTGTGCAATATTACTTTTGTGAAAAAAGCTACTTAGTGCAGACAGTTGTACTTGTCAGTAAGTGCTCAGTGGAGCAAGCATCTTTTGTTTTGTTTATGTTTATTTTGCCTGTTTTTTGCCAGACCTGATAATAAACAGACTGTATTTTATAAAGCTACAACCTTGTGTGGTGTTTCCAGCTTTAAGGACTGTGTGTTTCCAAGATCCCAGGTCACAATATATATATATATATATATATACACACGCACACACACAGTCACACATATGCATGCTTATACACACACACACATAAAAACTTACTCACACACTTGCTCATGAATATATAATCAGACAGTGCGGATCAGGTCCGCAAGACCTCGCTTAATGCGGAGAGCAATACGCTCTCCGTATTCAGCATTGCACCAGCAGGTCACAAGAGCTGCTGGTGCAACGCCATCCCCTGTAGACTCAAGGCTAATCGGCCACCAGCAGAGGGGTGTCAATCAACCCGATCGTACTCGATCGAGATGAATTGTGGCGATTCCTGTCCGCCTGCTCAGAGCAGGCGCACAGGGTTATGGAGCAGCGGTCTTTAGACCGCTGCTTCATGACTGCTGTTTCTGGCGAGTCTGAAGACTCGCCAGAAACACGGGCCCACAAGCTCCATACGAAGCTTGATAAATGGGCCTCATGGTAACAAACAGGTACAAACACACATACACACACCTATTTTGTGTTCCATATTTTATCACATGAAAAAGTAGATAATAACAATGTCATATCTTGTGTGTAACTCACAGACACACACACACACATGTATTCACACACAGTCACATACATATATATATATTCAATAGAGGCCTCTAAGGGTGCTATATATAGGACTTTAGTTGATATATTCCTATATAATTGTGATTCACTGTACTAACCCTAGCTAAGTTTAGAAGCTGTGTAATGCAGCAATGCTATGGTGTAAAGGGAGTCTGCCTTAAAAAGCAGGCTAGAAGTAAAAAAGTGAGTCATTGTGAACCTCATTTGCATATCTTCCCCCAGAGTCCTTTGCTGCATTGGAAACAGTGTATTCAGAGAGTTTCTGGGTTATAAGCAAGTCTTCTGACTTGTTTAGATTTGTAAATGGTTTACACAATGAGTTATTTTCTCTACAAAAATATATATATATATATGCATGCTTACACACACTCACAGTATTTTAAAGCCTAAAAGTTTAATTATCTGCTATTATTTGGTGTATTCCACTGCTGTTGTTATGCAGGTAATATCTGATATGCTTAGGATTTCCAGCAAGTCAACATATTACAAGTAAATCACTAGTTATAGCAGACCTGTAAATACCTGCAACCCAGTTGCAAACAATAATTGCAACTCACAAAATCCTGTTGTAAAAATTGTTATTAAATCTCAATAATTGCTAGTCATAATTTTGCGAGCCATTTTCATTCCCCTGATAGCTAGCACAATCGCCTCTTATGCTTCAATCCTTTCTGTGATCTAAGAGCTGTGGTAAACTGTTTTCCAAAAATAAAAAGTTGCACAAAGCACAACAAAAATACATTACAACGTACACTTACACCCATAAATAATCTATTAATGCCTAAACCGCCATCCCTCTACATCGCGCACACTAAATAATACTATTAACCTCGAAACTGCCATCCCCCCAAACGCTAAATAATTCTAATAACCCCAAAACTACTATCCCCCACAATGCAAAGTTATAAACTAACATCTAAACCACCTAACCTAACACTTCCTAACTTAACCCAAACTAAAATACCCCCAAATTTACTAAAAAAAATCCTAACTACCTTTAAAAACCCCCCACTTACCTGTAAAATTAAATAAAAACCTAATCTTACGGGGGGCGGAGCTAGCTCAGGAGCCGAGTGGTTGCATCTTCCTGCAGCTCTGTAAAAGAGCAATATTTAATCCTGATTACCTGACCCCTCGGCTCCACAAACCTGCCCAAACGGTGTTTTAATAACCCCAAAGACTAATCTCTAAGGGACTTGGTCTCTACTAATCACTCTGGGGAGGTAAACATCCAAAACAACCAGTGAGGCCTAGGACAAGAGCCACGCTACAGCGACCATCTTCTCTCAGACACACAAGCAGTATAGCATACATACGATCTGTGACAAGTGCGACGTAGAAACCTTCAGCCTATATAGTGGTGAAGCGAAATCTGCAATAAGCAGAATAAGCCAACTCTAACCTGGATGACAGACAGGCAATTCCCAGCAAGCACCTCCAGTATATACTATAGGGTGCCCCAGACCATCTCGTTACGAGAAATATACCTCTGCCAGTTGCGCCATGCAGCTTGATTTAAGAATCCTACTGAGAGCCCTAACAGAACAGCTAGATCGGCAAGCATGGGAACTTACTGAAGAAATAAGGTTGTCATTTTCCTCTACTATCCCCGTGATGACTACAACAGCACCCAAGGTTTGCCGGGAGGATCTGGCCCCAAACGCGGTTCAGGAGCGCTCAGTTGAAGTAAATAGGGCTAGATATCCGGCGATCGAGTGCAATATGGAAGCCACATATCTAGATCATGCACAAGCTCTTCACACACGCAGCAATAAGACAGAGGCTGATGCGAGGCATCAGGAGTGTTACATATCGAAGGAGACTACTCTTTCTGCGGTGGTAAGTATACCGTGTCAGAGTTACTTTCAGGATGGAGCCAGCCATGGTCCTAGCCCAAAAATAGACATACAATTCAGGCAGAATATCAGACACTTTGGGAGCTACTATTTAATCAACGTAGATGACGCTTTTAAGTGGAGCTCAGGACTTCGAATATTGCCATGGCTGTGGCTGTGGGATCCAGGTGGTCATGCCCCTAAAGGCAGCCGCAGCTAATATAATACTTCCATTGAAGTTAGCTGGCGACATAGCCACTTATTAAGATTGTACTAATGTATTATAATATGCTTAGTCATAGACACATCTAAGAGGTATTCCATGTATAGATTAACGCTTAGGTTCAATTGTCGGAGGCATTCATAGTATGTTGGTTTATAAGGGTTTAGGTCTCAGACACATATTATATGCTGTTTATAATTTTAGGCCAAGTTATATTGTTATATGAGTTAAGATGCTATCTATATGCTAGGGCACTCCCTGTGGCTACTCAGCACTAGTCTCCTGGGAAGTAGAGTAGGCACATATATGATTATCATAGATAAGGTTACATGTATTCCATAGGGAAGTGGCCACTACACCCCAGTCTTGGTACAGCTCTTAACTGATAGAGAAAGGATGAGCTCCATGCGCTGTACAGTCACTCTTAACTCCCTACAGATGCCTATTAAGGGATTTCTAGTACTTATCCCATATAGATGAGGCACATAGATATTTGTTGAACCTCCAATTGCTTGGGGTATTTTCATATAGATAGTGATGTAATTTTGCTACAAAGAGGTTACATCTTGCTTCAGATGATGGACAGGAGGCTCTACTTCTTCTAGGTCATACACAGGTAGTATAACTCCCCTGTCTCCCTCAGCCAGCGAGGGAGTCGGGGGACTGTATATGATAATATAAAGACTGCCTTGCTGTTCACTTCTGTACATATATTGATGTATCTACCAGGCCTAGAATCATTCATTGACTACCTATGCAAATATTTTTGTACATCCCTTGGGGCCACTGTAAGTGTATCTTAAAATATAGAAGTTTCCTGTTTAAGCCGTTTTCACTAACTTCGGGGTACTTCTACAAATTGTGCTCCCCCCTAGATAACCCTCTACAGATGATAAATATGGATTCAAATATAACATACTAGACCCATGCTCAGATATTCTGCTCATTATGGTTAGCCTAAGCTACTATGCTGTCTTACCTTTGTTCATCTCATACTATTCATACAATGTTTATCTGTTGATCTCTATTTCATGATATATACTTTATATTGCATGAGATGCTATTCTTGTATGCCAATTAGACCACACATATCAGTCGCCCAAAGTTAGTATAAGTTTACATTATGTATAGATACTATACTATGCTTAAATTTAATTGCCAATATACCTCGTCCAAGAGCAGCTCAATGCATTAAGGGGGAAAGGAAAGAAAAAGAGAAAATCTCCGCTCCCCCCCCCATATGCTAATGTGGGCCTCTGCCGGGCCTCACTCATTTTAGAATTTAAATGTTAGGGGTAATGTTGTTTTTTCTATTTTAAAGTGGTTATGTTCTAATAATGTATAATTTATGTGGTTATCATTTTAAGATTGCTATTGTTTCCTAGATCAATTGGTTCATGAGTAACCATTGATGTAGCGCTGCGGAATCTGTTGGCGCTCTACAAATAACCGATAATAATAATAATAATAACTGACCACTGTTTATTGCTATCTTGAAAACTTTAAAACAAGATTCTCAAGTTATTTTTAGCTAAATGTTATGCAATTGTCACATGTTGATATATGGGATGTAATGGTTTCTTGTGCATTCACTAATTGGAGACGACATTTCTTGCTCATGTATAATATTTGCTATGCTATGTATTGATGTTTAACTATCACAAATCTCAATAAAAGATTATAAAAAAAAAAAAATAACCTAATCTTACCTTTAAAAATAAAACCCTAATATTACAAAAATAAAAAATCCTTATATTACAAAAATAAAAAATCCTAACATTGCCAAAAATAAAAAACCCTAACATTACAAAAAATAAAAAACCTAACATAATAAGAAAATAATAAAGTCTACATTTACAGAAAATAAAAAAATAATTATCCCCAACCGGTGAAATTTAGGGGTGTAATACTCCAATTTTTTCAAGATTTGTCACAAAGGACATTACAGAGAAGAAGGGAGCTGGCACCCCTAACATCCCTTTTGCGGCAAAAAAAAATTCTCTATAGGTGGGGATTTCCCTTTCATCTTTATGTATTGCACGGCAACAGGAAATTGACCTGTCGAACAACAGCAGATATTAAAGACTTTTGTGCATCATTGGAAATAGAATCACCAAACATGCCGGATTCCGGCGAGCTTCAGGAACCGCCAAAGAAAAAAGCAGCACAGGAAGACCCTAAAAGATGGAAACGGGTTGCTTCCAAAACTAGAGGCCAACCTACAGCTAGGATTCCTCATTCTCCATTAAGAGATATGGACTAGAACTTTGGATTACCATATAGACTCACTCTAATAAGTGACAAGTATAGCAGTAATGGCCAGATGAGAAGGAACTGTATTTGGGTAATGTACTGTTACAGAGAATTGACGAATGCTTTTGATCTAACCTGAATTCAGTTTTGTTAATAGAGTAGATAACTCCTGCCAGTAATAGAACGTAGTACAGGTTTTGTGTTATAGGTATGGATTAATCTTATAGGAGTAGAACAAGTGACATGCTAAGACCCTTCATTATCAGCTTAGACCATTAGAAAGTCACGAAGATTTCCTTTAATAAGTGACAAGTATAGTTGTGTAAGCGAAATGTGCAGGAACTGCGTTGAAGTAATGTACTGATACGAACAGCTAGATTATAAAGGGGAAAATATTCACAGGGTTGTTTCAATGTTGTTGTTGGGTATTTTGGGATTTGACAGTATTTAGCATTGTTGAATGTTAGAGTAACCCCTGTTAACAAGGGAGCGCAGTGCAGGTTCTTTGTAACATGATAGGTTCTATTTGTTAATTGTAAGGTTTGAGACTAAAAGGCAATAGTAAGACCCAATCATAAAAGCTTGTAATAGAGCTGGTTAGCACCTTCTTTTTATAACTTAACGTTGCATGACACTAAGATTATTACAATACATACCGCTAGGGTATAAATTATATTATACATTTAAATCCTGTTTATTGTTTATTTTGTTATTGTTATGTATTTGGTACACAGGTTCAGAGGTATACACAGAGCATTTTACTTATGCACAGCACACTCTTGGAGAGGTATGGGGTGCGCCCCCATATTATAGTGAAAATGCAAACAAACTAACACAAAAAATGACATCTACCAATAAAGTTATTACACTGATAAGCCAGAACACTAGGGGCTTGAACTCGCCACAGAAGCGCTCTATTGCATTTCAAGATCTTCGTAGGAAAAAAGGAGATATCCTCTTCCTACAGGAGACTCATTTTTTGAAATCTAAAGAGCCTAAATATCTAGGATATCATTACACACAACATTTTCATAGTTCATTTGATCATAAACGGAATGGTGTAAGCATACTCATTAGTAGGCATATATCCTTTACGCATATACAAACACATACGAATACAGAAGGCAGATTTATGTGTGTGTTTGGTCTGTAGTATGGCACACCGGTGACTCTGGTCAATTTATATGTCTCAAACACGAAACAGCTCCCTTTTTTTAAAAAGTGCTTTGCCCAAATTCTAGAACATACAAAAGGAGCACTATATATAGGAGGGGATTTCAATATACCTATCCAACCGAAATTAGATACCACCAACCCCAAACCCTCCACACCTAAGAAAACAATCAAGCAGTTATGGAAATTAATGCGGGATCAGACATTGTTTGACATATGGAGGTTCAAACATCCTACACAAAAAGACTATATTTTTTTTTCTTCCCCACATTGCTCTTATAGCAGATTTGACTATCAATTAACCAATCAAAAAGGCCTGACTAAAAGCACTTTCATATGGAAACTGGAGGAGAGTCTATTGAACTCTCCCGAATTTATGATTAAGATAGAAAAACTTCTCCCTGAGTACTTTCAATTTAATTCCCTCCCTGAAACGGATCCTTTTGTAGTCTGGGAAGCACATAAGTGTTTTATTAGAGGAGAATGTATTAAGCAGCAGTCATATATAAAGAAGAAGGCACGTTTGCAATATCAGCAATCGGCGGAACTATTGTCTAAACTAGAATACGCACACAAATTAAACCCCCTAGATTCATATGTTCTTGCTGAATTGGAGAAAGCTAGACAATCGGTTCATGACCAATTGATAAAAGAAGCCAACATATTGGCATTGAAAACCAAGCAAAAATTCTATTGGGAAAATTTTTAGCATGCGCTCTTAAACTAAAAAAACTAAAAACATTTGTTCATGAGTTAAAAACACAAGAGAATAAAACTGTAAACACTACGCCAGAGATTCTCTCCCAGTTTCTTGCCTACTACACTAAACTTTATAACTTAAAAAATGAAAGCCACAGAGCAGATAAAAAGCATAATGTCAAAAAATACTTATCAGAAACTCCTCTACCCCATCTAACAGATTCTCAGGCAGAAGAATTAGATGCCCTGATTACGGTAACAGAAACCTTAATGGCCCTTAAACAAATGCCCACAGGAAAGAGTCCAGGCCCTGGCGGATTTACAGTACAATATTATAAAAAAATTGCACCTATTTTACTCCCCCATTTATGCTTGCTCTTTAATAAAACAGACCAACAACATCCGTTTCCCTCCACTATACTGGAGGCGCACATTTCAGTTATTCCTAAACCTGGTAAACAACCAGACACCCCCGCCAACTTTCGCCCTATCTCATTATTAAATGTAGACATTAAGCTCTATGCAAAGGTTTTAGCCTCTAGACTTAATAGATTCTTGCCCCACCTCATACATCTTAATCAAGTAGGTTTTGTACCCCATAGGGAAGCAAGAGACAACACTATTAAGGTATTAAATTTGTTAGAATATTCCCAAAGTCATGATATCCCCTCAATCTTCCTAGCAGTCGACGCCGAAAAGGCTTTCGATAGACTGGACTGGTTCTTTTTAAAATCTACCTTAGTTCGATTTGGCATGGGCAACAAGCTTATTAATTTTTTTTTTTGCATTATATCACGCACCAAAAGCCTGTATCAAGTTAAATGATTCCCTATCAGATCCTTTCCCCATTTTTAACGGAACGAGAAAGGGCTGTCCTCTTTCTCCCTTATTATTCGTTATGGCCATGGAGATCTTGGCTTCTAATGTTAGGAATAATACAAAGATACAAGGAATCCAAGTGGGAGACACACAGTATAAAACAACTTTATATGCAGACAATGTCCTTTTTACATTAACCTCTCCGCAACAATCTATTCCCTCACTAATGTCCGAAATTAGAACCTATAGTGCCCTTTCTAATTTTAAAATTAATATATCTAAATCGGAATTCATGGGAGTGGGGTTAACTGCTCTGAAGAGTAGTCAGATTAAAACATTATATCAGTTTACTCAACAACATAACTCAATAAAATATTTACGGATTCAGATAGCAAAATCAATAGATTTACTGTTTACATTGAATTATCAAAAACTCCTTGAAGCTGTTCAAATGGACTTGAAAGCATGGGAAAATAAGCACCTCTCCTGGTTGGACAGGATACAGGCCTTTAAGATGAGTATACTACCCCGTTTTCTTTACATATTTCAAACGGTTCCAATACAACTACCTCCACACTATATACGTACAGCACAAACACTAGCCAATACCTTCATCTGGGTAAACAAAAGACCCAGAATAGCTAAAAATACATTATATAGAACTCTGGATAGGGGAGGACTAGGGGTTCCTAACCTTGATCATTATAAAAAAGCGGCCCAATTAGCTAAAATTGTAGACTGGTGCAAGAATGCACAAAATAATGAGTGGGTAAAATTAGAGCACGATTTAGTCAATACAAAGAACTTAGGGGCAACTTGCTGGACACGCAGTCAGCACAGAAGCATTTCTACACCTATTCCCACACTAATAAAAGACACCCTTACTAGATCCCAGATTGGCATATCTACAATCCCCTCGCCACTCACCCCCTTGTTCCATAACAATGAATTTCCCTCTTATAAACATATTTGGGCAGATAGCCTATATAGCATAGCAACAGGACTACCATGCCATTCTGTAATAGAGCATGGAACTATATCAACAAAAGCATCATTAGAAGACAGACATATTCCATATTTTCGCAGATGGTTTGAATACCTCCAACTCTCTCACTTTATTATGCACAATAGGGACAAACCTAAATTGGTTAGGAATCTTAATTCCTTTGAACTCTTGTGTTGGTCTGCACATGCTACAAAAGGTTCGCTATCAGTGATATACAAAATATTGTTAGACTTACACTCCAAAAATCCCCCCTCGTATACTAAGATTTGGGAGTCAGAATTGGGCATGAGTGTCCCATTAGAAACTTGGAATACTATTTTTCAGCAAATGGGTAAATCACCTTCCTCAATGAGTATAACAGAGACAAATATGAAACTTTTAGGAAGATGGTATCTTCACCCAAGTAGATTGGCCAAAATCTATAAACAGTCTGATCCATTGTGCTGGAGAGCTTGTAAACAGATTGGCACTTTATACCATATCTGGTGGGATTGCCCTATATTACAACCTTTTTGGCAAGACATACATAAAGAAATACAGAGTGTACTTTTGCACAAAATCCCTTATGAACCTTTAACTCTGCTGTTTAATCGACCACCTAAAATTACATTTAAGTACAAATCCACTTTATTATATATCATGCTCAGCTTTGGAAGCAGCAGATAATCCCATCAAAGTTAAGTTGAAGACAGAATGTAACTTTTCTCCTAACAATGGAGAAATATCACTATTATAAAACTAATAGAATGGACTTCTATTGTGCTATGACTCTTTACTGGGAAACATATCTCCATTCGAGGAGCGCACCCCCTACAGCACTTGATAGCAACACCATTAGAGCACACCACTCAGACACAAGCAATAGGCTGGATAACATTTCTACAACGCTCTGAATTATTGGTATAACACCATGAACTTGTAATATTATTATGTTAGATGTGTACCAAAGTTATGTTGTTTTTCATTTGGTTTAATTGTTTTGTTTTTTTGTTTTTTAAAAAATCCTACAAGCTTTTCTTTTTGGAATGACCTTTTGTAAATGACACTGGGACCGAGTTTATCCTTGTAATTCCTTCATATCGATTTATGCCTGTTCTTTCAGTGTCTTTGGAATGATATTTCCTGTAAGATCATACCTTTTTGTACGTTTTTTCTTATCAATAAAGCTTGTTTAAAAAAAAAAAAAAACTTAATTATCCAAAATATAAAATATTTAATCCTATTCTAATACCCCTTAAAAAAAAACTATTCTAAAAATAAACTACCAAAAGCCCTTAAAAGGGCCTTTTGTAGAGCATCGCCCTAAAGCAATCAGCTCTTTTGTTGAAAACCCCCCATTAACCCCTCTAACATTAAACCCCCCCAACCCACAAAATAAAAAAAAAACCTAACTAAAAAAAAGCACCCAAAAAACTAATACTAATCCAAAGGTTTGTACTCACCGATGATGATGGGTGGCGCTCCATATTCATCCATCTTTAGACATCAATGGGGAAAGCCGGCTAAAAAAGGCCTAACACCTGCAATAAAGAAGCATAAAGCTCCGTAACGCAGCCCCATTGATTCCTATGGGGAAAGAAAAGTTATGTTTACACCTAACACCCTAACATAAACCCGAGTGTAAACACCCCTAATCTTATACTTATTAACCCCTAATCTGCTGCCCCTAACATAGCCGCCACCTTCCTACACTTATTACAAAAAACAATCAAACACTAAATTACACAAAATGAAAAAGAAATTATCAAATATTTAAACTAATTACACCTAATCTAACAGCCCTATCAAAATTAAAAAGCCCCCCCAAAATAAAAAAAACCCTAGCTTAAACTAAACTACCAATAGCCCTTAAAAGGGCCTTTTGCGGGGCATTGCCCTAAAAAAAATCAGCTCTTTTACCTGTAAAAAAAAAATGCAAACACCCCAACAGTAAAACCCACCACCCACAACCAAACCCCCCAAATAAAAACCTACCTAAAAAAACTAAGCTCCCCATTGCCCTGAAAAGCTAAAAATAAAACTCACCCAATAAACCCTTAAAAAAACCCAACACTAACCCCCGAAGATCCACTTACAGTTTTTGAAGACCCGACATCCATCCTCAACGAAGCAGCAGAAGTCCTCAGCGAAGCTGGCAGAAGTCCTCATCCAAGCGGGGCCAAAGTCTTCATCCAAGCCGGCAGAAGTCTTCATCCATCCGGCGCAGAGCGGCTCCATCTTCAAGACATCCAGCGTGGAGCATCCTCTTCTTCTGACGGCTCTTCTCGAATGAAGGTTCCTTTAAGTGACGTCATCCAAGATGGCGTCCCTTGAATTCCGATTAGCTGATAGAATTCTATCAGCCAATCGGAATTAAAGGTGAAAAAATCCTATTGGCTGATGCAATAAGATTGAGCTCACGTTCTATTGGCTGTTCCAATCAGCTAATAGGATTTTTTTCACCTTTAATTCCGATTGGCTGATAGAATTCTATCAGCCAATCGGAATTCAAGGAACGCCATCTTGGATGACATAACTTAAAGGAACCTTCATTCGAGAATAGCCGTCGGAAGAAGAGGATGCTCCGCGCCTGATGTCTTGAAGATGGAGCTGCTCCGCGCCGGTTGGATGAAGATAGAAGACTTCTGCTGGCTTCGCTGAGGACTTCTGCCGCTTCGTTGAGGATGGATGTCGGTTCTTCAAAAACTGTAAGTGGAAATTTGGGGGTTAGTGTTAGTTTTTTTTAAGGGTTTATTGGGTGGGTTTTATTTTTAGATTAGGGTTTGGGCAGAAAAAGAGCTAAATGCCCTTTTAAGGGCAATGCCCATACAAATGCCCTTTTCAGGGCAATGCGGAGCTTAGGTTTACTTAGATAGGATTTTATTTGGGGGGTTTGGTTGTGTAAGTGGTGGGTTTTACTGTTGGGGGGTTGTTTGTATTTTTTTTGTACAAGAAAAAGAGCTGATTTCTTTGAGGCAATGCCCCGCAAAAGGCCAATTTTAAGGGCCATTGGTAGTTTATTGTAGGCTAGGGTTTTTTTGTTTTTTTTGGAGGGGCTTTTTTATTTTGATAGGGCTATTAGATTAGGTGTAATTAGTTTAAATATTTGATAATTTGTTTTTTATTTTGTGTAATTTAGTGTTTTGTTTTTTGTAATTTAGTTAATTGTATTTAATTAATGTAATTTATTTAATTGTAGTGCAAGGTTTGGTGTTAGTGTAACTCAGGTTAGGTTTTATTTTACAGGTAACTTTGTATTTATTTTAACTAGGTAGTTAGTAAATAGTAAATAACTATTTACTAACTAGTCTACCTAGTTAAAATAAATACAAACTTACCTGTGAAATAAAAATAAAACCTAAGATAGATACAATGTAACTATTAGTTATATTGTAGCTAGCTTAGGGTTTATTTTACAGGTAAGTATTTAGTTTTAAATAGGAATTATTTAGTTATTAATAGTAGGTTTTATTTAGATTTATTTTAATTAATAGTGGCGGCGGTTTTGGGGGCAGCAGATTAGGGGTTAATAACAGTAATGTAGGTTGAGGCAATGTTAGGGACAGCAGATTAGGGGTTAATAATATTTAACTAGTGTTTGCGATGCGGGAGTACGGCGATTTAGGGGTTAATATGTTTATTATAGTGGCAGCGATGTCCGGAGTGGCAGATTAGGGGTTAATAATTTTATTTTATTATTTGTAATGCGAGAGGGCCTTGGTTTAGTGGTTAATAGGTAGTTTATGGGTGTTAGTGTACTTTTTAGCACTTTAGTTATAAATTTTATGTTACAGCGTTGTAGCATAAAACTCATAACTACTGACTTTCAGGTGGCGGTACAAATCTTGATGGTATAGGGTATACCGCTCACTTTTTGGCTTCCCAGGCAAACTCGTGATACCGGCCCAAAGGAAGTCCCATTGCAAAATGACTTTTGGAAAGGTGCGGTAGTTACGTTGCGTTATGGCCAAAAAAGTGTGCGGTGCAGCTAAACCTGCAAGACTCGTAATATCAGCGGTAGTGAAAAAGAGCCTTAACGCTGCTTTTTCACTCATACCGCAAAACTCGTAATCTAGTCGTAAGTGTTTTTCAACTTGTAAAACCCGACATGCGCAAAAAGCCTAACACTAGCGATGTTATCGCTAACAATTTTTTTTTTACCACTGCACTTGTAATCTATCCCATCATAGTCATATACAATTTTATCTGTCCTAGTGCTATGCCCTCACAAGCTCTTTTTTGTTTTTCATTTACCTTGACTAGGTTGCTCTACCAGGTGCAAGGCACAGCAAAGCAAAAAAAAACAAAAAAACTTGCTTTTATTTTGCGTGGGACAAGCACATTTTTACAGCAAAATAAATTATATATATATATATATATATATATATATGTTTAATTTTCAGTAACAAATATGTTACTTGGAAATACTACTTTAAGTTTAATGCTTCTTTAAATTATGATATCCTTTGATGCCTCAGACCCCCCACTGCGATATACCTTAACAGTGACCCTCTCAGGATAAACTGCAGAATCCCCTACCTTATGGACTCCCTACTATTAGTAACCCTTACCTAAACTGCGCCATACTGCAGTTGATCCTCTACCAGACAACCTTAACTGCAATATCTCCCAACCACATTTAACCACCTTTGGCACAGACCATCTGACTGCTCCTAGCTCTGTGACCGTGCTCTGCTACAATTAACTTGTACCAATCTAAAGCAACTCCTTACCTCCTGAATTCCCTTGACTGCTATTAACACTGACAAAGACTTCCTTTTCTTGAATAATCTATCTTCAACTTTATCCATAAAATAGCAACAATGGTCCTTTGCAATCTTCTCCCTTGCTATAGGTCTGGAGTTAATCAGCTTTCTCTCATAAGATACTTTTAACAAACCAAGCTTTTTAATCAGTAACAACTGAAGCTGTGAGGCTTCATATCAGAATGGAACCCTGCCACTCTTCTGATTGGGAAGGCATTTGGTTAATTATAGTTGCACTAAGGGGGCTCTTGTAGGGTTTTTCTATGGAGATATTACATACAGAGATGTCTGGGGTACAAAGGGTGCTTGGATTTTGGTTAATTACATTGGAGAGGGATTTCAGTGGCTGGGGCGGGTTTCAGAGTGGGGGGCTTAGTTTCATTTGGGGGAATTCTCTTTTATAGTTCAATGCAGTGGGAAATGTGTCATGGTTATTGTTAATTGAAGTGGAGAATCTGGTTTAGGTTTACTGTGGAATGGTGAGTTTATCTTTAGTGATTAGCCTTGGGGATTCAATATATTTAGTGAAATATCACCAGTATACACACAACATTGGTACTGGGCTTGATGCAATAATGATTTATTCTTTCTCACTGGCTGGTCATTGTCACCTGACTTTAAATAACATACACCTAGATTACAAGTTTTGCGTAATGGCTGTTCGCAAATAGGGCATGCATAATTTTTATTGTACACTCTCCATAACATAGGTATTACAAGTCTGAAAAAAACCTTGTTACGCATCGCGTTAACACGAATACCGCGTTTATTTCACTTGCGTAATCACGGACGTGTAATGGAGAATAAACAGATTTTTCATCTAACACACGATATCGCGAGAACTACACACTGCTCTGTCATATTACACATACAACTTAATGAACACAAAGAATAATCATGTCAAATGTACAAACAACAACCGCTCACACAACATAGCACATCTGCATTCAACATTCACAATCGTTTACAGCAAATACTACATAACATTTACACTAAACGAGGATTCAGAAAATTGGGATCTGCATCACAGAACAAAACAACAAGAAAAAAAGAATTGCACACTGACACAGAAACAAAACGTTCGCATTGGCGATTAGGAAACATTATTACAAATAAACATTTAGAACATTTAACAAATACAATACGACCAGAAATCATCATTTGGATTTTGATATACTAAATTATGAGAATGTTATGCAAAACGATCATTATGACATCATCCCATTATACACATTCCATAAAAACATGTGCATTTAGAAACTCAATATGAGCATGCGCAAATTGAAACAACTACTCTACATTTGCACACTTGCACACTTACACACCTGGACCTCGCTTACTTTGCAAACCGGTACATCATTAACCATTTACATAGGGTATATAAGCACGCTATAAACATGGCTTCCTTGACTGTTTTGCTTTTTCGAGATAGGTACAGGTCTAGACGTTGGAGGTTACAGATAGTCAGAGAGTTAGTGAGACAGAGAGTTAGTGAGACAGAGAATTAGTGAGACAGAGAATTAGTGAGACAGAGAGTTAGTGAGAAAGAAAGTTAGTGAGAGAGAGAGAGTTAGTGAGAGAGAGAGAGTTAGAGAGTTTGTGTACGAATTTGTCTGGGTGAGTGTGTGAGTGCTGCATTGTTTTTCATTACTTATATAGAGAGAGAGATTAGGGAAAGTTAATGGGCTTTGTGGCATTAAAGCCAAGTGTTGAATTAAACACTAACATTCAAAATAGACTTAGAATTAAAATATAACACTTTATTTAACAAATATGCAAATAGACAGAACAAAAAAAGACTCTAATGAGGTGTATCAGAGGTGGGTATCTTCAATTCCACCTCTTAAATTATTTACTCCAAATTAGATTTCCTAACAAAAAAAGTTAAAAACATAAAGGCCATGTGGGCAGGGGGGGGAGATGGTCTCGCTCTCAATGTATATAGGGTTAATTAGAAACAGTATATTAGTAAACCAGCACGCTTACATCAAAATCACATCAGGGTTTCAGACAAGCTATGCTTTCAATGGCAACCTCCTGTCTGAGTACTGCTTTCATTGAACAAAGTCAGCTGATTTCTATCTCAGTCCCTATATTAAAAATGGTACATACATAATACACTCAAAGTTCACACTTCTAAGTCACACTTCAAATCTTATTACTTATCCTCTTACAGGGGTTATTGTGTTTGTAAGTGTCTTAATGCTTAATCATTGGTGGCTCAGTAGTGAAATAGCAGCATAATATAATAAAAAAAATGCTCATTTAAATTTCTCACACAGAGGCTATTCCATATCAATAGGTATGTCCCATGTTGGGATTAGCTAGTATACCAAATGGAGACAATGTAACTAGAGGTTGTAATTGAACTATATTGTGTTACTATGTATCAATAGCAGTATATTCTAACCACAGTAAATTCTTCGATTACCAAACCAAACTATTCCCCCCTGGCCACGCCCACTGACGCGTTTCGGTCACTGATACGTGACTTTGTCAGGGCATAAAGCCGGCCCAGCGTAGACTTCCAATATTTGTACCCGTCCGTTGCCCTAGTAACGGAACTTAGTTTGCTGAAGTGTTAGCCGCTTAGCAAATTCATTGATAGTTTCTATTGCCATCTTACATAGATAGAATAGTATCCTTATGCCACCATTGGAGATAAAATGTCAATGGTAAGTGAGGTGCTTAGGCATTTATAGTCAGGTATTTATTAAATACCCCAACGTATATCAAATTGTGTCACATACACTTGTTTAGAGCATTCATGTTAGAAGGATGGAAATGACCCCGTTATCATACAGTGCAATGGGTTAATAAAATAACATCACATAACCCAAGGTGGGACAATAATCCTCATATTGTTATTACAAATATGTACATATTAAATTGATTTTATATTTTGCTATTGAGCTTATAAAACTAAACCTCTTTTATCATTGGTATTGAACACTCTTTATTGTGGAAATCAAAACCTATAATTTGTTCAAAGGGGAATAAATGGCTATACCTAATGAGTAACGTTAGCATTGTATAATGACAAAATTCCAAGAAATTCTTTCTCTTATTTTGAAAACACATGAAATGTGTATTTATTTAAATACATATATTATTTACATGTTTCAACATTATGGCTCCCATAGTTCAACAGTATAGCTTCCAATTTTATCAACCCCAAGTTATACTGGTTTCAATATATTCCCTGGTTATAAAAAAAATCATATAATGAATGGAGGATCAGTATATCACTCAAATAGCTGTGTCCCTTGCGCGGGTCGTTTAGATGAATTTATAGGAAACTTTTATAAGAGATAGACTCATTTAGGCCTTTGGGTGCAGCTGATTGTAACTCATGAATCCATCTACACTCCGTTTATAGAAGCATTTTAGTAATATCACCCCTTCTCCCTTTAAGTTTCAATTGCTCTATTGCAAAAAATGAGATATATTTGTGTCCACAATGCACTGTATTCATATGTTGGGCAACAGGTACATTACGATTCCGTTTAATGTCACCTATATGTTCCAATATTCTAGTGCGTAATTCTCTAGAGGTTTCACCCACATAGATCCGGGGACATTTGCACATAGCAGCATAAATCACTCTTCATGATCTGCAGTTCAGAAAGTCTGAGATTTCATATTAGTTGTTTTCGGGTGTATGAAGACTTTAGTGGGGGTCATATTTTTACAAGCCTGGCAGCATGCACATTTAAATAAATCTTTTGTTTCTTTTAACCACGTCCTTGGTTGTACTTGTGAGAAGTGACTTTTAGTCAAAATATCTTTCAGGTTTTAAGATCTTCTGTGTGTTATTATAGGTTTGTCTGTGACAACTTCCTTAAGTTCCTCATCTTCCTGAAGCACATGCCAATGCCTTTGAAAGATATTCCGAATGGTAGTATTCCTGTCATCAAAGGTTCCTATTATTCTAATGGTTTGTGGTTGTTCAGGTTTAGTTATATTTATAGCTGTAATTGTAGGTCGGTCCAACAATAGTGTGGATCTCTCTAGGGCCTTTGCTCTTTGATAAGCCTTTTTCAAACATCTGCTAGGATAACCTCTTTCTTTAAATCTCCGTCTTAATTAATTTGCCTCAGATTCAAAATCTGCTTCTGTACTGCAATTACGTCTAGCCCATAGGTATTGTTCATAAGGAATACCCATCCTTTGGGTTTTTGCGTGGTAGCTGTACATTGTAGGAGACTGTTTGTGGATGTGTCTTTTCTATAAAGTTTGGTACTTAAAGACCCATCTTGCTCTTTCCTTATTTCCAAATCCAAAAAGGAAATACTTATATCATCTACTGTAGAGGTGTATCTCATCCCACATGGATTATCATTTATGCACAGCATGAAATTACAGAAATCATTCTTAGTGCCAGTCCACAGAATTAGTACATCATCAATATACCGAATGTACAGATCCATATATTGCATATATGGATTCGTATCTTGATTGAGTAAACTGTTACTTTCAATCCACCCCAAGAAGAGATTTGCATATGTAGGGGCACAGCATGTGCCCATTGCTGTCCCCCTTTTTTGCAAATATATTCGGTTATTAAACAAAAAATAATTGTGTCTGAGCACAAAATCGAATAAATCAATGATGAAATCATCTTCTGCATTGCCTGTCGGATTGACTGATTTTTTAAAAAAATTGTACAGATTCCCTATCTAAAGAGTGCAAAATATTAGAATATAGACTTTCTACGTCAATACTGGCTAGTAAGGCATTCTCCTTGACTATAATGTCAGGTAGACATTTTAGGACATATTTTGTATCTTGTACATATGATGTCAGAGTATAAACAAAATCTCTTAATTTTTTGTCAATAAACACGCTAGCGTTCTCTGTAACGCATCCATTATCAGAGACGATACCTGGGGTCTCTTTTAGGTTTTTATGAATTTTAGGGAGACTGTAAAAGGTTGCTACTCTCTGTGTCATATTGCATATAAAGTGGTACTAAGCTTTAGTAATTATTCTTTCTCCAAAGCCTCTGTCCAAGATTGATTTAAGCTCTTATGTAAATACTTCTGTGGGATCCTGTTTAATTATTTGATAGTTGTCTGTATTGTCTAAGATATCTAAACACATTTATACATATTGCACATTGCTCATGATGACCATATTGCTGCCCTTATCTGCGTTTTTGATGGTTATTTCTGTATTATTTTGAAGGTCTATCATTGCTTTTCTCTCTTTAAAGTTTATATTCTTTTTGATTTTACTTTTGTTATTTAATCCCACTAGTTCAGTTGTGACCAAGGAGACAAACTTGTCAATGACCGGGTATTTAGAAATTGTCAGCATAGAGTTACTTTTAGGTTTAACTATACTGCCTTTCGGGGCGTCGGCTAAATTTTATTTTCATTTAGTAGCGTTAGCATTAAGTTAACTATTTTGTGATCTTCTTCAATACCCATGTCACTTAGACAATTATTGTTAGAGGTCTTGTGAAATTTGTGTAATGCCAGTTTCCTGGCATATAGATGTGTATCTTTAATCCAATTAAATGTGTCATAGTGTGGAGTAGGTATATAAGGACAATCCTTTAGATATAGTTTGGTTTGGTACTCAAACGATTTACTGCGGTTAGAATATACCGCTATTGATACATAGTAACACGATATAGTTCAATTACAACCTCTAGTTACATTGTCTCCATTTGGTATATTAGCTAATCCCAGCATGAGAGATACCTATTGATATGGAATAGCCTCCGTGTGAGGAATTTAAATGAGCATTTTTTTAATTATATTATGCTGCTATTTCACTACTGAGCCACCAATGATTAAGCATTGAGACACTTACAAACACTTAATTACCTCTTTAAGAGGATAAGTAATAAGATTTGAAGTGTGACTTAGAAGTGTGAACTTTGAGTGTATTATCTATGTACCGTTTTTAATATAGGGACTGAGATATAAATCGGCTGACTTTGTTCAATCACAGCAGTACACAGGCAGGAGGTCGCCATTGAGCGCATAGTTTGTCTGAAACCCTGATGTGATTTTGATGTAAGCGTGCTGGTTTACTAATACGCTGTTTCTCATTAACCCTATATACATTGAGATCGAGACCATATTCCCCCTGCCCACATGGCCTTTATGTTTTTAACTTTTTTTGTTAGGAAATCGAATTTGGAGTAAATAATTTAAGAGGTGGAAGTGAAGATACCCACCTCTGATACACCTCATTAGAGTCTTTTTTTTGTTCTGTCTATTTGCATATTTGTTAAATAAAGTGTTATATTTTAATTCTAAGTATATTTTTCATTACTTACACATAGTTAAACACATTTACTTTAATTTACAAGCAAACACATTCAATACTTAAATACACATAGCAGTAACACTACATACACACACACACATACACTCCATACCCCATTCCCTTTAAACCTATACACAGCCCATAGTTATATTTAATTATTTTTAGTGAAACTTATTGTTTTACTCCTGTCTGTTTATTACACCTTACCCTATTTTATATATCCCATTCACACTTTGAGCACTTTTTACTTTTTTCATTATTTTGTCCCCCTTTCATTTGTGCACTTTCACCTTCTGAAAGGGTATGGCGGGAAGGAGGACTAGGGGAGAGTCAAGGCAGGAGATTAGTGAGGAGATGTTGGAGATTATTAGGCAGCAGGTTAGGGAGGAGATGAGGCAGGAGAGTGGGACAGGGAGTGGGAGAGGAAGGGGGAGAGGTCAGGGTGGGTGGGCCCAGTCACATTGTTGAAGATGAACAAGTGGCTGGGTCCAGTGGGATAGGTCAGGAGCACAGACAGGGCGCAATACAGTCTGGAGAACAGAGGCTCACATCATAGGGGAAGCCCAGGCAAAGGGAGGAGAGGTATACCAGGGAGGAGAAGGAGGTCCTTATAGCGGCCTATATTGAGAGGGCTAGGAGGCTGCAGGCACCGAAGGATACCCCTTCAGTGAATAAACAGTTGTGGATGGAAATAACAGATGCTGTTAATACAGTGGGGAGTTCAGGAGGGATATAAAATCCATACAGCAGCACTACTGGGACTGCAAAAGTGAGCTAAAGAAGAAAATTTAGAGGGAGAGGGAATACAATGCAGGTACCAGTGGCGGCCCGGAGCAGACATACTGTATGTCTACAGCCGCTGGGAGGAAATGCTGCGTCTCAACATCTCCAAGGTGGCCCTAGTCGAGATCGAAGGAGGACTCGATACCGGGAATATGCACTTCTCATCTGCTGGTAAGCTCATTTACTAATCTCTTTACATCCACCTCATAACCAATTCACACGCTAAATAAATGATTGATATGACTAACGCAATTAAGCTTTTTTAACATTATTACGTAAACACATTCAGATTTACCTTGAAAAAGTTGGATTTGAAGAACATCCATCACATTAGTATCTAGTCTACAGATTATGTGTGCATTTAAACATATTTAAGATGCACACAAAAATATATTCATATTGACCATCTAGATATCCGAAAGAAGGGTTTGTAAATACGTAAATCGTATTGATTGCTTTTAGTTATAATTGAATTACGAAGGCAGCCTCATTAATACACTTTCAAATATAACATTTACATCTTTATTTGGAACTGTGCTAATATCTCTTATTTCTTTAATTTTAAAATATACAGAGTCTGAGGCTGAGGAGGAGGAAACACAGCAGGAACATGCTTCTCCTTCACCCAGGCATGAGAGTGGTGCAGAAGGTGACACACCACCTCAGGGAGAACTGGAGAACCCTGCAGAAGATATCCCTGCACCAGCCCCCCCTTGGAGCAGCCCCCCTGCAAAAGATATCCCTGCAGCAGCAGCCCCCCCATGAAGCAGCAGCCCCCGTACGGCAGCTCCCCCTGATGAGAACATCCACCCCGAAATCCCAGAGGTGGAGCTGATGAGGGTCTTCCTGGAGGAAATGCAGACCTCCCGGAGGGCACAACAGGCGCACACACAGTTTCTGACCAACACAGTGAACACCCTGATAGAAGGACAAACAAATATGTTAAATGTTCAAAATAACATATTACAGGTCCTCCGGGAGTTGGCAAGCAGACCATATCCAGAAATGAGAAGACCACAAGAGCCTGGATCATCAACTCCTGGACCATCAACTCCTGGACCATCAGCTCATGGACTATCAGCTCCTGGACCATCATCTCCTGTGCCTCCTCCATCTCCTACTCTGCCTGGTCAATCCCCAGTCACTCACAGTACTCCTCCTCCCCTTCTTCAATAACCATCTCCAATGAGGACATGTCGAAGGGGGCATTTGGCTACCCCAGAGCCTCAGTTTCGTGGGAAGAAGGGAAGGAGGAAAAAGTAATTATGTTTTTATATTATTGTTTTTAATTTAAAGTTAATTTCTAAAGGATAAGTATGTGATGATGTTGTCTTATTACACTTGTGGAGCACACTCTGTATTTATGATATAGGTTAATGCATATTGAGAAATGACTTCAAATACAAATGCGCATGTTTAGGAATTTTCAATGTAGACAATTAAACACAACATATTAATTATTTGTTAATTTGAAAATATTGTTGACAAACATATTAAACAAGATGGAGTATATTCATCGCTGAACATTCATGGATTAGTACTTGTCTCAAAATATATTCGGGATCAACAACACATTGCCTTCATTTGTTTCTTCCATGAGACAGCCATCAATAGATATTTGCTCTTTATCATCTATGTTTCCACAATGTACATGACACAATCCATAAACATAGAAAATCATGGTTTTAAACTTGTGTTCTCATTCGCAAAAATGGAGCATCCAATATCGCGGAACAACATAATCCAATCAAATGACGTATTTAACACCTTTGCATGTGACGTCTAACAAAACATGGCGCATCCAATATCATGAAACAATGTAATCCAATCAAATGACTGATTTAACACCTTTGCATGTGACGTCTTGCACAACATGGCACATCCAATATAGCAGAACAACGTAATCCAATCAAATGACGGATTTTACACCTTTGCCTGTGACGTCTTAAGCAACATGGCGCATCCAATATTGCGGAACAACGTAATCCAATCAAATGACGGATTTTATACCTTTGCATGTCAATAACAAATCTATTTCTATTTTAAAAACTAGCATGTGCTATATTGTTAACTAGCAAGCGTGTTTGTTTTATGTAATGCACAGCTTCACATAATGTAATGCTAGATAACATAATACTGTGATATGTGAAATATAATCCATTGTTGTTAATAAATATATATTTCATTAGAATAGGAAGATTAGGAAATATTTAGGAAGCATCAGGGTTTTACATAGAAATAATGCTACTATATACATCACAAAAATGTGTATTGTTTATACATTATATGTTACCTCTAGCAATATATTGTTTGATAATTAAATATAATAAAAAATAATAGAAAGAGATTCATCATCTAAAATGTGTGCATTACACACAGTGTTTTCTTATGTTATACTACTACAATAAGATCTAATGAAAATTGTAATATATGTGCTGCCAACATTCAGATAATAGTCTGTTTTAAATATATTATATGTGTATGTTGATTTCCAAAGCTAAAATATTCAAAAGTACATTATGAATGCATATCCATAAATTAAGAACTGTTGTCAGCATCACTTAAGGATTATCAACATAAAATAACTTTTATAAGAAATGAAATTAATAAATAAAGAAGAAATATAACATTTTAATTACATTATTCATTTTATTATGATAAATATGATTTATGAAGGTCATAAAACATAAATAAATAAGATAATAGGACAAATAAGTCAGAATGATAACACAGCCCCTTTGGAGCCATCTGACAAGGTGACATAGTGCATCACAGTCCTTTCATGGAGTTGACAAGGGCAAACAAAGGCCAACATAGCTTCTTTGGAGCCATCTGACAAGGTGACATAGTGCATCACAGTCCTTGGAGGGAGTTGACAAGGGTAAACAAAGCCCCTTTGGGGACATCTGGCAAGGTGACATAGTGCATCACAGTCCTTGGAGGGAGTTGACAAGGGTAAACAAAGGCCAACATAGCCCCTTTGGAGCCATCTGACAATGTGACATAGTGCATCACAGTCCTTTCATGGAGTTGACAAGGGTAAACAAAGGCCAACATAGCTTCTTTGTAGCCATCTGACAAGGTGACATAGTGCATCACAGTCCTTGGAGGGAGTTGACAAGGGTAAACAAAGCAACAGGCACAACAAGAAACATAGCACAAAAAACGCCAACAGGCAAAAAAAAAAAAAAAAACAGGTTATAGGGACAGAGGAGTTAGTCCTGCTCCCTTGGGTCATCTCCGGACCCTCCACTTCCTGGGGCATCCTCCTCACGTTCCTTGGCCTGAGGTTCTGCATCTGCGGCTTGATGCCTTGCATCCATACAGATGAGATGCGTTAGGATCAGACGATTAAACCGCAGCTGCAGAACCATGGAGTCCTGCATCACTGCCAGCAACCGATGGCAACCCTGTATGGTTTGCTCCAATCGCGCTAGAGACTCTAACGTCAACCATGCTGAGTCAGAACTTAAAAAAATATTTTATGAATTCAAAATTAAGATTAATTACAGAATAGAACCAAAATATAGCAAAGGGACATTATTCTATATAGAAGAAGAATTACACATGAAATATGTTCTTCATAGATAAACCATTAAGAAATGAAATAAAATAAAAACCCTAACGACAAATCATTTTTTGGGGGGTTTATGACACACAGGGAAAGGGGCTGTGATTTAAAATAAAACATAAATAAGCATATTTACATAATTGATATCCAACATCTAGTCAATATCATTTAGATCATAAAAAATTAGAATGAAAATTTAAAAGAATGTAAACGTTAAACATTTACATTCATAAAATAAAGAAAATTGTTATGAATAACATTTTATAATAAAAAAACATTCATTTATAATTAGATCAGTATAATGTCCCTTTAAGAATGTATGTTCTAATGTTGATTTGTAATGATACTTACATCGGTGGCTGGGAAGGAGTACAGGAAACCCAGGACAAGGAAGGTGGGGATCAGGTGAAAAGTGTGGTTGGGGAGGAGAGATATGGCGAGGTGGAGGGCCCTGTGCAGGTGGGGAAGCTGGGGCCTGCTCAGGTGGGGGAAGTGGCTCACGGGGGCCTGCTCAGGTTGGGAGGGTGGGGCTTGGGCAGGTGGAGCAGGACAGACAAGATGGGGAGAAGGGGAAGGGGGGGAGTTGGGAAGGGGCATGACGGGAATGACGGGAAGAGCGTCGAGGGGGGGGAGTTGGGGCAGGGTGATGCCCCGAAGTTGAAGGCCCATCTAAAAAAATATAATACAATTGTTTAAATACATATATTATATGAAAAATTTGAATTTAAACATAACATTCATATTCAGCATCATTTAAAATCTGTAAATGTTGATGCTTCCCAATATTTAGTACAAAATTCACAATAATGACTATGTTTAAAGGTATTAAATGATTTGAATCAAGTCTAATTTAGAATATTTTTTAATTGATTCTTGAAACTCTGTTTGCTCACTGGTATTTGTTATGGAACGTTTGATAAATACATTTAAAAGCTTGTTTCAAAGTTAACATTATGTGCTAATCTTTATGATTTTACAACATGACATTTCTCTCTCTTTTTTTTTTTTAGAAAGAATTTTATTTGATTTCAAGAATTAGAAATAACATTGGGGGATTTGCAGGTCCCCTACACAAACATCAAGTTTCAATATTCAATATTCAGCAAGGTTACGGACCAAGCGGTCCTAATAGAAATATATGATATACAAAGTAACAAAAATCAGGTTGATCACCACAAGTGTAAAGTTAGATGTAATAGTCAGATTGGACAATGATGGGAGATAGTCAATACAACACCTTGTTTGACGTATATGAGGTACATAGTGGAAGAGGGAGAGGGGGGTACATGAGTAGGGGAGAGGGGGGAGGGATACCACCTGTCTAGGGGCAACATCCGTGAAGCGGGTTATATGAGTTGCCTAATAGGAAGTGGGTGGTGAATCTTGTGTCGTGGCAGATGAGCTCCATGAGGTTTCATACTTGTCTTTCTAATCAGCCCATATCATTTCGAACAGATCAGATTTGTTTAAGTCAAGGTATATGGCCTTTTCCATATTGTATAGGAAAGCCATTGTGTTCACAATCTCACCCCACTTGGGGGGGGGGAAGCCCTTTTCCAAGCTCTAGCTAAGTTAGTTTTAATAGAAGACCAACCAACAGAAAAACTGTGGGGAGATTTCACAGATAACAATATAGTCCCAGCTCCAAAACTCTGAATATATGTATATCCACTAGTAAATACTAGATAGAGGGGTAACACTCACTAATACAGAACAAATAAAATGAACAAGTCAATCAAATGCAGCTCCCACCAAAGCTGGATGTTAAGTGAGGACTTGCTTGAGATAATACCTCATATACACATATATCGCAACAAAAAAGAGGTGTCTCACCACCAGGTAGAGAGTCCGTGTAGACTTACATACAGCTCCAGATGTTTTATTTCTCCTCCATACAACTTCCCGCAGAACCAGGCTGCGTAACAGTGCTGTGCTCCGCCGGCTCCCAAACCCGGTCAGGAGGCGTGTCGCATACACGCTGACATCAATTACGTCACCGACCAGTCTCTCATATTGCTGGAACCAGAAAGCCAATCCGCATGGCAAGGGGTGTGTCACATACATGCTGTCGAACCAATCAACACGTACCACTCTGAAGGTGTATTCCAGAAATCCGTTGCAAAAGAGGTTAATAGACTGATAGTGCAAATAGTATGGTAATAATACAATTCACTGTGCGAAGTGCTCTACAATATGAGCGGCATATAAATTTTCAAACAAAGCTTGTGGGTGATATGGTAATGGGAGAGTGCAAAGCAACAGTAAAAAAAACAGAAGATAGCGGTGCACAGGATAGTGCTTTAAATTATAATAATTTATTTTAGCAACAGGATAAAACAAAATTATAAACCATAAAATGGCTTGCAAGCACAAGAAAAAACGGTATTACGCGTTTCGGCGTTCTGCCGTCATCAGATACCTATCTGAGAGTGCAAAGCAACCCCTCGATCCAGGAGCTATTCCAACCAAGTGAATGGGGACATTGCAGGGTGCCGTTCCGCTTACAGCAGGCTAAGTATACCTTACCAAATAAGAAAGAGCAAGAAGCGGACGGCTGGATGAGCGTTAAAAAATGTCCTTTATTTAAAAAATAAGTTTAAAAACAGATGGTCAATATTAAAAAATCAGAGCGCACACACAAGCACCTAGGGATAGGCCAGCTTACGCGTTTCGGCTATAAGCTATGATTACAGCTTATAGCCGAAACGCGTAAGCTGGCCTATCCCTAGGTGCTTGTGTGTGCGCTCTGATTTTTTTTACTATTGACCATCTGTTTTTAAACTTATTTTTGAAATAAATGACATTTTTTAACGCTCATCCAGCCGTCCGCTTCTTGCTCTTTCTTATTTGGTAAAGTTTTAATAGAAGCCCACAGGTATACACTAAAAATGCTTTGGGGTTTGGGTAAATCATGGAGATCTAAGTGTAGTAGTGCTGTGGCTGGGCCAGCGGGTACTCTAATTCCAAGGTCAATAAGGGTGCGAAGTCCCATTTCCCAAAGGGGTTTGATTTTGGGGCACTTCCACCAAATATGGAGCATGTTGCCCTGGAGGCCACAATTCCTCCAGCAGAGGGGTGAAACTCCTGAGTACATCATAGACAAATGAGTGGGGACCAGGTACCAGTGAGAGATAACCTTATAGTAAGTTTCAAACATTGTTACACAGTGAAGGGGTTTTTTTGTCAGAAGGAAGGCCTTTTGCCACGAGTTGGCAGAAATTTGCAAATGTAAAAGAGTGTCCCACCTAGTCAGATGTGGGGCAATTTCAGGCAGCAATGTTCAATCTAGCAATCTATAGTGAACCGATAATAGTTTAACAAGTCTGCACCCCCTCACCAGATGGACTCCCAAGGGGTGGGGTCCTGAGAGAAGGAAGGGAGGAAACCCCAGCTTTTTAAGAAGCTTTTAACCCTGAGTGCTTCAAAGAAAAGGAATGGAGGAATATCTGCGTGAGGCTCCATGTGCGCTAAGTCTAAGAATCCATCTGGCTGTGAAGCAGACCAGAAGTCTGAGACCTGTCTAACCCCTAACCGGCCCAGATGTTAGGATGAGTTTCTGCCAGCCCCATGAAGAGGCCAGCTACCGAAGTGATAGGAGAGGGATGAGGGGCAATTAGTTGGCGATGTCGAAACTTGTCCCAGACAGACAAGCATTCTAAGTTAACTATATTACTGATACCAGTCCAGATTACATCTTTTAGAAGGACCTTTTGGGGCAATGAGGCCTGCTCAATCTCTCGCCATCTGTCGCAAGACTGGAGTACTCCTCATTGGGAAATGTGTGTGAGCATAGCACCCTCGTAGTATTTTACCACTGAGTGAGATGCTAAGCCTCCCAAATGAATGGGGAATTGTAGGGTTTTATGGGCGATTCGGGGAGTCTTGCCCTGCCAGATAAACTTCGTTATCTCACTCTGAAATTGTGATAAGAGATGCAAGGGAACTCTGATTGGGAGGCAGCGGAAAAGGTAGGTAAGTTTAGGGAGAAAATACATTTTGAGGGAGGCAATACGCCCCATCCAAGAAATAGATTTATGATACCAGTTATTTTTTAGATTATGCAGTTCTGCCAGCAAGGGAAGATAATTATCTTTTACCATTTGTGTAGCACTATTGGATATCTTCACGTCCAAATGAGTAATCTGCTCTTGCGTCCATTTAAAATCAAATCGGTCCTTTAGGTTAAGGATGTAGTCTTGTGAGCATCCCCACCAATACATTTCTGTCTTTAGAACATTGAGTTTATAGAATGAGAGGTCCCCAAAGGCCTTCAAGACATCCAATAGTCTAGGAATAGCTCTACCTGGGTCTGCAGTGAAAATGGTAATGTCATCCGCGAACAGCGCAATTTTTTGCAATGTACCTGAAAGCATAATCCCCGGCATCGACGTGTCTGCCCAAATGTGAGCAGCCAAAGGCTCGACCGCTAGAGCAAACAGCAGGGGGGACAGAGGACACCCCTGCCTAGTGCCGTGTAAAATGCGAAATGGATTCGGCTGAAAGCCAAGTCCTCGGACAATAGCAGTCGGGGCGAAATATAAAGCTTGCAGGTTATATAGATGAAATTAAAAGCTCTAAGGGTTTCCCATAAGTAGGTCCAGCGGACCCGGTCGAACACCTTCTCGGCATCCAAAGAGATAACCGAGAAAGGCTTGTTCATCCTAGTAGATTCGCATACGATGTTAATGTGACGCCTCATGTTATCTGATCCCTCGCGATTGTGGATAAAACCCACCGGGTTAGGGCCAATTAAACTCGGTAAAAGCTTGCCAATGCGGTTAGCTAAAATTTTAGAATAGATTTTAACGTCGACATTAATCAAGGAAATTGGCCTGTAGCTCGCACAGAGAGAGGGATCCTTATCAGGTTTGAGCAAGGTGAATATGGCTGCTTTCAGAAATTCCTCCCCTAGAGTGCAATCTTTACTTGCTAAATCAAAGAACCTTAGCAGGTATGGAGAGAGTTTGTGGTTGTATATCTTGTAGAACTGGGCAGGAAATCCATCCGGCCTGCGGGCCTTAGAGGGTTTAAGGTTTTTATTGTGTGCTTGATTTCTATTAGGGACAATGGGGCTGTAAGCGATTCTTGCTGTTCTGTTGTGAGTGTGGGAAGGTTCACAGAGGACAAAAATAGTTTGATATATTGGGGGGAGGTAGGGGTTGGGTTCTCCGCTTTTTCTATGTTATATAATTTAGAATAGAAATCAGCAAAGCATTCTCCTATTAGGGAGGGCTTCTTGTGTGTTTTGCCGTTGTGCCGAATTTGGGATATGTGGGAAGTACTATATTTATACCTAAGTCTGTTCGCAAGCATGGTGTCAGCTCTGTTTGCCTTGTGATAAAAGAGTTGCTTTAATTTGCTAATATTATCCTGGGTGCGGCATAGTTCTAAGAGGTTAATGTGTTCCTTGACTATAGAAATTTGCACCGAGATATCCTCAATAATGGAGGAGCGATTAGTGGCTTCTAAAGACCTAAGCTTGGTGTGTGCCTGCGGGAGAGTAAGACCCGCTAGCTTTCTCAAGTGGCTCTGTTTGCGAATAATAAGGCCCCTGACCGTTGCTTTAATGTCGTCTGAGGTCTGCCCATTGTCATTTCGACCAAGCAGATCAGTCAAGTCTTGTCTCAGTTCCTCCCTAAATGGGATGTCTGCTAGTATATGCCTTGGGAGGCACCAGTTGGTTTTAGGTGGCGGATTGTCAGAGGGGTATACGTCTGCCGTGACTAAGTCATGATCAGACCAGGAACTGAGAGAAATATCAGCTTGGGAAATCGAATCTAGAGTCCCTACCTGGCAGAAGATGTAGTCCAACCGGGAATATGTTCTGTGTGAGTAGTGAGTGTAATATCTTTCTCTAGTGCAGTATTCTCCAGATGTCAAACTAGCGATCATTGCGGCCCGGAATTGAGCGGAGGTGTGGGTCGCCTGAGAGCACTTTTTACCTACATTCAAAGTTTTACGGTCCAACTTTGAGTCCCATGTCATGTTAAAGTCACCTGCGATCAGAACCCTCCCTTGTTTATATTTGTCAATTGTTTGGAGGATTTTACGGAGACATGTAGGCTGTCGGGAGTTAGGTAAATATATGGAGACCAGTGTATGGAGTATGTGGTCTAATTTGCAGACCAAAATGGTGTATCAAGCCTGAGGGTCTATGAAAGCTTGTATCTGTTCATAGACAACTCTACTATGTAGTAATATGGCCATGCCTCTAGCCTTCTTAGAGAAGGGGGAATGTTCTAGAACCCTGTATGAGTGACAGTAAAAGTATTGAGGGGAGCCCATCTGCCAATGAGTCTCCTTCAGGAATACTACATCTGGATTGTGGAATTTGAGCTCGCGGGTCAGGAGACTTCTCTTGAAAGGAGAGTTAATGCCCCTTACATTGTGTGTGAGAACTCTTAGGCAGTTTACCATCTTTGGGAGTAGGCGGGGTATAGGGAGACAGAGGGAGGAAGGGGAGGTAGACATGGGGAGGAAGGGCTAAATTAGGTTTTAAATTCTTAGGTGTTGTATTGGGAAATGAGGTGAAAGTAGTCCACCTAGTTGGAACCCTGGCATTGGATACCTGTATGTGGGGGGGAGTTGAGAGAGGAGTGCTAGGAGAGAGGGCCGAAGTCTCCAGCCCCTCTCAATGTGCAGAGAGGACAGATCATGTAATTATCGATTCGGAATAGTGAACCTGAGAATTAAGTTAAATAAAGCATATGAACGTAAACAACAACAGTAAATAATAATGCAATATATCCACCCAGAAGGTAGTGTAAACAGCAACAACAACAGAAAGTAACAATGCAATACATCTGCCCACTAGATAGTAGAATTAGTATCCCACCTTTACAATTAAAGGCAATTGACCTGTGCCGGATTGGTCCCATAATGCACTTTAAGCAAACTTCATCTCTAGCAATTTAAATGTAAACATAGTCAGGTTTAACAAAAATAATGGGGACCCTACACGGTCATTCTTAATTTGGGTACCTCTAATTCTGCAAAACCTCCTTCCGAGGCCAGTCATGACGAAGAGGTATGATGGTGGGAAATACAGTTGTCGACCATTGGTGCCTCACTTTCATGGAGAGGGAACATGGGGGCCCCGAGAGTCCTGTATCTGCTGCGTTTTCTGTCTCTTGGGTCGTTGGTCTTTGACGGCCATTCGGGTGCTGTGGCTCTCAATTTTGCCTTGCCAGGAGTAGGTTCCAATGGGTTGCCATTTGTGAGTCCCCATTGTGCAAGTAACGCGGTGCCCTGGGCCAGTGAGGACACTGTATGTGTCTGGTTGTCCCTTGAGATCAGCAACTTGGTCGGGTAGCCCCATCTGTATTTTATGCCCGCTTTTCTGAGGGCCATTGTGACTGGCTGGTATTGTCTTCTATATTGTAATGTGTGGGCCAACAGATCCGGTAGTAGTTAATTAGCTTGTAATTTCTCTCCCACTTGAGGTTTGAGGAAGGCAGCCTGCTTCAATTTGTCTTTAAAGAGAAAGCTATGAAAACAGACTTTAACGTCTCTTGGCTTCTCCTGTGAGACTGATCTTGGGCGCAGAGCTCTATGTGCTCTTTCCATAGTAGTGGTTAAACCCTGGGTAGAGCCCAGTAAACCATCAAAGAGGTCCAGAAGAAAACCCTGTAGGTCTGCAGGTGTGATGTCTTCCGGTATCCCCCGAAATCTGATGTTGTTCCTTCGGACCCGATCCTCAACAGCTGATGTTGAGAAGTTTAAACTCAAGTTGACTCAATTGGTCCGATAAAGCTTCAGAGTACGCCAAAAGGTTTGACTGGTCTGTAGTGATGTCATCATGCCGTCTCTCCAGGGAATCAACACTGTCTCCTATTTCTGAGATATCTTTTTGGAGCTCAGCATGGCTTCTTTGGATTTCTTTTGTGATGGAGCGTGTTTGGCGAGCAAACATTTGTTTGAGAGTGTCCTCCATAATAAAATGTTGGGATCGGGAAGTTGAAGCAGAATCAGATTGGGGGCCCTCTCCCAAGGATTCAGACTCACTTAGCCCATCATTTGAATCTTCTTCTGGCTCTTTGTGAGGTTGGGTGAAATGGTCTAGAACAGTTTTTTTTACTGGCCCAGTGGTTCTGGCATGCCGTCTGGAAGTATGAGGCATTTTTCAATTACGGCAAGGGAAACCACAAGTGAATGAATAAAAATGCAGGTCAAATAAGACTATAGAGGCACCAACTAGTTATATCTCAGGTGATTACTAAAAAATACATTGACAAGAAATAATGGTCATCAGCACACAGAGTGGGGCCAAGAGGTCCTCCCCAACCCCTACCCCTCCATGGTGGCGGTCACACTAGAGACCAAATATCCTCCTGTGCAGTATGTAGTAGAGGAAGCCGCCACCAAGGAACAAGGGCCAGCGAGGTCCCCCCCAAGCACAGGTCAATAAGAAAATTACCCTTGTGTTTGTTATTGAGGTAGATCCCCACCCGGCCCAGGAACGAAGAATACGACCTTACGTAAGGCAAAAGGGGAGGAGGAAGTGACCCACCCAGATAAGCTGGGTCGGAAAGGGGGGGCCGGCTAGAGATCCCCTACCAGCAGTGTGTAGGCAGGAATTCGTTCTAGGCAATATAGGTTAATTTACTTTCAGTACCATTAATGTAAATTGTCATATACTTAGCACTATACACTACGCAAAGCAGATAGCAATGGAGCTCACAGTGAAAACTGAACCTATGACATATAATGTAATGGCAGACGTTACTAGCACACACCCTGCGGGATTAAAAAGTTGAGTTAAGCAACATGAATAACACTACAATTGGGATGATACCCAAAATACAGATAGGCTAGCGCAGCAGCCAGAGTGCAAAGAGGATGGCACAAAAGTTCAAAGTGGCCAACTAAGGGGCTACCTGTGAAAGTACCACAGAGGTGTACCTGTGGGTGGCAGTTGAAAAAACTCTAAACCAGCAATAGATGAGTGAGAAACAATATAGTAATCATACAAATGCGCCGATAATGGCTAAGCAATATGTAAGCAAATTTTAGACTATGCAGAGAGAATACACTCCACTTTGTCAGGCATCGGTGGGGCTCACAATACAAACTAAGCCTATGGCATATAAGGAAATGACATACGCTGCTAGCACACACCCTGTGGGAACAAGAGGTAAGGTTAGGTCGACAAAAAATAACACTACAATTGGGATAATACAAATAGGCTGACGCAGCAGCAAAAATGCACAGAGGATGACATAAAAGTCCAGAGTGGCCAACTGAGGGACTACCTGTAAATGTTCCTCATAAGTGTGACTTTGGGTGGCAGCTGGAGGAAAAGGGGGGGAAGAAGTATCCCCAGAAAGGGCCAGAAGGTAAGGGGCCAGGGAACATGCAACTCCAGAGATCAGAATAGGCAGCCCTTTTCTCTCCAAGCAAGACACAGTCAAATTAACGTTAACAGAATTTGAAGGCTTTCCCTGTGTGAATTGTATTAGGCCAGGGCAGGGTCCTACTAGAGGGTAGATGAGGATTTTATAATAGGAAAAGAAAACTGGAAAAGTAGGAGGTCAGCCCCAGCAACTTCACTACTTCACTACACTTCACTACATGCAGCAGGCTTACAATATGCAGCAGTCCCACGGTAATGTATGTCTGGCAAGGGTAATGATACACAGTGGCTACCTCCTAATCTTGCCCCCAAGCTTGCCTCCAAATAACTCTTAATCCAAATGTGGGGAATGAGCTTAGGATTTATAAGTAGGGTGGAAATGAAGGCTGAAAACAGATATAGCGCTGCTGAACTTGTATCTCCAGTCAATGACCCTAATATGCAGCATTAAATGTCTCTTGCTGATTAACAGGAGGTGTCCTGTGGTAAGATGTGAGGGAGATTGGTCAAACTTGGATAAACTTCGTACTACGGGGGTAAAATAGAAAGGTCTCACCCAGTGCTACTACAGCAGGCAGCTTTCCAGAATCCACAACAGTCTAGGCAATCACAGACCCAAAGAGGCAGAATGCAGTGTGCTCAGTGCTAGGGTGGTGAAGGGCTGAGGCTCGCTATCCGGTGGTCACAGAACTCCCTGGTAGGCCGCAAAGCCAAGATGGCGGCCATTCGCGCCACTCCGTACTTCGTCTCTTCTAACGGTCGCACTACGAGCAGCAGGGGTCTTTAGGGCAATACAGACGCCCAACAGGCTACTCTATTCTGTGGCCTTAAGTAACCGCAGCACTTCGTCATCAGGCTCCTATGACCAGCGGTGGTCGCTCCCAGAGGCCTCAAGGCCTCAAAGCAATCTCTACAGTCTCTAACCTACTCTGGACCAGGGTACTGCAGGTGGTATCTTAGCTACTCTGGAGCGGAGACCCGGTCCTCCGGAGCAGCAGCAGTAAGTGGTAGCGGCCCGGAGAAGTAACAGCCAAAACTCTGCTGTTCTGTAAGGTAAATCTACCACTGCCGGTGATAGGCCACTAGCGCAGAGTCACAAGTAAGGGCTGTACTTAGTGATATAAGGGCTTGTTTATTCTTGGGCAAGCTGGCGGAGCCCGACCCTCCAGATTCCAGCAGCCCCGGCTGATGCACTGTCTGTCTCCTCTGCACCAGCGACCACCCCAGCCTGCAATAAAGTTGGGGCGCGACCGTTGCTGTTCAAATGGCACCGCCATCTTAAGTACTGGCAGAAAGTCTGCCAGTACTGAAATAATTTTTTTTTTTTATTTTCTTTTATAAAGTCTGCAGTGATAGATCCCCCCTTACCCCACAACCTCCCTGATCCCCCCATACATCTTTCTAACCCTCCCCCTCTGTCTATTTGCCGCCATCTTGGGTACTGGCAGCTGTCTGCCAGTACCCAATTTGCCCCCCAAAATAGTTTTTTTTTACTTTTTAAATATAAAATATTTGTTTTCTGTAGTGTAGCTGGCCCCCCTAAATAATCTTCAACCCTCCCCCTCCCAGATCCCTTATTAAAGAACCGAGATGCCACTGCATCTAGATCGATCTTTTTTTTTTTAAATGGGCTGTAAATTTTGCGTGCACGCACACGCGTGGGCACATGCCTCTCGCCCCCCACGCCGCAACCGCCGCACCGGCAGCAAATGGTTATAAGGAACGATCGGTTATAGATTAACAACAAGATGTAATGCTAGGTTAAAGCAGCTCCCACCCACCAACTCATTTGAACACATACATAGCCGATGCAGATGGGGCCACAGAGTGGCCCTTTCTGCATCGGTATGTAAAATGGGGGATTGTAGTGATGCCTCAATATTGAGGCATCACTACAATCCCTTGTAAGCAGCTGGAAGCGATCATGATCGCTTCCAGCACTTAAGACAACAGAGGACATACCAGGTACGTCAACTGTCATTAAGGGAAGTTTTTTCTATGACGTACCTGGTACGTCCTCTGTCTTTAAGGGGTTAAAAAACCCTAACCCTACTCAAATTATTTAAATCTACTATTAAACATTATTAAAAATTACTAAATTACCAAAAAAAAAATAAACACTAAATTAGGAAAACAAACAAACCACATTATCAAAAATAAAAAAGAATTACACCTAATCTAATAGCCCTATCAAAATAAAAAAGCCTTAAAAGGGCCTTTTGTGGGGCATTGCCCCAAAGAAATCAGCTCTTTTACCTATAAAAGAAAAATACAAACACCCGCCAACAGTAAAACCCACCACCCAACCAACCAAACCCCCTCAATAAAAAACCTAGCTAAAATAACCTAAGCTCCCCATTGCCCTGAAAAGGGCATTTGTATGGGCATTACCCTTAAAAGAGCATTTAGCTCTTTTACCTGCCCAGACCCTAATCTAAAAATAAAACCCACCCAAAAAAACCCTTAAATAAACCTAACACTAATCCCCAACAATCCACTTACAGTTACTGAAGTCCCGCTTGAAGGATCCATCCAGCCGGCAAGAAGTCCTCATCCAGGTGGCAAGAAGTCTTTATCCAGACGGTCTCTTCTATCTTCATCCATCCGGCGCAGAGTGGGTCCATTCTGAAGACATCCAGCGCGGAGCTCCTCTTCATACGGTCACCGCCGTAAACTAGAACTTCAATGCAAGTGACATCATTTAAGATGGTGTCCCTTGCATTCCTATTGGCTGAAAGGTTCCAATCATCCAATAGGATTAGAGCTGCTAAAATCCTATTGGCTGTTCCAATCAGCCAATAGGATTTGAGCAGCTCTCATTCTATAGGCTGTTCCAATCAGCCAATAGGATGAGAGCTCAATCCTATGGGCTGATTGGAACAGCCAATAGGATTTTAGCAGCTCTAATCCTATTGGCTGATTGGAACCGTTCAGCCAATAGGAATGCAAAGGACGCCATCTTGGATGACGTCACTTGCATTGAAGTTCCAGTTTACGACGGCGACCATATGAAGAGGAGCTCCGCACCGGATATCTTCAGGATGGACCTGCTCCGTGCCGGATGGATGAAGATAGAAGAGGCAGTCTGGATGAGGACTTCGCTGGCTGGATGAAGATGGAAGAGGCTGCCCGGATGAAGACTTCTTGCCGGCTGTATGAATCCTTCAAGCGGGACTTCAATATCTATAAGTGGATCGTCGGGGGTTAGTGTTAGGTTTATTTAAGGTTTTTTTTGGGTGGGTTTTATTTTTAGATTAGGGTCTGGGCAGGTAAAAGAGCTAAATGCCTTTTTAAGGGCAATGCCCATACAAATGCCCTTTTCAGGGCAATGGGGAACTTAGGTTATTTTAGATAGGTTTTTTTATTTTGGGGGGGTTGGTTGGTTGGTTGGGTGGTGGGTTTTACTGTTGGGGGTGTTTGTATTTTTTTTTTACAGGTAAAAGAGCAGATTTCTTTGGGCCAATGCCCCACAAAAGGCCATTTTAAGGGCCATTGCTAGTTTATTGTAGGCTAGGGTTTTTTTTATTTTTTTGGGGGGGGCTTTTTTATTTTGATAGGGCTATTAAATTAGGTATAATTATTTTTATTTTTTCTAAGGTGTTTTTTTTTTAGTAATGTAGTGTTTTTTAATTTTTGTAACTTAGCATTTATTTTTTTTGGTAATTTAGTAATTTTTGAATAATGTTTAATAGTAGATTTAAATAATTTGAGTAGGGTTAGGGGTTTTTAATATGTAATTTAGTTAATTTAATTGGTAGTTTAATTTAATTGTAGTATAATAGTTAGGGTAGGTTAATTAATAGTTTAAAAATAGTTTATTTTAATTCTACAGATAAGTTTAATTTTTTTTTAAGATAGGGATGTTGTAATTTTAATTTAAAGTTAGCGGCTTGTTAGGTTTAGGAGTTAATAGCTTAATTTAGTTTATGGCGATGTGGGGGGCTGGCGGTTTAGGGGTTATTAGGTTTAGTTAGTGGTGGTGATGTGGGAGGCCAGAGGTTTAGGGGTTAATACATTTATTTAGTGGCGACGGGGTCCGGTAGTGGCGGAATAGGCGTTAATAACATTATGTAGGTGGCGGCAGATTAGGTGTGTTTAGACTCGGTTCTTATGTTAGGGTGTTAGGTGTAAACGTTACTTGTTTTCAACCATAGAAATCAATGGGATATCTGGCAGCATCGAACATAAGCTTTCGGTGCTTTCAGACTCCCATTGATTTCTATGGCATCCGCGGCCTCCAGGGTGGCGGATTGAAAGCCAGGTACATTGGGCCAGAATAGCCATGAGCGTACCTGTTAGAAATTTGATAAATGGGAAAAGTTGTCAAATAGAGCCGAATGTGTATTTGGAACATCTGTAATGACGTAAGCATCGATCTGCGTCGGATTGAGACCGGCGGATCGTATGTTACGTCACAAATGTCAACTTTTGCCAGTCTGTATGCTTTGATAACTAGGTTGGATCAAGCTCGCAACAATTACGCTGCAGAATTCCGTCCAATTTGCGGATGACGGCTTGATAAATATCCCCCATAGAGGTCCGTCTCTTATGTGATGTACTTGTCATTGGATCACTTCTCGAGTGCATTATTACATGTGAACAACATACAGTTCTTTTAGACACATGCCTGTGGATTGACTTAGGAGAGTCCACCAATTGGATAATATGGGCGTGTGTAATATAAATTAATATAAATGGCCACTCCGCATAAGCTTTGAAAAAAGGTAATTACTGATATCGAAATAGATTAAGAGGATTGCCTTGGTTAATCTTAAATATACTTTTTAAAATCTTAATGGTTCAATCAATTACTATTCAAAATATATACACGGTAGATACTACCTTTCACATTAACTATTAAGAATAGAATGGTATCTGACATAACTTTTTAAAAGTATGTTTTATGAATCTATCTTTTACATTATGATTAAATGTATTTCATCACAATATTAATTAATTTCATTCATAATTGAACTGTTTAGGTTAGAGGAATATTAATGTTTGAGTGAAATGGACAGTCTACACATAAATCATGTTAAAATCCCTTGACATCATACATCATGAAATTAAATCATAGAATTTCAACATGATTATGTTCTATGTATACTTAGAAATGACGGATAAGCTCAGAACAATGATGACATAACGTGATGGTCTGCATCTAGGCACTCAGATGATTACCAATGACTGTCTGTACAATTATAAGATGATTATTGTGTGATTGGATGTAATATGCATGTGATATCATGATGTCATTCATGACAATTTATACATGAATAAGGAAATATATTCTTAATTTCTATGTTCATGCTGCATGATATAAAAAGGGGGGCAGTAGTGTATTGGCAACTTAATGGGAAAATATTTTTGAACAGGACCAAGCTGTAGGTTTTTTTGGATTCCAAAATAGGATTGTGAACAAATACACGTTATATACATGTTGTTAGATATTTGACTTACCATCAGACTCCAAAGGAACATCCTTCTCCTCCCTCACACATATAACATCCAGATCTGTAAAACATAATATGCTAGGTACACGTTAAAATAAAATTTTAAACATGTGATACTGGTGCTTATGGAAACAAATCAATGTTGCATTAAAGAGATACTGAACAAAATTAATGCATTTCGTAATTTATATGGAGCATGCAATTGAAATCAAATATATATTTCTCGATGATTAAAGTGTCAGTAAACTTTAAAAATAATGTTATATAATTCTGCACATAGTGCAGAATAATATAACATTATATTAGCCTTATCTGTATAAAATGTAATATTCCCTTTTAATTTTAAAAAAACTTGGCTGTTTTACAGACCCGCTCTCTGCTCTCTGCTGAGCGGGTCTGTTTTATTCACACAGCGCATCGGGCCAGCTAATAAGGCTAATATAATGTTATATAATTCTGCACTATGTGCAGAATTATATAACATTATTTTTGAGGTTTACTGTCCCTTTAAGATTTAAATGTAATTGTATGAGTTTGGATATCATGATAAAAAGCATAGTATATGGAACATTTAATGCTTATTATGCGTGTATTGCTTGATGATTGTTGTCTACATTTATACAAAATATCACCATGTGCTATCCATGTTCTGAAGCACAAAGGTGTAGACTAACTTTGAGATTTTAATTTTAAAATAAAGCAGATGTTACACAATTTGTACATCTGCTTTAAAAAACTTTTTTTGGCATGAATAAAAATCTATTCTAAACTATTTAAAATAATATCTTTCCAAATGTGAAGAGTAGACCACTAATATGAAAATTCTTTTCATTAGTTCATCAAGGTGAGTGTAAAGAAAATGATGTCTTTCACAGATGTACTATTTCTTTAAAGATTAGACATCCAACTCTTATCATATTCATCTATTGCAAATCTGAAAATATCTCTTGGTCCCTGTTTCAAAATAAATCCAGACAATTAACACTTTGAATAACAACTGTTGACAACTAAAGCATAATACATGTGGCACATATAGATAAGTTTGTGCAATGCACAGTAATGTGGTTTCTGACACGACACATATTGATCGCAATGCAAGACATAAGATATATTAAAAAATATGTCCTCATGGTGCTGTTAGAATATGCTTATATATAAAGGTAATCCGAGAGGGAAAGATGTTATTTAAAGCACAGTATGGTTTCCTCAAAACAGTGTAATGGGTAAGAAAGATATTTTGTATCTTTAGATAAATACAATATCAATATTTGAGACTGTCCCTCTAAAGGAATTGTCTATTGCATATGTTAATGTAATGAATCGGATAGAGCATGCAATTTCAATCTTATATATCATTTTCTCCTATCATAATGAATATTTAATTCTCCTTTTATCTTAATTATAAGAATAAAATATCTAAGCATATGAGATGTTTCTTTTGATATTCAGCACCTGTGTAAATATTTTTTATTGTTGTCTAAATGTAGCCACCAACTGTCGAGCACTACCCAGGTGCTGAATCCAAAATGTACCAGACCATAAGATTACATTCAACTATAGATAGCAAGATTCTGAGGAATATCTTCAAATACAATTAAATTTAGATATTGATTACAATCGAAATCGATCTCTGAATCATGAAATTTCTTTTTAAATACACTTTGATTTTAATTAGAGGATCCATGGTAATATAGATCAATGGGAATGTATTAGGCAATGTTATATCCAAATGTGTAAGCCAAAAGTGAGAATAATGAGACACACCAACATTCCTAGCTGTAAAATATTCAATCAGGATTGGAAATCATTAATAGAAATCATAAATTTGACATGAAAAATCATACATTGTTTGACAGAGTAAAACATATTTTAATTCTGCACGTAAGTTCATTGTTTTTTTAAAATGTATTTATAAATAAAAAGATCATGTATGTTTATTTTAAAGCTTTTATGTTGTTGACTGTCCCTTTGAGTCATATTATGTATTCTTGCATTGTCATCAATTGTTATACATTGATCTTTCATTTAAAAATGTATATTGATAGTATAGATCACTTTATTTATAATATTGAAACTCATGATACTGTATTCTTAACATTTATACTAATTAATGTACACATTTGACCAACATGTCTAAAGTAATGCCACTGTAGCAGCAAACCCATGTTCACGTCTCTGCACAATTATATCTTCCATGAGCATTGCGCAATAATTAAAAGCGTAATTGCGCATCCGTGATTATAAATTTATTTTGATCTAGTAGTGTGATGAGTATGTTTTAGAAATCTTTCACATATATTTACATTTGTGTGTATCACGAAATTCAAATATAATCATTGTAAATATTTAATGTTAAAAATTAATATTTAAAATTTTTGTATGAATCGATATTCAATGTATAAAATGGCGGCAGATAGGGATTTCACTGATGCGCACTTCCATTTTAGCTCTGTTACGCATATTCGTGATTGCGCAAAAAATAGCATTATTCCTATTTGATGTCTGATGAATCTAAGGACTGGGGGGCTGCAAATCTCCGGGGGACGCGGAGATTGAGGAGGGCGCATAAAGCCTCCTCATGAGGTTTGAGGACAAGTTTCTGTGGGGGTGGGCCCGGATCTGCACCGCTCCGACAGGCACACTTGCTCGGGGCTCCCCTGGACGTCTGCCACCCCATTAACAGAGAGGGCGACAGACGCCCAGATGGCCTTTTTGACCGGACCAGTCGTCAACCTCCTCTCAGCCCCATAAAGCTGTGGATAAAACTCTTCGACCGCGTAAACCAGTACAGCACTTTCCTCTCTGGTGAACCTGGGAGTAGACATCCTGTATACAGGCATTAGAGAACTGTCAAAAATGGCTACGTGTAATGGACTTTTATATGGAAAAGTAAACATGAGATACACCATGGGACATGGTATCTGTACATCTGATTGGATAAAATACTGTACTTTTGTTAGCATGTCTGTGAGACCATACTGACTCAAGTCATGTTTGTGTGATGAACTCTGATTGGCCGTTACTTAATAGTTCACAGATTCATATTTTTGGAACTTCCATACACATACCTCCTAGGGGTGCTGTTACTACATTTGGCATGTAGACTTTTATTTGGAATTGCTGGAAATGTAATACGTATGTGATGCATATATAAAAAAAATCAAAGTTTAATATTGATCAATAGATGTGTAACATTGTTCAAGTCCTTTCAATATATGTTTATAATCTTTTTGAATCCAGAATGTTAATATTGTGTGTATTCCTTGGTTCTTAAATGAATATCGTGACTCATTGTGAAGTATTGACAGTGCTTCTTTTTTAAATGTATTTACAATGCCAACAATGCACATCGATTGTGTGCTAAGTGACAGTGTGCAGGGCCGCCACTAGAAATTTTGGGGCCCCTGACTTAACCATTGTTCAGGCCCCCCCCCCTCCTTTGACATGTGCATTTTTTGACCAAGTGACTAAAATGTATATGCACTTTTTTCTTAAGTGTCTATTTAAACTTGGTAGTAACATACAAACACACAGACACTCATACACTAAAACACACACACTCACACATAAGGATTCACATATAGACACTCTAGCAGACACGCAAAAAAACACACTCAGGCACAGACACCCAAACAGACACTCAGCACTTGTTTACATTGACCTGACAAGTAATGAGGTAAACTACAGTTTTGTAAAAAAAAATGAGATTTAGAAAACAAAATATGGAGTTCTGATTATCTTTTTGTAAAGGTAGATGCCAACTAAATGATGACAACAGCATGCAGTGGCTGAAAGGAAGGGCCCTGAACTGCCTAAACAATAATTTAAAGGTTAAATGGTAGATTGGAGACTTCCGTAAATGTCTAATTAGTCTTAAAGTCTGTAGAAAGATGTGAATAATCAGTAGTAATGTCAAAATGTCCTAAAAAGGAACAGACAATGGACACACACACAAACTCAAACTTGCACATACACCCAAGGAAACACCGACAGAGACAGCCTCAGAAAACACACAAAGACATACTCACACACAGAGACACCCACAGAAAACACACAAAGACATACACACACAGAGAGACAACCACATAAAGACATACATACACACACCCTCACTGAGACATCCACAGAAAACACACAAAGACATACACACAGCCTCACAGAGACATCTACAGAAAACACAGAAATACACACCCACCCTCACAGAGGCCTCCAGAGAAAATACACAAAGAAAAACATACACACACCCTCACAGAGACACACATAGAAAAAGCTCAAAGACATATTAATGCGCACACCCTCACAGACATCCACAGAAAATGCACAAAGACATACACACCCACCCTCACAGAGATACCAACAGAACAAAAATACATACACACTCATAGAGACACAAACCAAAGCACAAATACATAAACACAGACACCCACAGAAACACTCACAGGAGGAAACATTTATGCACATTGCCTCCCCTAAATCAACAGTGTGTGACATGCATGATAAAAAAAAATTGCAGAAATTAAGAGATCACTTTTGAAATAATTATATTTGTAAATGTGCAAACAAAAATAATTCTGTGAATTCAAAATTGTACATTAATGATCTGGGTAGATGGCTAGATGAAGAAAAGTACTTTTAAAAGGTTGACATATGTTTGTTTGATTTTTCCCCATTTTCCCCAACCAAGAGCACCACTTCAAATATAGTGTACAAATGTTCCCATCTGTCAGCTGTACTTATGGATTTTGAAAATGCTGTACTCTATATGTTCTTGGTGGAACCATAAGCTGTGGTACGCACACACTGTACAAAGTGCCAAGTCTGTCTCACACTGTGCATAGTGGTTTAGTGCACACTCAGAAATCCTCTCAAATGCTAATACTTTACTCCTTGTACTAACATCTCCCATGCTAAATTAGCACTCTGTTGTAGTACCCACTGGTGGCTGCCAAAATGTTCTATCTGAATCACAAAAGAAAAAAATTGGGTTCAGTGTCCCTTTAAACATTGTATTACCTCATCTCTTGTATGCCCCACTGGAAGTGTAATTTGTTTACACAGCTTGGCCTTAAGGCCAAAAACCTTCAGAATAGTTTGAGGTACCACAAGAGAAATAAGCTATTTTAAATGAATAAATAAGTGTAACGGTTATACTTGTAAACTATTTTTAACACTCCAGCAGGTAAAGTGTATAATTGTGAACAAATTGAATTTAAAACAAATATGAGTTAACTGTCCCTTCAAATGACTCACTCAAGTGTAAACTCATCAATATGGCATACAATAACTAGCTCTGTCTAAAAGTGACAATAAACTTAAAGGGACACTATACCCAAACATTTTTTTTTCATGATTAAGGTAGAGAACATAACTTTAAACAACATTCCAATTTACTTCTATTACCTAATTTGCTTTATTCTTTAGATATACTTTAATGAAGAAATAGCAATGCACACAGTGAACCAATCACAGGAGGCATCTATGTGCAGCTACCAATCAGCAGCTACTAAGCATATCTAGATATGCTTTTCAGCAAAGTATATCAAGAGAATGAAACAAAATATATAATAGAAGTAAATTAAAAAGTTGTCCGTATGCTCTTTCTAAATCATGAAAGAAAAAATTTGGGTTTCATGTCCCTTTAACTATCATGTTTTATTTTAAAATAATTTAATCTACATATGTGATCTTGTAACTAATGATACCATAATAACTAAGCTATGTTTGTTTTATATTTGTTTTAAGAATATATTAAACTTTACGAAAAAAGTACATGATAGATATTAGATTGGAAATAGAACATTAAGCTAGACTGTCACTTTAATCTAGCAAGTTCACCCTACACATTTATTAAAAGTGACATAACAGAAGTTAATATGTAGTCAACATATAATAATAACATAATTTATGTAAGAACTTACCTGATAAATTAATTTCTTTCATATTGGCAAGAGTCCATGAGCTAGTAACGTATGGGATATACAATCCTACCAGGAGGGGCAAAGTTCCCAAACCTCAAAATGCCTATAAATACACCCCTCACCACACCCACAATTCAGTTTAACGAATAGCCAAGTAGTGGGGTGATAAAGAAAGGAGTAAAAAGCATCAACAAAGGAATTTGGAAATAATTGTGCTTTATACAAAAAATCATAACCACCATAAAAAGGGTGGGTCTCATGTACTCTTGCCAATATGAAAGAAATTAATTTATCAGGTAAGTTCTTACATAAATTATGTTTTCTTTCATGTAATTGGCAAGAGTCCATGAGCTAGTGACGTATGGGATAGTAATACCCAAGATGTGGAACTCCACAGAAGAGTCACTAGAGAGGGAGGGATAAAATAATGACATCCATTTTCTGCTGAAAAAAATTAATCCACAACCCAAAATATAAGTCTATTCTCATAATGAAAAAAGAAAAAATTTAAACATAAGCAGAGGAATCAAACTGAAACAGCTGCCTGAAGAACTTTTCTACCAAAAACTGCTTCCGAGGAAGCAAATACATCAAAATGATATGAATTTACTAAATGTATGCAAAAAAGACCAAGTTGCTGCTTTGCAAATCTGATCAACTGAAGCTTCATTCTAAAAAGCCCACGAAGTGGTGACTGATCTAGTAGAATGAGCTGTAATTCTCTAAAGCGGGGCCTGACCCGACTCCAAATAAGCCTGATTAATCAAAAGCTTTAACCAAGATGCCAAGTAAATGGCAGAAGCCTTCTAACCTTTCCTAGAACCAGAAAAGATAACAAATAGACTAGAAGTCTTCCTGAAATATTTAGTAGCTTCAACATAATATCTCAAAGTTCTTACCACATCCAAAGAATGTAAAGATCTCTCCAAAGAATTCTTAGGATTAGGACACAAAGAAGGGACAACAATTTCTCTATTAATGTTGTTAGAATTCACAACCTTAGGTAGAAATTTAAATGAAGTCTGTAAAACTGCCTTATCCTGATGGAAAATCAAAAAAGGAGATTCACAAGAAAGAGCAGATAATTCAGAAACTTTTCTAGCAGAAGAGATGGCCAAAAGGAACAACACTTTCCAAGAAAGTAGTTTAATGTCCAAAGAATGCATAGGCTCAAACAGAGGAGCCTGTAAAGCCTTCAAAACTAAATTAAGACTCTAAGGAGGAGAGATTGATTTAATGACATTCTTGATACGGACCAAAGCCTGTACAAAAAAGTGAATATCAGGAAGCTTAGCAATCTTTCTGTGAAATAAAACAGAAAGAGCAGAAATTTGTCCCTTCAAGGAACTTGCAGACAAACCCTTATCCAAACCATCCTGAAGAAACTGTAAAATTCTAGGAATTCTAAAAGAATGCCAGGAGAATTTATGAGAAGAACACCATGAAATATAAGTCTTCCAAGCTCGATAATAAATCTTCCTAGAAACAGATTTACGAGCCTGTAACATAGTATTAATCACTGAGTCAGAGAAACCTCTATGACTAAGCACTAGGCATTCATTTTCCATACCTTCAAATTTAATGATTTGAGATCCTGATGGAAAAATGGACCTTGAGGCAGAAGGTCTGGCCTTAATGGAAGTGGCCAAGGTTGGCAACTGGACATCCAAACAAGATCCGCATAACAAAACCTTTAAGACCATGCTGGAGCTACCAGCAACACAAACAATTGTTCCATGATGATCTTGGAAATCACTCTTGGAAGAAGAACCAGAGGCAGGAAGATATAAGCAGGTTGGTAACATCAAGGAACTGCTCCCTGGACCTGGACCTGGAGAGGAACCTGGGTAGTTTCTTGTTTAGATGGGAAGCCATCAGATCTATTTCTGGAAGACCCCACATCTGAACAATATGAGAAAAAACATCTGGATGGAGCGACCACTCCCCTGGATGTAAAGTCTGACGGCTGAGATAATCCGCTTCCCAATTGTCTATACCTGGGATATCAACCGCAGAAATTAGACAGGAGCTGGATTCTGCCCAAGCAAGTATCCAAGATACTTCTTTAATAGCTTGGGGACTGTGAGTCCCACCCTGATGATTGACAAATGCCACAGTTGTGATATTGTCTGTCTGAAAACAAATGAACGGTTCTCTCTTCAACAGAGGCCAAACCGGAAGAGCCCTGAAAATAGCACGGAGTTCTAAAATATTGATTGGTTACCTCGCCTCTTGAGATTTCGAAACCCTTTGTGCTTTTCGAGATCCCCAGACAGCTCCCCAACCTGAAAGACTTGCATCTGTTGTGATCACAGTCCAGGTTGGACGAACAAAAGAGGCCCCTTGAACTATAAGATGGTGATCTAACCACCAAGTCAGAGAGAGTCGAACATTGGGATTTAAGGATATTAATTGTGATATCTTTGTATAAACCCTGCACCATTGGTTCGGCATACAAAGCTGGAGAGGTCGCATATGAAAATGAGCAAAGGGGATCACGTCTGATGCTGCAGTCATGAGACCTAAAACTTTCATGCACATAGCTACTGAAGGGAATGATTGAGACTGAAGGTTCCGACATGCTGAAACCAATTTTAATCATCTCTTGTCTGTTAGAGACAGAGTCATGGACACTGAATCTATCTGGAAACCTAAAAAGGTGACCCTTGTCTGAGGAATCAAAGAACTTTTTGGTAAATTGATCCTCCAACCATGTCTTTGAAGAAACAACACTAGTAGATTTGTGTGAGATTCTGCAGAATGTAAAGACTGAGCTAGTATCAAGATATCGTCCAAATAAGGAAACACCACAATACCCCGTTCTCTGATTACAGAGAGTAGGGCACCGAAAACCTTTGAAAAGATTCTTGGAGCTGTCGCTAGGCCAAATGGAAGAGCGACAAATTGGTAATGATTGTCTAGAAAAGAGAATGTCAGAAACTGATAGTGGTCTGGATGAATCGGAATATGAAGATATGCATCCTGTAAGTCTATTGTGAACATATAATGCCCTTGCTGAACAAAAGGCAGAATATTCCTTATAGTCACCATTTTGAAAGTTGACACTCTTACATAACGATTCAAAATTTTCAGATCCAGAACTGGCCTGAATTAATTTTCTTTCTTTGGGACAATGAATAGATTTGAAAAAACCCCAGACCCTGTTCCTGAAATGGAACTGGTATGATTACCCCTGAAAGCTCCAGGTCTGAAACACACTTCAGAAAAGCCTGAGCCTTTACTGGGTTTGCTGGGATGGGTGAGAGAAAAAATCTTCTCACAGGAGGTCTTACTCTGAATCCTATTCGGTACCCTTGAGAGACAATACTCTGAATCCATTGATTTTGGACAGAATCTGCCCAAATGTTTTGGAAGAATCTTAATCTGCCCCCTACCAGCTGAGCTGGAATGAGGGCCGCACCTTCATGCAGACTTGGGGGCTGGCTTTGGTTTCTTAAACGGCTTGGATTTACTCCAACTTGAAGTAGGTTTCCAATTGGAACCAGATTCTTTGGGGGAAGGATTAGAATTCTGTTCCTTACTTTGTTGAAAGGAATGAAAAAGGTTAGAAGCTTTAGATTTACCCTTAGGTCTTTTATCCTGAGGCAAAAAACTCCCTTCCCCCCAGTGACAGTTGAAATAATCAAATCCAAATGAGAACCAAATAACTTATTACCTTGGAAAGAAAGAGATAGTAATCTAGACTTAGATACCATGTCAGCATTCCAATATTTGAGCCACAAAGCTCTTCTAGCTAAAATAGCTAAATACATAGATTTAACATCAATTTTGATGGCAGACAAATCCTTCTGAATCGCATCAGCAATAAAATCTTTTATATTCACAGTTATATCATGTACATTATATGTTGAAGGAACAACAGGCATTGTACTATTACTGATGGACACATTCTCTGCATGTAAAAGCTTATCATGACAACTATTACATACCACAGCTGGAGATATAATCTCCACAAATTTACAACAAATGCACTTAGCTTTGGTAGAACTGTTATCAGGCAGCAGGGTTCCAACAGTGGTTTCTGAGACAGGATCAGATTGATTTATAGCAGTAGATCCAATGGCACTACTTATCGGAAATAAGAGACGTTCCCTAATAAATCTACGCTAGATTGAGAAAAAACAACATATAAAGCAAAATGATCAATTTTTTAAAAAAGACTTTACCCCAGGTAAGACAAATATTTTCCTAAATATGTTTTTCTCCGAAATATGAAACTGATAGTCTGCAAAAGGAAATATACATAAACTTGACTCATGGCAAAAATAAGTACAATACATATATTTAGAGATTTATATTAATGCATAAAATGCCATACCATAGCTGAAAGTGTCTTAAGTAATGAAAACATACTTACCAAAGGACACACATCCACATATAGCAGATTGCCAAACCAGTACTGAAACAGTTATCAGTAGAGGTAATGGAATATGAGAGTATATCGTCGATCTGAATAAGGGAGGTAGGAGATGAATCTCTACAACCGATAACTGAAAACCTATGAAATAGATCTCCTACGAAGAAAACCATTGCATTCAATAGGTGATATTCCCTTCACAACCCTCTGACATTCACTGTACTCTGAGAGGAATCGGGCTTCAAAATACTGAGAAGCGCATATCAACATAGAAATCAGCACAAACTTACTTCACCACAAACTTACTTCACCACCTCCATAGGAGGAAACTTTGCCCCTCCTGGTAGGATTGTATATCCCATACGTCACTAGCTCATGGACTCTTGCCAATTGCATGAAAGAAATGTACATATATTATTTTAAATTATACTGCCTAGACTCGTCATTAGCCCTTAATTAACATTTTATAATTTTTACATCTCTAAATCACACAGAGAAAAATTATTATATTGCTGTATCTAACTCCACCCTCACTTTGTTAAAATACAAGACTTTAACACTCAATATCTGCTGGAGGCTGTGTTGATATTGCAGGCATGTGCTTGAAAAATAGGTAATTTAACAACCAGTCATGGGACTATTATTTTCTTTCCATATCCTAATATTAGAAGTATATATATATATATATATATATATATATAGGAAACAATAAAAGAATATATAGCATGTAAATATATTTATTTTGTTTAAAAAAGTTTTGTGAATTCAGCAAACTTGAAAATCTGAAAGAAAAAAAAGAATAAAAATAATTATAATATGAAAGCAATTATGTTATTTTATAATACATTACGCAATCTGTAAGTATAACAGTTCTAAAGTCATCTTCTGTCTATGCTCTAAACTTTAGGCTTTGTTCTGATATTAAAGGCAAGTTCAGACTGGATATCTATATATACATAGTTTGAAACATATCACATTACATTGTGTAATCAAAAGTTAGCTTGCATATTAACATTTAAAATGAGACAAATACCAAATATCCTATTTTTTAAAATATATTACTAAATATTCAATTGTATGAGGGACATAATTGAATGTAATATTTAATATCCCTGCAAAAAATAAAATACCTTAATGTGTCCTATGAAATTATTTCATATGAAATGTAACCCTTTATCCGTGTGATCGGTCACAATCTGAGTCCTCTCTAGCACAAAGTAGTGTGAATGTATATGAAATAAATTATATAAAAATAGGATATTGGGCAGACTAATTGTTAGACACATTCTATATATTAATCAATAATGGCACCAGTATTCCTCCTATGATACTTAATAGCATGCATTGTGCAAACTAACCTGATGTATGATCTTTAAAAGTCGAGTCTATTCCAAATATTTTATCTGCATTATGTGTCGCATTCATCACTTTGAAAATAGAGGATTGTGAAATACCATCTAAGAGAAATAAGAGGAAACATAAGTGTTTCCCATAGGATGTATTCTGCATCCCCCCAGTCTTGTTCCAGACATTGGCATCTATTTCTCAAGCCATCAATCGCAAATACGCTGGAATTCCGCAGCGTATTTGTGGCGAGCCTGATTCGCCTTAGTTATCAAACCCTACAGACTGGCAAAAGGAGAATTTAGTGACGTAACATACGATCCGCTGGTCTCAGTCCGACACAGATCGATGCTTACGTCACTCCAGATGTTCCGAACGCAAGTTCGGCACAATCTGACTACTTTTGTAAGTTATCAAAAGTCTACCAGGTACGCTTGGCACTATTCCGGCCCAGCGTACCTGGGGATGCCATAGGAATCAATGGGAGTCGGAAAGCAGCGAAAGCTTATGTTCGCTGCTGCCCGATATCCCATTGATTCCTATGGGAACGTTTACACCTAACACCCTAACATGTACCCCGAGTCTAAGCACCCCTAATCTGCCCCCCCGACACCGTCTCCATCTACATTATACTTATTAACCCCTAATCTGCCCCCCCTACACCACAGCCACCTACATAAAGTTATTAACCCCTAATCTGCCGCCCCCTACACCGCTGCCACCTACATTATATTTATTAACCCCTAATCTGCCCCCCCCTACACCGCCGCCACCTACATTATACTTATTAACCCCTAATCTGCCACCCCTACACCGCCGCCACCCAAATAAAAATTATTACCTCTATCCCGCCCCTCCCGGAACCCACCACCACCTACATTATACTTATTAACCCCTAATCTGCCGCCCCCTACACCACCGCCACCTACATTATATTTATTAACCCCTAATCTGCCTCCCCTACACCGCTGCCACCTACATTATACTTATTAACCCCTAATCTGCCCCCCTACACCGCCGCCACTATATTAAAGTTATTAACCCCTAAAATTAAGTCTAACCCTAACACCCACTAACTTAAATATAATTTAAATAAATGTAAATAAATATTACTATCATTAAATAAATTATTCCTATTTAAAACTAAATAGTTACATTGTAGCTATCCTAGGGTTTATATTTATTTTACAACAACTTTGTATTTATTTTAACTAGGTACAATAGTTATTAAATAGTTATTAACTATTTAATAACTTCCTATTTAAAATAAAGACAAATATACCTGTAAAATAAAACCTAACCTAAGTTACAATTACACCTAACACTACACTATAATTAAATAAATTAACTAAACTAAATACAATTAAATACAATTTAAAAAAATTATCTAAAGTACAAAAAAACAAACACTAAATTACAGAAAATAATAAAATAATTACCAGATTTTTAAACTAATTACACCTAATCTAATCCCCTAACAAAGTAAAAAAGCCCCCCCCAAAATAAAAGAAAGCCCTACCCTACACTAAATTACAAATAGCCCTTAAAAGGGCCTTTTGCGGGGCATTGCCCCAAAGTAATCAGCTCTTTTACCTGTAAAAAAAGAAATACAACCCCCCCAACATTAAAACCCACCACCCACACAACCAACCCTACTCTAAAACCCACCCAATCCCCCCTTAAAAAAACATAACACTAACCCCTTGAAGATCACCCTACCTTGAGAAGTCTTCACCCAACCGGGCCGAAGTCCTCAACGAATCCGGGCAGAAGTCTTCATCCAAGCCGGGCCGAAGAGGTCCTCCCGACGGGCAGAAGTCTTCATCCAGACGGCATCTTCTATCTTCATCCATCCGGCGTGGAGCGGCTCCATCTTCAAGACATCCGACTCGGAGCATCCTCTTCGTTCGACGGCGACTGAAGAATGAAGGTTCCTTTAAGTGACGTCATCCAAGATGGCGTCCCTTCAATTCCAATTGGCTGATAGAATTCTATCAGCCAATCGAAATTAAGGTAGGAAAAATCCTATTGGCTGATGCAATCAGCCAATAGGATTGAAGTTCAGTCCTATTGGCTGATCCAATCAGTCAATAGGATTGAGCTCGCATTCTATTGGCTGATTGGAACAGTGTCTTTATATGTTGTAGTCAGCCAATGCCACAGACATGATAACATTGGTATTCTTCACTTTCAGTCTGTAGATGAAGTCAATCTCCCTAATCGAAAATAAAGTATAAATCAAATATCTAATAAAATGGTACATAGTTCTGCATCCCTCCCCCAACACTAACTATTTCCTAAAATGTTTATAGCAATAACTTACTAAGCGTATGTAGCCTCTTTTGTGTTATGTTCTAAAAATAAAGAGTCACATACATTGTGCATACTAACCTCTGATGTATGGCTGTCAATTCGATGTGCTTCAGAGTATCTCTTTATCTGCTATCTGTCAAATTACTCTAGTTCCGAATATATAAAATCTAATAATGTCTAAACTGAGTAAGACGTGTAAACTAATTGTGTGCCATATGATGGATCAGGGACCAACCCCCCCCCCCCCCGGTCTGGTTCCATGCAATGTGTATAGTAGTGATGCACCGAAATGGAAATTCTGGACCGAAACCGAATCCGAAAATCCGGGGTGCACTTGACCGAAAACCGAAACGGATACCGAAAATGTATTTTTTCAAATTATTTTTTTTAGTTTTTTTTTTGCATAATTAGAGCCAATAAAAAAATTCCACACTATTACTGAAAGTAACACACTAAAATTGGACAAAAATATCTTAAAACATAATATGCTACACAATAATTTTACCAAGAAAAAAAAAAAACAGGCAAACAATAATGCCATTTTCGGCCAAAATGTTTCTGCGACCAAAATTTTGGTGCATCCTTACTTAAAACAATTATAAATATCAATATACTGTATTATTCTTCATTTAGTTCTATGTAACAGAATCATATTTAACAGTTTTTTTTTTACTAATTATCCAAATAAAGTATAGTCCTAGAAAACTCATTATATGCAGAACAGTAAGTCAAGTAATAAACTTAAACAGCAGCTCTAGGCTAGCATCAAATTTGAAACATTCTACATAATAATTTTAACGAAAATAACAGGCTAAAAAAACGAAAAACGAAATGGCCAAAATTTCGGTGCATCCCTAGTGTATAGTATATACTTACAATGTGAAAGTGTCTTTATGTGCTGTAGAATTCAGCACAGTTGAAAGACAATGTCACAGACACGATCACATTGGTATTCTTCACTTTCAGTCTGTAGATGAAGTTCTCCCTAATCGAAATAAAGTGTAAATCAAATATCTAATAAAATGGTATATAGTTCTGCATTCCTCCCCCTAACACAAACTATTTCCTAAAATGTTTATAGCAATATCTTACTAAGTGTTTGTTGCCTCTTTTGTGTTATGTTCTAACAATCAAGTGTGAAGCTGAGTCACATACATTGTGCATACCTAGGGGGCTAGTTATCAAGCCGTCTACTTTTCTGGCTTCGCCGGCCCAATACGTCCGCCTAAGCTCGCCTACCTTCGCCGCCGCGGACCTTGAATACGTTCGCCTAAGTTATCAAATAAAGCTGTCAAAAAGCCGCGGGGCGATGAGCAGCGGACTGTGACAGTTATCACTCATCCGATCTCGCTGCCCTTCGGCTTTTTCCCAGCTTTATTGCTAGCCTGTCACTAAGCACTCACACTAAACTGCACTGTTCTGCCCCCTATACCGGCGCCCCCGGAGCCCCCCGCAACTAAATAAAGTTACTAACCCCTAAACCGCCGCTCCTAGACCCTGCCGCAACTCTTATAAATGTATTAACCCCTAAACCGCCGCTCCCGGACACCGCTGCCACCTACATTATACCTAGTAACCCCTATCCTGCCCCCCCTATACCGTCGCCCTCTATTATAAAATTATTAACCCCTATCCTGCTGATCCCGCACCTCTCCGCAACTAAATAAATAGTTTAACCCCTAAACCGCCGCTCCATGAACCCGCCGCAACCTATAATAAATTTATTAACCCCTATCCTGCCCCCCACTACGCCGCCGCCACTGTAATAAAATGATTAACCCCTAAACCTAAGTCTAACCCTAACCATAACGCCCCCCTAACTTAAATATTAATTAAATAAATCTAAATAAATTAACTCTTATTAACTAAATGAATCCTATTTAAAACTAAATACTTACCTTTAAAATAAACCCTAATATAGCTACAATATAAATAATAATTATATTCTAGCTATCTTAGGATTTATTTTTATTTTACAGGTACCTTTCAATTTATTTTAACCATGTACAATAACTATTAAGTAGTTATTAACTATTTAATAGCTTACCTAGCTAAAATAAAGAGAAATGTACCTGTGAAATAAATCCTAACCTAAGTTACAATTACACCTAACACTACACTATACTTTAATAAATTATTCCTATTTAAAAATAAATACTTACCTGTAAAATAAACCCTAAGATAGCTACAATGTAATTAATAATTATATTATAGCTATCTTAGGATTTATATTTATTTTACAGGTAACTTTGTATTTATTTTAGCTAGTTAGAATAGTTATTAAATAGTTATTAACTATTTAATAACTACCTAGCTAAAAGAAATACAAAATTACCTGTAAAATAAATCCTAACTTAAGTTACAATTAAACCTAATACTACACTATCATTAAATTAACTAAATAAACTACCTACAAAGAACTACAATGAAATACAATTACATAAACTAACTAAAGTACAAAAAATAAAAAAGCTAAGTTACAAAAAATAAAAAATTAAGTTACAAACATGTTAAAAATATTACAACAATTTTAAGCTACTTACACCTAATCTAAGCCCTCTAATAAAATAACAAACCCCCCCAAAATAAAAAAAATCCCTACCCTATTCTAAATTACATAAATTTCAAAGCTCTTTTACCTTACCAGCCCTTAAAAGGGCCATTTGTGGGGGCATGCCCCAAAAAGTTCAGCTCTTTTGCCTGTAAAATAAAAATACAACCCCCCCCCAACATTAAAACCCACCACCCACATACCCCTAATCTAACCCAAACCCCCCTTACAAAAACCTAACACTAATCCCCTGAAGATCATCCTACCTTGAGTCGTCTTCACTCAGCCGAGCCACCGATGGAACTGAAGAGGACATCCGGAGCGGAAGAAGTTAATCCTCCAAGCGGCGCTGAAGAAATCTTCCATCCGATGAAGTCATCATCCAGGCGGCGCTGAAGAAGTCTTCTATCCGGGCGAAGTCATCTTCCAAGCCGGGTCTTGAATCTTCCTTCCGCCGACGCGGAACCACCTTCTTCACCGACGGACTACGACGAATGACGGCTCCTTTAAGGGACGTCATCCAAGATGGCGTCCCCTCAATTCCGATTGGCTGATAGGATTCTATCAGCCAATCGGAATTAAGGTAGGAAAATCTGATTGGCTGATGGAATCAGCCAATCAGATTCAAGTTCAATCCGATTGGCTGATCCATCAGCCAATCAGATTGAGCTCGCATTCTATTGGCTGATCGGAACAGCCAATAGAATGCAAGCTCAATCTGATTGGCTGATTCCATCAGCCAATCAGATTTTCCTACCTTAATTCCGATTGGCTGATAGAATCCTATCAGCCAATCGGAATTGAGGGGACGCCATCTTGGATGACGTCCCTTAAAGGAGCCGTCATTCGTCGTAGTCCGTCGGTGAAGAAGGTGGTTCCGCGTCGGCGGAAGGAAGATTCAAGACCCGGCTTGGAAGATGACTTCGCCCGGATAGAAGACCTCTTCAGCGCCTCTTTGAAGATGACATCGGCCGGATCGAAGACTTCTTCAGCGCCGCCTGGATGATGACTTCATCGGATGGAAGATTTCTTCAGCGCCGCTTGGAGGATTAACTTCTTCCGCTCCGGATGTCCTCTTCAGTTCCATCGGTGGCTCGGCTGAGTGAAGACGACTCAAGGTAGGATGATCTTCAGGGGATTAGTGTTAGGTTTTTGTAAGGGGGGTTTGGGTTAGATTAGGGGTATGTGGGTGGTGGGTTTTAATGTTGGGGGGGGGTTGTATTTTTATTTTACAGGCAAAAGAGCTGAACTTTTTGGGGCATGCCCCCACAAATGGCCCTTTTAAGGGCTGGTAAGGTAAAAGAGCTTTGAAATTTATGTAATTTAGAATAGGGTAGGGATTTTTTTTATTTTGGGGGGGTTTGTTATTTTATTAGGGGGCTTAGATTAGGTGTAAGTAGCTTAAAATTGTTGTAATATTTTTAACATGTTTGTAACTTAATTTTTTATTTTTTGTAACTTAGCTTTTTTTATTTTTTGTACTTTAGTTAGTTTATGTAATTGTATTTCATTGTAGTTCTTTGTAGGTAGTTTATTTAGTTATTTTAATGATAGTGTAGTATTAGGTTTAATTGTAACTTAAGTTAGGATTTATTTTACAGGTAATTTTGTATTTCTTTTAGCTAGGTAGTTATTAAATAGTTAATAACTATTTAATAACTATTCTAACTAGCTAAAATAAATACAAAGTTACCTGTAAAATAAATATAAATCCTAAGATAGCTATAATATAATTATTAATTACATTGTAGCTATCTTAGGGTTTATTTTACAGGTAAGTATTTATTTTTAAATAGGAATAATTTATTAAAGTATAGTGTAGTGTTAGGTGTAATTGTAACTTAGGTTAGGATTTATTTCACAGGTACATTTCTCTTTATTTTAGCTAGGTAAGCTATTAAATAGTTAATAACTATTTAATAGTTATTGTACATGGTTAAAATAAATTGAAAGGTACCTGTAAAATAAAAATAAATCCTAAGATAGCTAGAATATAATTATTATTTATATTGTAGCTATATTAGGGTTTATTTTAAAGGTAAGTATTTAGTTTTAAATAGGATTCATTTAGTTAATAAGAGTTAATTTATTTAGATTTATTTAATTAATATTTAAGTTAGGGGGCGTTAGGGTTAGGGTTAGGTTTAGGGGTTAATCATTTTATTACAGTGGCGGCGGCGTAGTGGGGGGCAGGATAGGGGTTAATAAATTTATTATAGGTGGCGACGGTGTAGGGGGGGCAGATTAGGGGTTAATAAATGTATTATAGGTGGCGACGGTGTAGGGGGGGCAGGATAGGGGTTAATACATTTAATATAGGTTGCGGCGGGTTCAGGGAGCGGCGGGTTAGGGGTTAATACATTTATTATAGTTGCGGTGGGCTCCGGGAGCGGCGGTTTAGGGGTTAATATGTATAGAGTAGCTTGCGGTGGGCTCCGGGAGCGGCGGTTTAGGGGGTAATAACTTTATTTATTTGCGGCGGTGTAGGGGGGGTCAGATTAGTGGTGTTTAGACTCGGGGTACATGTTAGGGTGTTAGGTGTAGACAGCTCCCATAGAAATCAATGGGATGTCTGTCAGCAGCGAACTTGTACTTTCGCTATGGTCAGACTCCCATTGATTCCTATGGGATCCGCCGCCTCCAGGCTGGCGCTTTGAAAACCAGGTACGCTGGGCCGTAAAAGTGCCGAGCGTACCTGCTAGTTTTTTGATAGCTAGCAAAAGTAGTGAGAATGTGCCGCACTTGTGTGCGGAACATCTGGAGTGACGTAAGAATCGATCTGTGTCGGACTGAGTCCGGCGGATCGAAGCTTACGTCACAAAATTCTACTTTTGCCGGTCTCGAGCCTTTGATAACTAAGGCGTATCAGCCTCGCCACAAATACGCTGCGGAATACGCAGCGTATTTGAGGTTGACGGCTTGATAACTACCCCCCCCTAACCTCTGATGTATGACTTTGGCAATACTATGTGCTTCAAAATATCCCTTTATCTGCTATTTGTGGCATTAATCCCTTTCATATTATCAAAAATCTAATAATGTCTAAACTAAATACTACATGTAAACTAATTTTTAAACCCCCCCATTCTAGGTCCATACATTGTGTATACTTACCATCTGATGTTGTCTTTAAAAATTAGGTGGCAAAGTCATCACAGGAGCCAATGCCAGAGTCATATGATGTATAAATTACCTATGATAATAAAATATATTTTAGATTTTGATATAGTTATTTCTTAAACAATCCTAACATGTTTGCACGATTCTACTTTCAATAAAAGTCTCACATTTGCTCCTATATAACTTATAGTATTTACCATCTGACGTGGCGGTCCCCTCGTCCCGGAATGGCCCCTCGAATACTTCATTGTCCTCCTCATCTTGTTGGAGGTCTTGGGGGACCTAAACGCCCTGCAGTATCCCAGCCTGCTGAGCTATGTTATGAAGGATGTTGCAGGCTATAATGATCTTCGCCACCTTACTAGGGCTGTATTGGAGGGCTCCTCCAGACTAGTGATGTAGCGAATAGTTCGCCGGAGAACAGTTCCCGGCGAACATAGCTTGTTCGCGTTCGCCGCGGTGGGCGAACATATGCGATGTTTGGTCCGCCCCCTATTTGTCATCATTGAGTAAACTTTGACCCTGTATCTCACAGTCTGCAGACACATTAAAGCCAATCAGCAGCAGACACTCCCTCCCAGAGCCTCCCAGCTCCTGGGCAGCAGCCATTTTGGATTCATTCTGATCCTGCATTCTTAGTGAGAGGAGGGATAGTGTAGCTGTTGCTGATTTTATAGGGAAATTGATAGCTAGGCTAGTGTATTCAGTGTCCACTACAGTCCTGAAGGACTCATCTGATCTCTGCTGTAAGGACAGCACCCCAAAAAAGCCCTTTTTAGGGCTACATCAGTCATTTTTTTTTTCTTTGTTATCTAATAGCAGTTGCCTGCCTGGCACTGCCAGCCTGTGTGTCAGGCTCACAACATATACTGTGCCTACTTGCTCAGTGCCACCACTCATATCTGGTGTAACATTAGTGTAAATTTAAAAAAAAAAAACTTTTACATCAGTCTGCTAGTGTAATCTAATTTCAGTTGCCAGGCCAGCCTGCCACTGCCAGCCTGTGTGTCAGGCTCACAGCATATACTGTGCCTACTTGCTCAGTGTCACCACTCATATCTGGTGTAACATTAGTGTAAATTAAAAAAAAAAAAACTTTTACATCAGTCTGCTAGTGTAATCTAATTTCAGTTACCAGGCCAGCCTGCCACTGCCAGCCTGTGTGTCAGGCTCACAGCATATACTGTGCCTACTTGCTCAGTGCCACCACTCATATCTGGCTGGTGTAACAGTAGTGTAATTAAAAAAAAAAAAAAAACTTTTACATCAGTCTGCTAGTATAATCTAATAGCAGTTGCCTGCCTGCCACTGCCAGCCTGTGTGTCAGGCTCACAGCATATACTGTGCCTACTTGCTCAGTGCCACCACCAGTCATATCTGGTGTAACATTAGTGTAAATTTTAAAAAAAAACTTTTACACCAGTCTGCTAGTGTAATCTAATTTCATTTGCCAGGTCAGCCTACCACTGCCAGCCTGTGTGTCAGGCTCACAGCATATACTGTGCCTACTTGCTCAGTGCCACCACTCATATCTGGTGTAACATTAGTGTAAATTAAAAAAAAAAAAACTTTTACATCAGTCTGCTAGTGTAATCTAATTTAAGTTGCCAGGCCAGCCTGCCACTGCCAGCCTGTGTGTCAGGCTCACAGCATATACTGTGCCTACTTGCTCAGTGCCACCACCAGTCATATCTGGTGTAACAGTAATGTAAATTAAAAAAAAAAACTTTTTTGACTGTGAAACATCAGTCTGCTAGTGTAATCTAATGGCAGTTGCCTGCCTGCCAGCGTGTTTGCCAGACCCACTTGCCCAGTGCCACACCACTCATATCTGGTGTAACAGTAGTGTAAATTAAAAAAAAAAAACTTTTACATCAGTCTGCTAGAGTAATCTAATTTCAGTTGCCAGGCCAGCCTGCCACTGCCAGCCTGTGTGTCAGGCTCACAGCATATACTGTGCCTACTTGCTCAGTGCCACCACTCATATCTAGTGTAACAGTAGTGAAAATTTGCCAGCCTGTGTGTCAGGCTCACAGCATATACTGTGCCTACTTGCTCAGTGCCACCACTTATATCTGGTGTAACAGTAGTGTAAATTTAAAAAAAAACTTTTACATCAGTTTGCTAGTGTAATCTAATAGCAGTTGCCCGCCTGCCACTGCCAGCCTGTGTGTCAGGCTCACAGCATATACTGTGCCTACTTGCTCAGTGCCACCACTCATATCTGGTGTAACATTAGTGTAAATTTAAAAAAAATTTTTTTTTACGTCAGTCTGCTAGTGAAATCTAACTTCAGTTGCCAGCCCAGCCTGCCACTGCCAGCCTGTGTGTCAGGCTCACAGCATATACTGTGCCTACTAGCTCAGTGCCACCACTCATATCTGGTGTAACATTAGTGTAAATTTAAAAAAAATTTTTTTTACGTCAGTCTGCTAGTGAAATCTAATTTCAGTTGCCAGCCCAGCCTGCCACTGCCAGCCTGTGTGTCAGGCTAACAGCATATACTGTGCCTACTTGCTCAGTGCCACCACTCATATCTGGTGTAACATTAGTGTAAATTTAAAAAAAAACTTTTACATAAGTTTGCTAGTGTAATCTAATAGCAGTTGCCCGCCTGCCACTGCCAGCCTGTGTGTCAGGCTCACAGCATATACTGTGCCTACTTGCTCAGTGCCACCACTCATATCTGGTGTAATAGTAGTGTAAATTTAAAAAAAAAACAACTTTTACATCAGTCTGCTAGTGTAATCTAATTTCAGTTGCCAGGCCAGCCTGCCACTGCCAGCCTTTGTGTCAGGCTCACAGCATATACTGTTCCATACTTGCTCAGTGCCACCACTCATATCTGGTGTAACAGTAGTGTAAATTTTAAAAAAAAAACCTTTTACATCAGTTTGCTAGTGTAATCTAATAGCAGTTGCCCACCTGCCACTGCCAGCCTGTGTGTCAGGCTCACAGCATATACTGTGCCTACTTGCTCAGTGCCACCACTCATATCTGGTGTAACATTAGTGTAAATTTTAACATCAGTCTGCTAGTGTAATCTAATTTCAGTTGCCAGGCCAGCCTGCCACTGCCAGCCTGTGTGTCAGGCTCACAGCATATACTGTGCCTACTTGCTCAGTGCCACCACTCATATCTGTAATTCTGTAATTCTGTAATATCTGTAATTCTCTGTCTGGGAAATTATATATTTATCAAATCTATCTATTTATCTATCAAATCTATCTAACTATCAATCTTATCTATCAAATGTATATTGCATCTATTGATCTATGTAATCTATGTATCTATCTATCTATCTATCTATCTATCAAATCTATCTATCTCGTGGTTGTGCAGATGGACTGTTTGCGGTTGTTTGCGGTGCGTTACACGGGGAGTTTGGTCTGTCACTGTGAAGCGGGCGTAACCCTTACACTACCTGATCGATACAACATCATACCTGATGTTTTAAAGCACGTTATTCCAAACAATTTAGGAATGTTAGGTGATTTATGCCCTTTATGGCTTAAAACCAGACTCTGCATCAACTATGTAATTTTCCGTGGGAGTTTTGCCATGGATCCCCCTCCGGCATGCCACAGTCCAGGTGTTAGTCCCCTTGAAACAACTTTTCCATTTGCGGACGTTCGAGTCCGCTGTTCGCAAACCGAAATTTTTAGGTTCGTGACATCACTACTCCAGACCTGTACAGGCATCTGAAGCACATTTTGAGGTGCCCAAACAAGCATTCCACTACAGCCCTAGTCCGCTTTTGCGTCCGATTGTCACCTGTGCCTCGTCAGCCGGATTACACAATGGCGTAATGAGCCAAATACGGTTCATGTAACCCGAATCACCTATAAATAAGGAACATTACAAAATGTCAGTATTACAAATATCTGATAAATGAGATAATACATTTAAATAAAGAAAAAAATGATACAATGCATTTGTAAATACGAAATTCGCATAACTCCATGCAATTAAAATAAGGGTTAAACATTTACATAACCTAGCTAAAATGTCTTTGTAATAAACTTTAATTGCTCTGCTAGTGACTTTGAAATACTCTAAAATCAGCAAACTACTAAACAGTCGTCTACGTCAGTTCTGTTTAAAGAGCTACACTGTCCCTTTAAAAGTATTGTCAAGGCTATGACCTGCTACATATCTGTTTGTTTCTAAACCTAGACATTTGCTGAAAGACAAAAAATGGTTAAAGCGCATCCTATATCTGCACATTTAAGCTATGACCTGCTACATATCTGTTTGTTTCTAAACCTAGACATTTGCTGAAAGACAAAAAATGGTTAAAGCGCATCCTCTATCTGCACATTTAAGCTATGACCTGATACATATCTGTTTGTTTCTAAACCTAGACATTTGCTGAAAGACAAATAAATGGTTAAAGTGCATCCTCTATCTGCACATTTAAGCTATGACCTGATACATATCTTTTTGGAGCTAAAGCTAGACATTTGCTGAAAGAGACAATAAATGGTTAAAGCGCATCCTATATCTGCACATTTTGCACATTACACAAACACAACTGTTTGCGAACATTATAGTGGCAATTGTCTAACTTCAGAACCATGCTGTGCACAAGTACTCACCAACGAGCCACCCATGGGAAACTGTCTGTCCTCAAACTGCTGCCAGAGTGAGGACTGCCTGAGGATACGGACTTTATTCCCCCCCCCCCCCCGAAATTTGCAAACACACTCATAATTCTCATACGTGCGTCGCACACGAACTGCATGTTCAAACTATGAAAGTGTTTGCGATTTCGGAAGAGCCGCTCATCTGCTGGAGCCCACAGCGCAATATGGGTGCCATCTATTGCTCCCAAAACATTGGGCATTTCAGCTATTGCATAGAATTCCCCCTTGAGTCACCTCCAATCGTCCTCATTTTGAGGGAATCCTACGTAAAGCCTACTAATTCTTATCATGGTGTTCAGAATCCTTTCAAAAACCACAGAGAATGTACCCTGAGACAACCCAGATATGTACCCCTCTGTGTATTGAAAGCTTACGGACGCCAAGACATGTATGCCGCATAGCATCTTGGACATGCCAGGGATTGCAGTGCGCATATGTCTGCGTGGCTCCAGATGAGCCCTCAGTACATCATACAGGCTCAAGAGCTGATGTCTATTGAGCCTATATTTGTCGAAAACCTCGAAGTCACTCATGTTATCTAAGTTGAGCCTCACCCTGTGAACACGAGGACCCCTAATCAGACGTTCCCCACACCTCTCTTGGAGAAGCCGAGCCCGCCTGATTCTGTTGTACAAAACTTGTCCAACAGCACCTACACAATCTAACTGAGGGTTACACATATTTGCAAAGCCAAGCAGCACAAAGCTAAACAGCAGAGCAAACACACAAGGAGTAACAAGGTATGCAAACACACAAAAGCGATTTGATACAATGTCGATCACAAGGGACGCTTTGGCCATGTTGTTTGGGTGATTTATAGTGCAAAATGTCCAATGGTAGCGTGTTCTTAATGAGTGCTGATTGTATACACTTGATTGTATCTGAGCGGCGTGAATGCTTTCAAAGTGGGCGTTTTTTTTTGTGTTTGTTGAAATTTTGTTTTTCCCCAATAAATCGTAATGTGAAAGTTTTAAAGTGTAAAATCTAACATATACAGTGCATCTTTGTAATGTTTGTTCATATGCGTAACAAATACTTAGTAAACGTGATGTTATAATTAAAAACCACTCGTCCACGCTAACATGATTGAAAGTGCATACTTGTGTATAATGTGTGCATAGACATGGCATAGAATCTGCTTGATCACTGTTGCTGTAATATTGTTGCAAAACGATAAATTAATGGCTGGCATCTATAATATTATATATATAAGTGATTGGCGAGATTTCAATATTTTACGTGTCCCATTGAAATCGCAATAATAATGAAGATCTTCCAAACCTCTCATCTACGTATATGTAATATTGAGTGAGAAACTAATGAAAGGGGCAGTAAAGTCCTAATGCTCGAATCTGTATGGTTGAAGCTTAGAATGATGTCATCATATTAGTTTCCAAAACTTTGTTCTCTTGTTCTAGTTTGCAACTAGAATATTTTCTAAGGATATCTTATAATTATACGGAATTCCTAATGGTATATTATGTGAAAATCGTGATGTTAAAGGGACACTAAAGCCATAATTTATCTTTCATGATTCAGTGAGAGAATCCAATTTTAAACAACCTTCCAATGTACTTCTATAATGTAAATCTGTTCATTGTTTATATATCGTTTGTTGAATAAATAGCAATGCACATGTGTGAGGCAATCTCAGAAGTCATCTATGTGCAGCCACCAATCATCATCTGCTGAGCCTATCTAGATATGCTGTTCATCAAAGCATATGAAGAGAATAAATCAAATTATATAATAGACGTAAATGAGACAACTGTTTAAAATTGCTCCATAACTTGTCCGCCTGCTCTGAGGCGGCGGACAGAAATCAACCTGATCGAATACAATCAGGTTAATTCACACCCCCTGCTAGCAGCCGATTAACCGTGAATCTGCAGGGGGCGGTATTGCACAAGCAGTTCTAGGGAACTGCTTGTGCAATGATAAATGCCGACAGCATATGCTGTCGGCATTTATCGATGTGCAGCGGACATGATACGCTACATCATATTATGTCCGCTCGCACTTTGATAAATATGCCCCTATGTGTTGGATTTTATCCACCTATTAGCAATGGGTGTGACTGAAACATAATGTCTATATAAATATAAATTTCTCCTTTATATATAAATAGGAGCTACTATTAGGCATTTTTTTTATTAACAGGGATTTAGATTGATATGCAGCCAGTAAGATTATACCTAATTAAGGGCTAGATTAAGAGTGGCACGCTAAATACGGTGCGCAAGCAATATTGGGTTTATCGGGACTATACACGCGCATCAGAAGGAGCGTGCGTATTAAGAGTTGAAAGTAAATGCGAACGTGTGAGCACAATTGCGGTTTATGCTTGTTAATAATTCCAATTTTTGGAGTTGTTATTTCAATGATACATAATTCATTATATACTACAGAGGCATGCTTTTTCAGAAAAGGATACCAAGAGAACAAAGCAAATTACACAACAGAAGATATTGGAAAGTTATTCAAAATCTCTCTGCTCTCTCTGAATCATGAAAGAAAAATATTGACTTTTATGTCCCTTAAAGTGTCTCACACATTTATTTGTTAATATAAAGAGGGCTTTGACATTATTTGTATGTTTACATGCTTCTTAAAAAATTCCCCATAATTCACAATAAGTGGACTTATGGATTACATGTGACAAACATGGATTGCCAGAAAAGGAGGTCAATGGCATGCAGATCTTAAAGTGAAGGTAAAGTCAAACGCTGTATTATAAAGAATTACATATATCCAGCAAAATAAATATAACTTTCATTCATCAATCTTTTCTAATCTTTATATTACCTGCGATATTTTATATTCTTGTTATGTATTCGGCTATCCGAAAATCAACCCGTGAATTATTTTTTTTTTTAGACAACGATCACGTTGTTCAGCCATCCAATGGTTTCTTTGGCCATTAGGCGGCCGTCAAATTTTGTCATCACCAGTTGGATGTAGATGCGCATGCGTAAGATCTTCTACTCAGCATTTTCCAAGGGCGCGCGTACACGTTTCGCGCATGCACAGTTTAAACTTTATTTAGTGGGCATATTTGGAATAGCATAGGAACTCAGGCGACAAGCTATTAGAAACATTTGTATCACTCTTTTCTTTTATATTGGTAAGTAAAAAACGATCGCATTATCTGCAGCATAATAAGTATTGACGCATGCGTAGTAGAGAGCAGCAGCCGCTATAAACGCATGCGCAAATATGACAGTCTGAAAATGAGGCGCATGCGCGGTTATTCAATGCTCGATGTGCACGAGGAGAGTAGAGACGTATAGAGCGGGTGGGACCGCTCTATACGTCACAGTATTCCAAACCAGGAAATGGAGAATGGGAGGAGAAACGGAAGGGAACCGTAAGAAAAATGTATCGAGAAAATAACATAAATCAATAATGTTTTTTTTAAAAAAAAACTAGCGACTGTATGTAAGTTAGTAAAAGGGTTATAATTATGATTGATGGGTCCAATAACTTTACCTTCACTTTAAAGGCAATTTTGCATCTAAATAAATCAGTAATGTCAACTACATGTACTGTATGTTATACTGGTTTTCAGATCAGAAAAACAATTTAAACTGAAATAGCATTCAAAATCAACATGAAAACATTGTGACCATACAGTAATGAAAACATCATCCTCGGATGCTCATATTTGTGAACATTAAACATGGACAATCAGATTCACACAAATTGCAAATAATCACAAATTTGCTTTATTCGTTGGATTTTTTAAAAAAATGAAAACTGTATGACCCAATGACCGCAGGGTCATCCTTCAGTCATGCCATGAAAATAACAGTTGTGGTTGACTTGGTGGTCTTGGAAGGAGGATAATGGACATCTTGGTATATAGAGCCCTGGGGTAAGGAAGAGAGACACACAAAACAAGGTTGAAGGTGAGGCCTTGGGGATCTATTGTGACTTTGTTAATGTATTGCTATGTTTGTTTTTTTGATTATTGCAAGAAAAATGGACAGTTGAAGCAGACTGTTCAGTGAAGGGACGTTACTATAGAGAAAGTTTTGAGACATTTGTTAAGTGCTGTGTTTAGATACTGTTCACTGATGTACTAATGCTCTCTGATGGTAATATCACTTGGGAATCTGTTTAATTTATCATGTTTGTTCTCTTTATTCTCCAATGTAGAAATAAGGTCTTTAAAAAACGTAACAAAAAAGACAGGCTTTTCTGTGGGTGGGAAAGGGTTTGAAAGTTCAGATTTATACCAAATGTGTGGGAAAGTTTACAGAAGTTCAATTTTATATTACTTAATATATATAACTAGCAATTTACTTCTATAGTGATTAATACTTAGTTTTTTGTGCTGTTGCTGGCTTGTAGCTGTAGCACTAGTTACTAATTTAACTGTAGTTATGTTTAAGCTGCTTTACAGCTGAGCCTCTGCTACCTGAAAAGGTTCCCAATATGAAATGTGGGGTTAGTAAATATCCATTTACGAACAAATAATGTAAACATTCTACTGAACTGAACACCATATGAACTAATCCTGTATGAAACATAAAAAAATATTGTTCATGACAATTTATTTGTCTATGCACCTGTCTAGTAAGCAACATCATGATAGCGCTACTATGATTTATTTTTAATCTTTAGATCTATTGAGGGTTTTTAAAATGACCCTCTTGTGATCTACACATCTCATTAAAAAAACAAACTGGTGCCATAGTTTTGGCTGTAACCTTGTCTAAAAACTCTTAAGCCATATGAAAAATATATTTTTAATAACTCAAAAAGTTTTGAACTGGTCTGCTTTAAATGTTCAAAATTGTAGTATCCAGTAGTTCAAGTATTGCTAATTTGAATTTTAAGGTACTCAGTATGTGAGTATGGGTTGCTACTCCTACAGTAAATGCACACACACAGAAAGTGTAAACTTTCAATCACCCAACAGTTAACTGAATTGTGGCATACTAGTTTTTTTGTGTGTGTATAAAACAAGGTGAAGAAAAAAGTGTAAAAATAATCAATTAAATTATTGTATGCTTTCATAAACATTGTGGATTACTTTTACAGGGTAATAGACTGTATGTTTCCTTTTATTACATATTTACAGAGTACAAACATTTGTATACACATATAAATATATCTATATATAATTGTTATAAATTGGGTGATAGTTTTATTGGGCTATAAAGAGTATTTCATGTTAACAAGTTGTCCTTCTAAATCCTTTTGTGCCCAGGCGGATTTGTTCAATAAAACAGTTTTATTGCTTTGCACTGGATGCTTATAGCATCAAAAAGCCAATTGTGCTTCTGGCTGTTAATGACTTTTTTTCTAAGTAATCACAGTGCAGTATCTTACCAAAATAGACTTGTTACATGATTATGGGCATTCACTTGTTATAGCTTGTTATAGTTTTCATCATGGTGCCATTATTTGATCAGAGTTATGTCACTTTTATATTTATGGAACTTTAAATAAACCTTAACAGAATTGACTGCTGTCTCTCTACACTCTATACTTGATCATTAATTGTATATAGAATAATGTACATTAGTGCAAGTCTGTGTTGTGTGTCTTGAGATCTCCTTTTGTCTTGGTGTGATTAGAGGGTGTACTGCAATGGTGGGTAAATGGTACATCCCTGATAGGAAACATTCTGTGGGGTAGATTTATCATAGTGCGAGTGGACATGATACTATGTAGCGTATCATGTCCGCCGCACATCGATAAATGCCGACAGCATAAGTTGTCAGCATTTATCATTTCACCAGCAGTTCTTGTGAACTGCAGGTGCAATGCGCCCCCTGCAGATTCGTGGCCAATTGGCTGCTAGCAGTGGGTGTCAGTCAATCCGATTGTATAGGATCAGGTTGATTTCTGTCCGCTGCCTCAGAGCAGGTGGACAAGTTATGAAGCAGCGGTCTTTAGACCGCTACTTCATAACTTTTGTTTCCGGCGAGCCTGAAGGCTTGCGTGGAAACAGGGGCATCAAGCTCCATACGGAGCTTGATAAATCGCCCCTGTGCATAAACTCTATTGTAACACTTTTTTTTAAAGGGATATTAAAGTAAAAATAAAAATGTCATAGCTCAGATAGAGCATGTATTTTTAAGGGACTTTTCAATTTAATCCTGTTATCCCATTTAGGGCCAGATTTCAAGTGGCGTGCTATTTAGTGCTTTCACGCAAAAGGCCCTTTTAAGGGCTATTGATAGTTTAGTTTAGGCTAGGGTTTTTTTATTTTGGGGGGCTTTTTTTATTTTGATAGGGCTATTAGATTAGTTGTAGTTAGGTTAAATATCTGTAATTTGTTTAATATTTTCTGTAATTTAGTGTTTTTTTTGTACTTTAGCTAAATTAATTTAATTTATTTAATTGTATTTAATTTAGGTAATTTATTTAATTATAGTGTATTGTTAGGTGCTATTGTAACTTAGGTTAGGTTTTATTTTACAGGTACTTTTGTATTTATTTTAGCTAGGTAGTTATTAAATAGTTAATAACTATTTAGTAACTATTCTACCTAGTTAAAATAAATACAAACTTGCCTGTAAAATAAAAACAAACCCTAAGATAGCTACAATGTAACTATTAGTTATATTGTAGCTAGCTTAGGGTTTATTTTATAGGTAAGTGATTAGTTTTAAATAGGAATTATTTAGGTACTAATATTAATTTTTATTTAGATTTATTGTAATTATATTTAAGTTAGGGGGTTTTAGGGTTAAGGTTAGACTTAGGTTTAGGGGTTAATACATTTAGTATAGTGGCGGCGACGTTGGGGGCGGCAGATTAGGGCTTAATAAATGTAGGAAGGTGGCGGCGATGTTAGGGATGGCAGATTAGGGGTTAATAATATTTAACTAATGTTTGTGAGGTGGGAGTGCGGCGGTTTAGGGGTTAATATGTTTATTATAGTGGTGGCGACGTTGGGGCGGCAGATTAGGGGTTAATAAGTGTAGGTAGATTGCGGCAACATTGGGGGAGGGAGATTAGGGGTTAATAAATATAATGTAGGTGTCGGCGATGTTGGGGGCAGCAGATTAGGGGTTAATAAGTGTAAGATTAGGGGTGTTCAGACTCGGGGTTCATGTTAGGGTGTTAGGTGTAAACATAAATTTCGTTTCCCCATAGGAATCAATGGGGCTGCATTACTGAGCTTTACGCTGCTTTTTGGCAGGTGCAAGACTTTTTCTCCCCTTTGATGTCTATGGGGAAATCGTGCACGAGCACGTACGACCAGCTCACCGCTGACTTAAGCAGCGCTGGTATTGGAGTACGGTAAGGAGCACAATTTTGCTCAACGCTCACTTCTTACCTTTTAATGTCGCGTTTGTAAAAACCTGTAATACCAGCGCTGTAGGTAAGTGAGCGGTGAAAGAAAACTGCTCGTTAGCACCACACAGCCTCTAACGCAAAATAATCTAGCTGATAGTTTGCTTATGCACAATATAATTGAAAGCAAAATCTAACGGAGAGGCTGTTTACTCCCCGCATTCCTTTTTTTTATCCTTGATACAGGCTAACTGCGCTTGGCTGCTCTCAGATTGGGGGCTTTTACAGTTACTACTAGATAGAATCACCCATACAATGCCGTTTCACCGAACGTATCTTCAGTGGCCCAATCCAAAGCCACAAAAAATGCTAAGTATTTGCAAATAGCAAGTCCTGAGCAATAGCAAAACATCAAAGTTTGAAGATTATTTGCCAATGTGTAGTTAACCCTGTACAGATCCGAGGATACTTAGTAGTTAAAATTTGTAAATTTTAATTCATGTATTAAAATGAACAATTCCAAGTGGTAAATACACTCACAGTAACATCTCACGGTGTCCCAGCCAGCATGCCATCTGACGCGTTTTGCTTGCTGCTTTCTCAATCACCTTACTACTTCAAAAAAGCATTTTTAATCAATTTGAATATTTTATGTTTTTTTACTGTGTATTTAATGTAAATATTTTACATTCTAATGTTCTTAACATTGTAAAAAATGTTCTTAGTATTTTTAAATATATTCCTTTATATCTGTATATAATCCATACCTGTATATATTCATATAGATATATAGGTATGTAGATATATATTTTACAAAACAATCATATATATTTAAATATATATTTTAAAAGAAAAAGAACATTTTCTTTTATATGAAGTACATTGGAATGTAATATATTCGTAATTAACTTCAGGTTGAGTGCTGTAGGTCTAACGCGGTATCAGGTTAGCACACACGTGGTAAGGTTATTTCCTTCAGGGTGCTCTATTGAAGTCTTTGGGGAGATGAATTTAAAGCGGTCAAGATATCTAATTTCCTGAAGTTAGCACGCATCGGGTTTAGCTCACACACAGTTTTCTTTAAACTTGTAATATGCACGCTAACCCATCCACTTTAAAAGAAATAAAATATTTAGAGCGCCACTTGTAATCTAGCCTATTGTGGTGTAAAATTTGATATCTGTGATTTATTTTTATTTCAATAAGAACAAAAGTAGAAAATATTACCTTGTATTTCAAACCCCCATGATATCTATATTTATTTTGTGGGACCTATAACGTCTACGGGTGTTTAATATGCATCACATATCTCCTGTACATCACGGCTCATTGCTGTAAGACTATAAATCAAAGATAAGTTCATACGTTTTTTGACGCCTTTTAGCAGTCCGGTCCTGTTCACGGAGAGACGTGCTTATCCAAGTTCCAGCGTTTGTCTCTATCCGTATCAAAAAGAACTCAGTTTGTAAGTAGCTGTTAGCGTCCCATTCCAGGCTTGGAACATGTGGGGCTGTGATGTCACCCTAAGGCAGTCCGGGGTAAGAGTATGGGTTGACCAACCAGCGTGCAGCTAAGAGCTTGTAATGATACAAAAGTAAAAAGAAGATGCTGCACGCTTTGTAATAAAACATAATATTTATTTGAACACTTTTAAAATATGATGCAATAATGGCTCGAGTAGTAGAGAGGTGTTATCTTGACTTGGCTTATGCGTTTCTGCTTTACGCCGTATTCATAGCCCAGAATACGAAGTAAAGCTAAAACGCGTAAGCCAAGTCAAGATCACACCTCTCTACTACTCAAGCCATTGATGCATCATGTTTTAAAAGTGTTCAAATAAATATAATGTTTTATTACAAAGCGTGCAGCATATTTATTTTTATTCATCAGAAACTTAGACCATGTGCTGTATTCTAAAATTTTCTTTATCAAGGAGATGGGGTTAGTTAAGGTCAAAATAATATTGTCTGCAAACCTTATATCAAGGGGTGGCACCTTATCCTGCTAGTGAGAATTTCAATACTGAGTACAAACAAGATTGGAGACAGGATACAACCTTGAGGCCCATGGAAGACTGTGATATGGGACTCATGTATCTCACTGGGCAGGGAATGGTCTTTATATAGTTAACAACGTCCACTAAATGAGGTGCTAAAAACTGATATAGGACTATTTGCTTGTACTCAGTACCTTTTTCCTGTATTATTTAAGTTAATATAATGACAAAGTTCAAAAACGGACTTATCTTGTGTAATGCAATGTAATCATACATAGTGCAATTACTATTGCGCTTGGGCGATAAGGGGTATATTGCGGCTCTTTGCTTGTGTCGGAAGTAACACGCGTATTAAGAGTTGAAAGTAAATGCGTTTAGCGTGATTTCAGAGCTCTGGTTAACTGTTACACAGTACAACAAAGTGGCACAAAACACATAAAAATTACATTTAACACTATAGTTCATAAAAAAATCAATCATATTAACACTGATAAAAAAAAATATTTAAAAAAATTGCATTCAAAAGTTATAAGGGCTCAAAAATATGATGTCTCAGGTATTTAAAAAAAGGATTTGAAAGGCTTCAAAGGGACAGTACACTGTAAAATTGTTGTTCCATTAATGTATTTTAAATGACTTGTTATACCAACTGCAGAGTATAAAATATTTGAGAAATTCCATTTTCATGCTTATTTGTGTATATGAAGTAGCTGATTTTGTGCTTTGAAACCACAACCTATTACAATGGGTTGAACTTAAAGGTGATATCAGATCTCATTATGTTCTATGTTTGTGTAAACAGACTTGCCTCCTTATCTTTTATTTGGCTGGAACACCAAAGCTCAATACATAGAGAGAACAATGGAAAATTATCATTTTATTACTTAACTATCCTGCATCCCACTGAGAGTGTAATCTCTTCTGCTGGCTGTGTATACTTAGGCTATTCAATAGCCTATACTCCAGTATTAATTTGTTCAGTGTAGGTGGCGATACCACAGGCTAAATCAGCTATTTCAAATGCTGAAATAGAAGTAAAGGAGCTACTTGTAACCAATTTAATACACTCTAGCAGGTTAAAAGGATCATTGGGAATAATTTAAAGGGGAGAATTGTTTTGGGTGAACTGTCCCTTTAACAGAGATACATACAGTACTTATACATGTCTAAATATGTGTATGTATGCATATACATGTCTAAATATGTGTATGTATGTATATATATATGTGTTGTATTTAAATATGTAACGGCTAGATTTGGAGTTTTGTCGGTAACGACCCGAAAAGCTAACGCCGGCTTTTTTCTGGCCGCACCATAAAAATAACTCTGGTATTGAGAGTCCACATAAAGGCTGCGTTTGGCTCCAAAAAAAGGAGCGTAGAGCATATTTAACGCAGCTTCAACTCTCGATACCAGAGTTGCTTACGCAAGCGGCCAGCCTCAAAAACGTGCTCGTGCACGATTCCCCCATAGAAAACAATGGGGCTGTTTGAGCTGAAAAAAAACCTAACACCTGCAAAAAAGCCGGGTTCAGCTCCTAACGCAGCCCCATTGTTTACTATGCGGAAACACTTCCTACGTCTGCACCTAACACTCTAACATGTACCCCGAGTCTAAACACCCCTAACCTTACACTTATTAACCCCTAATCTGCCGCCCCCGCTATCGCTGACCCCTGCATATTATTATTAACCCCTAATCTGCCGCTCCGTAAACCGCCGCTACTTACATTATCCCTATGTACCCCTAATCTGCTGCCCTAACATCGCCGACCCCTATATTATATTTATTAACCCCTAATCTGCCCCCCACAACGTCGCCTCCACCTGCCTACACTTATTAACCCCTAATCTGCCGAGCGGACCTGAGCGATACTATAATAAAGTTATTAACCCCTAATCCGCCTCACTAACCCTATAATAAATAGTATTAACCCCTAATCTGCCCTCCCTAACATCGCCGACACCTAACTTCAATTATTAACCCCTAATCTGCCGACTGGAGCTCACCGCTATTCTAATAAATGTATTAACCCCTAAAGCTAAGTCTAACCCTAACACTAACACCCCCCTAAATTAAATATAATTTACATCTAACGAAATTAATTATCTATTATTAAATAAATTATTCCTATTTAAAGCTAAATACTTACCTGTAAAATAAATCCTAATATAGCTACAATATAAATTATAATTATATTATAGCTATTTTAGGATTAATATTTATTTTACAGGCAACTTTGTAATTATTTTAACCATGTACAATAGCTATTAAATAGTTAAGAACTATTTAATAGTTACCTAGTTAAAATAATTACAAAATTACCTGTAAAATAAATCCTAACCTAAGTTACAATTAAACCTAACACTATACTATCATTAAATTAATTAAATAAAATACCTACAATTACCTACAATTAAACCTAACACTACACTATCAATAAATAAATTAAATACAATTCCTACGAATAACTACAATGAAATAAACTAACTAAAGTACAAAAAATAAAAAAGAACTAAGTTACAAAAAATAAAAAAATATTTACAAACAGAAGAAAAATATTACAACAATTTTAAACTAATTACACCTACTCTAAGCCCCCTAATAAAATAACAAAGACCCCCAAAATAAAAAATGCCCTACCCTATTCTAAATTACTAAAGTTCAAAGCTCTTTTACCTTACCAGCCCTGAACAGGACCCTTTGCGGGGCATGCCCCAAGAAGTTCAGCTCTTTTGCCTGTAAGAAAAAACATACAATACCCCCCCCACAACATTACAACCCACCACCCACATACCCCTAATCTAACCCAAACCCCCCTTAAATAAACCTAACACTAAGCCCCTGAAGATCATCCTACCTTGTCTTCACCTCACCAGGTATCACCGATCCGTCCTGGCTCCAAAATCTTCATCCAACCCAAGCGGGGGCTGGCGATCCATCATCCGGTGGCTGAAGAGGTCCAGAAGAGGCTCCAAAGTCTTCATCCTATCCGGGAAGAAGAGGCGATCCGGACCGGCAACCATCTTGATCCAAGCGGCATCTTCTATCTTCATCCGATGACGACCGGCTCCATCCTGAAGACCTCCACCGCGGACCCATCTTCTTCCGGCGATGTCCAACTGAAGAATGACGGTTCCTTTAAGGGACGTCATCCAAGATGGCGTCCCTCGAATTCCGATTGGCTGATAGGATTCTATCAGCCAATCGGAATTAAGGTAGGAATATTCTGATTGGCTGATGGAATCAGCCAATCAGAATCAAGTTCAATCCGATTGGCTGATCCAATCAGCCAATCAGATTGAGCTCGCATTCTATTGGCTGTTCCGATCAGCCAATAGAATGTGAGCTCAATCTGATTGGCTGATTGGATCAGCCAATCAGATTTTTCCTACCTTAATTCCGATTGGCTGATAGAATCCTATCAGCCAATCGGAATTCGAGGGACGCCATCTTGGATGACGTCCCTTAAAGGAACCGTCATTCTTCAGTTGGACGTCGCCGGAAGAAGATGGGTCCGCGGTGGAGGTCTTCAGGATGGAGCCGGTCATCATTGGATGAAGATAGAAGATGCCGCTTGGATCAAGATGGTTGCCGGTCCGGATCGCCTCTTCTTCCCGGATAGGATGAAGACTTTGGAGCCTCTTCTGGACCTCTTCAGCCACCGGATGATGGATCGCCAGCCCCCGCTTGGGTTGGATGAAGATTTTGGAGCCAGGACGGATCGGTGATACCTGGTGAGGTGAAGACAAGGTAGGATGATCTTCAGGGGCTTAGTGTTAGGTTTATTTAAGGGGGGTTTGGGTTAGATTAGGGGTATGTGGGTGGTGGGTTGTAATGTTGTGGGGGAGGTATTGTATGTTTTTTTTTTACAGGCAAAAGAGCTGAACTTCTTGGGGCATGCCCGCAAAGGGCCCTGTTCAGGGCTGGTAAGGTAAAAGAGCTTTGAACTTTAGTAATTTAGAATAGGGTAGGGCATTTTTTATTTTGGGGGTCTTTGTTATTTTATTAGGGGGCTTAGAGTAGGTGTAATTAGTTTAAAATTGTTGTAATATTTTTCTTCTGTTTGTAAATATTTTTTTATTTTTTGTAACTTAGTTCTTTTTTATTTTTTGTACTTTAGTTAGTTTATTTCATTGTAGTTATTTGTAGGAATTGTATTTAATTTATTTATTGATAGTGTAGTGTTAGGTTTAATTGTAGGTAATTGTAGGTATTTTATTTAATTAATTTAATGATAGTATAGTGTTAGGTTTAATTGTAACTTAGGTTACGATTTATTTTACAGGTAATTTTGTAATTATTTTAACTAGGTAACTATTAAATAGTTCTTAACTATTTAATAGCTATTGTACATGGTTAAAATAATTACAAAGTTGCCTGTAAAATAAATATTAATCCTAAAATAGCTATAATATAATTATAATTTATATTGTAGCTATATTAGGATTTATTTTACAGGTAAGTATTTAGCTTTAAATAGGAATAATTTATTTAATAAGAGATAATTAATTTCGTTAGATGTAAATTATATTTAACTTAGGGGGTGTTAGTGTTAGGGTTAGACTTAGCTTTAGGGGTTAATACATTTATTAGAATAGCGGTGAGCTCCATTCGGCAGATTAGGGGTTAATAATTGAAGTTAGGTGTCGGCGATGTTAGGGAGGGCAGATTAGGGGTTAATACTATTTATTATAGGGTTAGTGAGGCGGATTAGGGGTTAATAACTTTATTATAGTAGCGGTGCGGTCCGCTCGGCAGATTAGGGGTTAATAAGTGTAGGCATGTGGAGGCGACGTTGAGGGGGGCAGATTAGGGGTTAATAAATATAATATAGGGCTCGGCGGTGTTAGGGGCAGCAGATTAGGGGTACATAAGGATAACGTAGGTGGCGGCACTTTGCAGTCGGCAGATTAGGGGTTAATAAGTGTAGGTAGCGGGCGGCGACGTTGTGGGGGGCAGATTAGGGGTTAATAAATATAATATAGGGGTCGGCGGTGTTAGGGGCAGCAGATTAGGGGTACATAAGGATAACGTAGTTGGCGGTCGGCAGATTAGGGGTTAAAAAAATGTAATCGAGTTGCGGCGATGTGCGGGGACCTCGGTTTAGGGGTACATAGGTAGTTTATGGGTGTTAGTGTACTTTAGAGTACAGTAGTTAAGAGCTTTATAAACCGGCGTTAGCCCAGAAAGCTCTTAACTACTGACTTTTTTCCTGCGGCTGGAGTTTTGTCGTTAGATTTCTAACGCTCACTTCAGACACGACTCTAATTACCGGAGTTAGAAAAATCCCATTGAAAAGATAGGATACGCAATTTACGTAAGGGGGATCTGCGGTATGGAAAAGTCGCGGCTGAAAAGTGAGCGTTAGACCCTTTTTTGAGTGACTCCAAATACCGGAGGTAGCCTAAAAACCAGCTTTAGGAGCCTCTAACGCTGGTTTTCACGGCTAACGCCAAACTCTAAATCTAGGCCTAAGTGTTTTGCTGTATTTGTACTTTACATATTTATCATTCCAATGTTCTTCACTTACAGGATAATGTCCTTTTATTGTAAATACATATTTCTATATATATCTGTATATGCCTATACCTGCATATCTATTCCTAAATAGATACATATATATATATATATATATACTGTATATAAATATATATAAATATATATATATATATATATATATATATATAGGTATAGATATGTATTTTACAGACTGCTAAAACCTAAATTGCGAAATAAAATGCGCTAAACACATATTTTCCATTGCTATTTTCTTTACATAGAAAATAATGTACTTTTTAAATTAAATATGTTTTTTATATATATATATATATATATATATATGAAACTGTTCATATAAAATACATATCTATACCTATGAATTTTGGAATTTTTGATAATTTAGAAAAATATTAATTAAAAAGTATATATATATATATATATATATATATATATATATATATATATATATATATATATATACACAGGATATATATTAGGGCTTGGCGGTTTGGGGAAAAAAATAAATCGTGATTGAGATTTAATCGTGATTTTCTTGAAAATTACTATGACACCTTCATTTTTCAATAAAAAGTTTATTTAACACCATAGCATCTTAATGTGCATATTTCTCAATGTCCAATACACTCTTGGGGCATAAAAATAGAAACCCCAAAATAGTTCAAATAAAATTAGCTGCCTGTGCTGTGGTTGCATAGTAGCAACTAGCCAGTTTTTAGGTCTTCTGTCACCCCATTGTCATGTTTTCTTGTGCAGTCATTCTGACTAACTGTGGTATTATTAACATATGAAGCAGTGTATACATGGAGAAACCTGAAAAGTGCTGAATTTACAGCAGTATGATTTGTGTACAAGTATACAGTAAAGGTAGTACAATGCACACACTGCTAATTTAATAGCAAATGCAGCAGAGTAACTGTCCAGACACACAAAGCTAATTGAAATGAAATTAGCTAGCCTGTTATTACCACATTGTCTATTTCCATGTTTTCCTGGGCACTGGGCAGTCAGTCTAGCTGTGGTATGAGTAACAAATGAAGCAGTGTATGCATGGAGAAACCTGAAAACTGCTGCTGACTTGATTTTTGACTGACTGATTTGATTGATTGATTTTTGACTGATTTGACTGACTGAGGATTTGTGCTTCTAAGTGTAGCTTTTTAGGTAGTACAATGCACACTGCTTCATGTGTTAGTCAATTAGCTGAGTGACTATCCAGGAAACGTGAGGGATGTGGCATTGATAAGGTAATTCCTGCAACCTGTTTATAACATCCATGCATCAACTAATAGCAGCAGCACGGCAGCATAGTACAGTAAGACAGAGTACATTTTTCAAATTTAAAAGAGAGAATACAATACAAAACATTGGAAGTTGGAACCGGCCCTGGTTATGGCATTTATGGTAAAGTTTCTTCTTCTACATTCATCTATTACTTTGCATGGGGGACTGCTGATTGATTGACTTGGATTCTGCACGACTTGCTGCTCAGACACAATGGCCATAATAGACATCACCCTGGCCTTGATGCTTGTAATTTTATCCGCATTTATGTAGGTTATCTTGAATCGTGGATCAAGGAATGATGCCATATCTAGCAGATCTTGAGTATTTTCAACTTCAATCTTCATAATTTCTATTCATATATTCAATAATTTTGGATTTCAGTGTCTTGGTAAGGTCAGAATCATCTTCCTCCAGAGCCAGTTTTTTTTAGTTTAATGAATGCAGAACTGGTTTCACATATGATACACTGACTTAGTTTTCTCCAGAAGTAATTGTGAGATGGCAGTTGGTATCTCTTGTCAAGTGTGTGTATCATTCTTTTGAAGCCTTCTTTACTAACCATGGCATCTACTTATCAAGCTGTCAACCGCAAATACACTGGAATTCCACAGCGTATTTGTGGCGAGCCTGATTCCCCTTAGTTATCAAACCCTACAGACAGACAAAAGTAGAATTTTGTGACGTAACATATGATCCGCCGGGCAAAGTCCGACACAGATCGATGCTTACATCATTACAGATGTTCTGAATGCAAATTTGGCACTATTACTACTACTTTTGCTAGTTAAGAAATTCCTAACAGGTACGCTTGCCACTATTCCGGTCCAGCGTACCTGGTTTTCAATCCGCCACCCTGGAGGCGGCGGATACCATAGGAATCAATAGGAGTCTGAAAGCAGCGAAAGCTCATGTTCGCTGCAGCCCGATATCCCATTGATTCCTATGGTAATGTTTACACCTAACATCCTAACATGTACCCCGAGTCTAAACACCCCTAATCTGCCGCCCCCTACACCGCCGCCACCTACATTATATTTATTAACCCCCTAATCTGCCCCCCTACACCACTTCCACTATATTAAATTTATTAACCCCTAAACCTAAGTCTAACCCTAAACCTAACACCCCCTAACTTAAATATAATTTAAATAAATCTAAATAAATATTCCTATCATTAAATACATTTTTCCTATTTAAAACAAAATACTTACCTATAAAATAAACCATAAGATAGCTACAATATAACTAATAATTACATTGTATCTATCTTAAGTTTTATTTTATTTTACAGGGCAAGTTTGTATTTATTTTAACTAGGTAGAATAGTTAGTAAATAGTTATTAACTATTTAATAACTACCTAGCTAAAATTAAAAAAATATACCTGCAAAATAAAACCTAACCTATGTTACACTAACACCTAACACTACACTATAATTAAATTAATTCCCTACATTAAATACAATTAAATACAATTAAATAAAATTATCTAAAGTACAAACCCCCCCCCCACTAAATTACAGAAAATAATAAACAAATTACAAGATTTTTAAACTAATTACACCTAATCTAATCCCCTAACAAAATAAAAAAGCCCCCCCAAAATAAAAAAAGCCCTACCCTACACTAAATCACAAATAGCCCTTAAAAGGGCCTTTTGAGGGGCATTGCCCCAAAGTAATCAGCTCTTTTACCTGTAAAAAAAATTAAATTCCCCCCAACATTAAAACCCCACCACCCACACAACCAACCCTACTCTAAAACCCACCAGATTACTTGGTTCGGTTTGGTTCGGTTGATTACTTGCAGATTAACTTGGTTCGGTTTCACATCATCTTTTCTGAATCCAAAATATTCCCAAACAACTGATGTTGAATTTTTCTTTGGTACCAACAATTCATTAGTAACATCAACATCATCATCGTTATTGTTGGACACAGACAGCTCTTCAGAACTCATCTTAAATTTTATGTACCGCACGCCACACAAAATACCAGCTGGCACAAAAAATTAGGAAATTTAAACTACCGGAGTCTACCGCACACACTGCAAGCTGCCACAGAAAATGAGATTATATTACCGCACACACTGCCAGTATCAGTGGCAACCGTGGCACATTAATAGACAAGAGACCACAGGCTTGCACTTGAATAGAAAGATAGACAACAATTGAATAGCCACCTTGATTGATGATGCAGTTAGCTGTTAGCTGAGCTCTGATGATGCTAGTATAGCTTCTTCAAGTTGCAGAGATGACGCAGCAGAAGCAGTCACCTTGATTGAAGAGAACACAGGCGCGCTGCACTTGAATATAAAGAAGACAACAATGGGCTTGATGATGCAGTCACCTTGATTGAGATTTGAGAAGAGACAAGAGACCACAGGCTTACACTTGAAATTGAATATAAAGAAGACAACAATGTGATTGATGAAGCAGTCACCTTGATTGAAGAGAACACAGGCTTGCTGCACTTGAATATAAAGAAAACAACAAAAGGGCTTGATGATGCAGTCGCCTTGATTGAAGAGAATACACAGGCTTGCTGCACTTGAATATAAAGAAGACAACAATGGGCTTGATGATGCAGTCACCTTGATTGAGATTTGAGAAGAGACAAGAGACCACAGGCTTACACTTGATATTGAATATAAAGAAGACAACAATGTGCTTGATGAAGCAGTCACCTTGATTGAAGAGAACACAGGCGCGCTGCACTTGAATATAAAGAAGACAACAATGGGCTTGATGATGCAGTCACCTTGATTGAGATTTGAGAAGAGACAAGAGAACACAGGCTTACACTTGAAATTGAATATAAAGAAGACAACAATGTGCTTGATGAAGCAGTCACTTTGATTGAAGAGAACACAGGCTTGCTGCACTTGAATATAAAGAAGACAACAATGGGCTTGATGATGCAGTCACCTTGATTGAAGAGAACACAGGCTTGCTGAACTTGAATATAAAGAAAACAACACTGTGCTTGATGAAGCAGTCACCTTGATTGAAGAGAACACACAGGCTTGTTGCACTTGAATATAAAGAAGACAGCATGGGCTTGATGATGCAGTCACCTTGATTGAGATTTGAGAAGAGACAAGAGACCACAAGCTTACACTTGAAATTGAATATAAAAAAGGCAGCAATGTGCTTGATGAAGCAGTCACCTTGTTTGAAGAGAACACACAGGCTTGCTGCACTTGAATATAAAGAAGACAACAATGGGCTTGATGATGTGGTGACATCCCCTGAATTGAGAGACAAGAGACCACAGGCTTGCACTTGAATATTAAAAAGACAACAATTGGCTTAATGATGATGCAGTCACCTTAATTGTGAAGAGACAAGAGACCACAGGCTTACAGTTGAAATTAATTGAATATAAAGAAGACAACAATGGTCTTGCTCATTATCATGTTTAATTAAGTCTGAGGCAACACTGGCTTTCACTGGAGGAGACTGACCTTGCAGTTGTAGAATACACTGCCTCTGGAGGATTGACCTTGCTGTTGTAGAAAACACTGGCTTTGGATGACTGACCTTGCTGTTGTAGAAGACACCGGCTTTAGATGACTGACCTTGCTGTTGTAGAAGACACTGGCTGAATGACTGACCTTGCTGTTGTAGAAGACACAAGCTAGCCTTGCAGAGTTGCAGTGCACTTGCAGGATGACTTTGCTGTTGTAGAAGAAGAAACAGGCTGCAGAATATGGTTGACTTTGCTGTTGTAGAAGAAGAAACAGGCTGCAGGACGAGGATGGCCTTGCTGTTTTAGAAGAAGAAACAGGCTGCAATCTTCTGTAACCACAGCTGTTGGCTGACTTTGGTGAACTTGATACTAGTAGGAGACGACACACAGGAAGACTTTGCTGTTGACTGAACAAAGAACATAAAAGATTTTTAGAATAAGGTGGTGGGAAGGAGAAAAAAAATAGACAACATATAATAGGGGTGGTCAGGAAAGACAAGTTCTACTTTTTGGAAAGACAACAAACAAACACACAGAAACAGTAATGGACTGGGAGAGACAAGTAAAAAACACTTTTTTATTCATTTAATTAATTAATGTATTTTGTGTTCAACTTCTGAATCAATCAAGGGCAATAGAGCATGCAATTTTAAACAACATTCGCAATTGAATTGACTTATTTTAGTAACTAGCTTAGCTATTTTTCTTATTTCTTAAACACAATTAGTTAGGCATACTAGGTTCAGAGATGCTATTTTGTGGCTGCACGATGCACATGGACAGGTTAATAGGGCATTGCACACCTGACACAATGAATGCAGATTGCACATTTAAGCATCATGCTATTTTGGATATTTTGGCTCACCAAAATGCATAATGATTTCTTATTGCTGCAGCAATAGCCTAGCAGCAATGATAAATAAAACAAACTGACTTGCATTGCAGTTTACAATAAAAAATGATTCCAAATTTCCAATTTCTTTTTCTTAATTTTTTTTTAAATGACTTGCATTGCACTGCAGCAGCAGCATCCATCCATAAAGAATGACAAAATAATTTTTTTATTAAACAAAAATTACTTTTTTGGGAACATCAGTTACAAAATATAGATAATTTTTTATTACTTATAAAAAAAAAATTTGTGTACTCTGTTATGGTACACTATGGGACTGCAAACTGGTATAATAAGGGTAATGGTAACTAATGTAAATTTAAAGGGACAGTCTAGTACAAAATAAACTTTCATGATTCAGAAGGAGAATATAATTTTAAACAATTTTCTTATTTACTTTTATCACCAATTTGCTTTGTTCTCTTGGTATTCTTAGTTGAAAGCTAAACCTAGGAGTTTCATATGCTAATTGCTAAGCCCTTGAAGGCCGCCTCTTCTCTTAGGGCATTTTGACAGTTTTCACCACTAGAGGGTGTTAGTTCATGTGTGTCATATAGATAACACTGTGCTCATGCACATGGAGTTCCAGTGAGATAGCTCTGATTGGCTAAAATTGATGTCTGTCAAAAGAACTGAAATAAGGGGGCAGTTTGCAGAGGCTTAGAAACAAGGTAATCGCAGAGGTAAAAAGTGCATTTCTATAACTGTGTTGGTTATGCAAAACTAGGGAATGTGTAATAAAGGGATTATCTATCTTTTTAAACAATAAAAATTCTGGTGTAGACTGTTTCTTTAAAATTAACACTTATAATTAGAGGAAAAATATAATAATACAAAAAAAAAATTGATGACCTATCTTCTGGGAATTTACTCTTGACTCAACGAAATTATATATTAAATAAATATAAATATAATTATTACATTTATCATCTATCTAGTTAGTAACTCCTATATGAATTTTCCTCTATAATCTATCTACTAGATAGACGATAGAGTAGTAGATATTATTTATATATATTTTTGTAACATCATGTGTTGAATATATTATTATTCCCAATACATCCTATAAGCAACCCTTAATGAACATATATAAATAAAATATATTGTAAAATGTAATCAAACTCAATGTTATGCGTCACAGAAGAAAAAAAAAAGTAAGGCACTTTAAAGTTTCTGTACAATACTTCCTTTATTGCTCACAACTTTGAGCTGTCCCACCGCCACACACACCACATGACCACCACCACACCACCACCGCTTGACCACCGCCACACCACCCCCAGATGAAAGCCTTTTGCTCCCACACACTCTGCAATCTCGGCAAAAATTGCCATTTTGCGGGCATTCTCAGGTCTGCTTACGACCGCACACTGGTCCGCTTCTCATCCTCCCTCTCCGCTTCCTTTTTCATGACGATATGAAGTTTGTTTGCTTTCCAAAAAATTGCGTACTCTCACGGTTTTAAAACTGTGGTGATTAATCCCGGTTTAAAACTGCATCCAGCAATTAATTGTGCAGCCCTAATATATATATATATAAAGTTATAGATATCTATTTTACCAGAAAATCTTCATATATATATATATATATATATATAGAAATATGTATTTAAAAGGACAGTCTACACCAGAATTTTTATTGTTTTAAAAGATAGATAATCCCTTTATTACCCATTTCCCAGTTTTGCATAACCAACACAGTTGTATTAATATACTTTTAACCTCTGTGATTATCTTGTATCTAAGCCTCTGCAAACTGCTCCTTTTTTCAGTTCTTTTGACAGACTTGCAGTCTAGCCAATCAGTGCCTGCTCCCAGATAATTTCTCGTGCACTAGCACAGTGTTATCTATATGAAATACGTGAACAAACACCCTCTAGTGGTGAAAAACTGTTAAAATGCAATCTGAAAGAGGTGGGATTCAAGGTCTAAGAAATTAGCATATCAACCTCCTAGGTTAAGCTTTCAACTAAGAATACCAAGAGAACAAAGCAAAATTGGTGATAAAAGTAAATTGAAAAATTGTTTAAAATTACATGCTCTATCTGAATCATGAAAGTTTATGTTGGCCTAGACTGTCCCTTTAAGAATAAATAGAACATATTCGTCTATGTGAAGAACATTGGAATGTGAAATATTCATATTTGATATCGGGTTGAGCGCACTTGGTTAAATACAATTGGGTTAGCGCACGCGTATAGGTGTTTTAATTTTCGTGCTCCATTGAAGTATATGGGAGAATACCTTAACACGTTTGCAATATTCTAAGTTCCACTTTTTGCACGTGTCGGTTTAGCGATTGAGCACAACATTTTTACTTTTAACTTGTAATACGATTGCTACACGATGCATGGAGAAAGCCTCCTTCCAGCACTGTTTGCGCCTCCTTCCAGCGCTGTTTATGCTCGAGCGGGAGCACTAAATAGCGATCCACTCTAATCTAGCCCCTAAAAAGTTAATATTAATCAAATGGTCTATATAGTTTAGGAATAAATAACTACAAACCAGCTGACTTGCATGAAAAAGTAAAGCTCATCATGTTTACATTTTTGTTGACTGTAAACTCTAAGCTATATCAATTATTAACAATATGCATATTTACTCATTTCTATTGCCAAAAAAGTGTTCTTGGCAATAGTTAATAAATTACTTTAATCTGTCTGATTCAGTCTGTAGTAACAATAACTATTGGAACTGGTCTAATTAAATAGCTGCTGATATTTCTTCTTTTTCTACACTTTTAGAAAAAAGGGTATGGTTAGGGTCCATTTGTTAACACTTATGGTACAACTGCTGTGGTTGGTTGTACCCTCAATGGATCATAATTACACTAATATGGAACTAATATGGAATTAATATGGAACTAATTAGGAACTAATATGTACGAGTAAATAAGGTACAAATATGTTTCCAACTGTCAAAGGGTCCATGACTGTACCATTTAATCCCCCCAAAAGGTACAATCAATCACTTGTCTGACTAAAAGTTTGAGGGGAGTAGGTGGTTCAAGGCTGCCAAACGCTGCAAGTCCATATAATTTGTGCACCTCAATTATTCAATTAACACATAACTGTCAGTCACCAAAAATGAATTCAACATCCATGTTGTACAGCAAAATAATAAATGTTCAATGGTTGTTGGTTATATGCAAGAGGTGGGCAAGGCAACAAAAAATACTTAACAACCCATATCTCCAATAACACTGTGTTGCTAGTTTTAAATAGCACACTAGCACTTAACATTTTAATGTTTATATTTAGAGCATCAAGATGATAACTCTTGCACATAAAGCAAAACATTAACTTAAATTACAAAGAAAGTTTTTAATTGTAAATTCTATAAAATAAACAAGAGCTGTTTAAGAACCTGTTTTAAAAAAATAAAATAAAATTGTAACCGTTCCCTAGTCACATACATGGACATTGTGTAATGCCATAGCTTCATCTATTGGTTGAAAGTTCATTGACATGTGTAACACAGCTCCATCTATTGGTAGAAGGTTCATCACCAAAATCTGTACAGGGGAAATAGACTAATTTGCATATATTTTGCATAGAGTGACAAATCAATGTATGGTTTTGAGTTTTATTGTTTATCCCTCCCCTGAATCCCTCTTCCTTTCGTGAGAGTTATATTTTATTATTTTGTTGTTTTCTATATGTTTTCTGTATATTTATGTTTTATATGGCGTGTCACCCTAAGTTAAATAGGGTGCAATATAGCATTTTGAAAAACTACTTTTGAAACTGATTGTTTTCCTTAGTCTTTCTGGAATTCCAGTAGTGGTCTTAGGACCTATTTGGCTACACATCAATCTGCAGTGTAGCTAATTTATTTCTGTCTAAACAAGAACACATAAGTTGAATGCATAATTGAATGTTATATAATAAATTTGATGAAAGAACATTATTAATATACTATGTTGAGTACAAATTTGCCATCATGAAGTACAAAGGGCTTGTCACTGGGGCAGTACCTTTAAAAAGCCAAATGTTTGCACCATTTTTTAGGGAACATTAACATTATGGTACCATAGCATTGAGGTCCAATCAAGTCACAAAGCTACATATTTGCCTTTGAAAGGTACAATCTGCAAGGGTACCAATTTGTTCCCATATTAAAGGGTACAGGGAGTGTAACTTTGAGGGTACTACCCCCAGTGACAAGCTGTTGTACCCCTAAAGGTACAATTTTTGCACGTTTTTTCTGACAGTGTATGAGGAGTAATATTGTATGTGCAGATTAGAAACATGTAACATAGTAAAGTGTTTGGTGGGAAAACAGCCTTAATTTTAACATGGATCCAAATATATCTCACAGTTTATAATCAATTTCCTTCATACAGGTTTTTGAAACCATTTTACACTTGTCAAAAATGCCAGTCAAGACTTTATCATGTGCCTTTAGGTGTCAAATTTGATATCTCTACAAGTATTCCAAGGACTGTTAGGAATAATTCTATTATATTGCACTTGTGCTGGACACTCTGAAATGACCATAGGCAGCATTTTAAAGCTGTATTTGCACATATGGTCTAGATTCATTAAAGCTTTTATTCATCACTATTGTATAGTTCATCTGCAGCTGCAGGACACAAATTAAAATATGTACATGCAATTTTGGCAGCGTTATACAAATAAATGATAATAATAATACAGTATATGTAAATTTACATATGTATAGGCATTTAATATGTGATATTCCATCAAGCTAATAGGATCTGCAGGAAAAGTGAGAAAATGGTAGTCAGAACCCCATGATTTAGAAATAGGCTGTAGAATTCACTTTCTGTAAATGTTTGTTTCTAATTCACACTCACATTGTCCTGATTGTCAGTTTCAGTACAGCCGTTTTCATAAATAAGCTTTCAAATGAGAATGTGCCCTAATGAACAAGCTTTTAAACAGGACTGCACCGTTGTGACTGGGCTTTCAAAATGAATTGCGCCTTTGTGACCTGGATATTAAATTGAATTGCGTCTTTGTGACTTCAAAAAGAAAAACTTTTCATGACAGTGCGGTTTTCCAGCTTTTGGTGGCTACATTATTGAAAGCCTGGTCACAAAGGCACTATTGCCATTTGAAAGTCCAGTCACAAAGGCTGGAAAATGATTGTAATGGTGGGCTTTCATGGTTTACAGAGTGAGAACTGTTAAAATTACGTTTATTCAAAAGAACTGTAATGCAAACTCAAGAGGTGTGAAAGGGCCATTGTTTATGTCAGGTTTAGTTAGATTTTCTGATTCCATCCTGATATCAAGTACTTAACACCCGAAAGCTATTTTTGCACACTTTTCTGTTGAAAATCTGTTTGCAGCTGAGTTATCATGAGGCGATATTGGAAAGAATGGAAATGACCCCTTAATGATCAGTTGACTCAGTTAACACTGATATTACAGATAGTAATAGGTTTGCAAAAGTGAAACAGGATGGCAAAACATTGACAGAACAAATACAAATGTTTATATTTATACTTTAGAATTTGCAGTGACAATGGCAACCCAGCACGTTCCTGGGACTCCCCTCATAGAAGTGCTGAGGCAAAGAATAGATTAGTGAGTAGAACACCCCAGCGCCAAGTAAGAGGAGTTTTTTTATTAACCCTGTAGTAAAGAGCGCAAGAGCGATATGCTATAGACTATTGCTATCTCACCGCTGTCAAGAAAATACTTCTGTCAATATATCCACGCCCTATAATATAATATCATCTAATTCTTCATGTGCACTAACCGGACACCGCTTTAGATCGAAAGTGCGAAACACGAAGCTTGTTACGCATATATTTCATTCCTATGTTCTTAACATGGGGATAAAAAAAATAATATCTGATAATGTTAATGTAAAATACATATCTATACCTATATATCTATAGCAATATATATATATATATATATATATATATATATATATATATATATATATAAATAATATAAAAATTTAATTTTCTGTATGTGAAGAACATTGGAATGTGAAATATTAATAACTCTGTTGGATTAGGTACGCACGCAATAAGTGTTAGGTTTTTCCTTCTGCTCTCTCCATTGAAGTCTATGCGAAGAATAAGTTAATGTGGTTCTGATATTCTAGGTTCTTTGGTTAGCACACGTCTGATTTTGCTTGTGCGTAAATGTTTAACTTTCAACTTATAATACGTGTGCTCCCTGATGCATGCAAAAAGCTTTCTTCTGGCAAAGTTTACGCTAATAGCATGCCACTTGTTATTTAGCCATGTAATAATTAAGTGCCATCACCCCCACCAAACCTAATCCTTCTACAATTAAAGAAAATAAACAAATTGTTACACAAAATAACACAACTATTAAACTAAACAGCAAAATAAATACTTGGTTACACTAACACAACTATTAAAAACAACTGCTACAAATTAAGACAAACTAACACAACAACTAAAACAAATTAAACAAACCAAAAAAAATCACAAACCAAAAAATATATTAAATGAAAACACAACAATAAACAAGCACAATAAACAACAAATATTTTATACTCACCATCTTGAGGTCTTTATCAGCAGTAATCCACATCAATCCTGAAGAAACTTCCAAAAAAAAAATCACAAACAAAAAAAATCCAAAAAACAAAAAAATAAAAGCACCTCTTCTCACCAGATGTAATCCATGATCCTGACGAACAGAAAATCCAGAAAATCCAAGAAGGCACACAAAAATCCAGAAAGGAAAAAGTGAAGCTCCTCTTCTTTTCTTTATCACATATAATCCATGAGCCTGACGAAGAAAAAAAAAATCCAAGAAGGCCTCTTCTTTTCTTCATCAGCAGTAATTAATAATGTCCTCGCAGGGCTCCTTTATATGGTGGCAGCTGCAGTGGTCCTCCATGTCAGTGTCTGCTGCAGTGGTCCTCCTCAGTGGAAGTGGTGATAGCTCCTTCATGTCGGTGGTGATGCTCCTTCTCTGCGGTGTTTGCTCTTCTTCTTCTGGGGATCCTCTCTTTATGCTTTCCATCAGCACACTCAATTTAGTCTATCAGTTTTCCCCTTTTTATAGGGGTGTTCTGGCAGTTCTATTGGGCTGATTTGTTTAAAAAATGTCAAATAAGCCAAGAAAGATTTCTAAATTGTTTTTTAAATCTATTGGCTAATAGATTTTTTAAACCTGCCAAAAAAAAAATAAAAAAAAATAGAAATCTTTCTTTGGCTGATTTGAATTTTAAATATAAATTAGCCGATGAAACTGCCATGGACACCCCTATAAAAGAGGGAAAGTGTCAGACAGCATGAATAGAGGATCCTAGAAAAAGAAAAGTCCAATGCCGCAGAGGAGTTGCTGTCGCTGCTCGCCACCGAAAGAGGACCACTGCACCTGATGCCGACATGGAACATCACTGCAGTCAATGCCAACATGGAGGACCATTGCTGCTGATGCCAACATGGAGGATCACTGCAGCTAATGCCAACATGGAGGAGCCACCATCACCAAGGACATTATGGATTACATCTGATGAAGAAAAGAAGATGACCGTTGTTTTTGCTTTTAATGACTTCTAGGAGTTTTTGTTGTTGCTGTTGCCAGAATCATTTGGATTACATCTGATGAAGAAAAGAAGAGGACCCTTGTTTTTTTTTTTTTTTCTTCACCAGGATCGTTTGATTACATCTGATGAAGAAAAGAAGAGGACCCTTAGTTGTTTTTATGGGCTTCCTGGAATTTTTGGGCTTTTTTTCTTCAGGATCGTTTACATTACATCTAATAAAAACTGATGATGAGTTAGAAATATTTATGGTAATTTCTGTTGTTTAATGCTATTTTGTTTAATGTTTTGTCGTCTTTATGGTTTTTTTGTATGTTGTTCTTTTACTTGATTATTATTGTGAAGTTAGGTTAATGTATTGAACTATTTTTATGTGTAGTTAGGTTTATTTAGTGTTTGATTTTTGTTGTGTAGTAAAGGTTATTTGTTTGTGTGATTTTTGCTGTGTATCAGTTAGATTTGTTGTCTGATTTTTGTTGTATAGTTAGGTTTATTTGGTGTTTGATTTTTGTTGTGTAGTAAGGTAAATTTGTTGTATGGTTTTTGTTGTGTAGCTAGGTTAATTTGTTGTATGGTTTTTGTTGTGTAGCTAGTTAATTTGTTGTAATGATTTTTTGTTGTGTAGTTATGTTAATTTGTTGTGTAATTAATATTGTTGACTAAATTGTTTAGTTACTTTGTTGTATTTTACTATTTTGTGTTTTTAAATTTTTTTTAACTGTAGTGTTGCTAGTTTGTGTTGGAAGTTAGGTCGCATAAGGGGTTAATAGTGTAGTGTTGTTAGGTTGCATTGGGGGTTAGGGTCACTTAATGGGGTTAATAGTGTAAGGCTGCGTAACAGGTTTAACCCCTTAACGACCGAGGGACGTGCAGGGTACGTCCTCAAAAAAAAGGCAGTTAAACGCCTGAGAACGTACCCCTGCACGTCCTCGGTGTGGAAAGCAGCTGGAAGCGATCCTGCTCACTTCCAGACTGCTTTCCGGTTATTGCAGTGATGCCTCGATATGGAGGCATCCTGCAATAACTCTAGATGGCCATCCGATGCAGAGAGAGCCACTCTGTGGCCCTCTCTCACCGGACATCGATGTGGGGGGGCGGGCGGCCATCGATGGGCCGGGTAATGTAGAGGGGGGCGGGATCGGGGGTAGGGCCGATGGGGGCGCGCACGGGCGCGCGCACGTGCACGGGGGGGGGGGCGGCGGGCGGGCGCGTGCACGGGGGCGGGAGCGGGTAGGAACGCTACACTAACAGAAAATATAACTTTTAAAAAAGTTTGAATAAGGGGTATTTTAATTTTAAAAAAATATAAATTGAACATATCTAGGAGGGGGGTGGGGGGGTTGTCTTTGGTGGGGCAGGGAGCAACACTACAGAAAAGGGGAAAGATTAAAAAATATCAGCAATTTTTATTCTAAACTGGGTACTGGCAGACAGCTGCCAGTACCCAAGATTGGCGGCCATTAAGACAGAGGGGAGAGTTAGAGAGCTGTTGTGGGGGGATCAATCAGGTTGGGGGCTAAAGGGGGGGGTCCTACAGAGCAGCATATGTAAATATGCCTTTAAAAAAAAAAAAAAGCCCAAATATAGCTTTTATTTTAGTACTCGGCATAGTTCTGCCAGTGCTTCAGATGGCGGGGGACAATTGTGGGGTGGGGGAGGGAAGAGAGCTTTTGGGAGGGATCAGGGGGTCTGATGTTTCAGGTGGGGAGGCTAAGCTCTACACTAAAGCTAAAATTAACCCTGGCAAGCTCCTACAAGCTACCTAATTAACCCCTATCACTGCTACCCATAATGCTTGTGATGCGCGTTTAGGGCGGCCTAAGTACCAAAAGCAACGCCAAAGCCATATGTGTCTGCTATTTCTGAACAAAGGGGATCACAGAGAAAAAATTACAACCATTTATGCCATAATTGCACAAGCTGTTTGTAAATAATTTCAGTGAGAAACAAAAAGTTTGTAAAAAAGGGAACTTTTTTTTTATTTGATCGCATTTGGCGGTGAAATGGGGGCATGCAATATACCAAAATGGGCCTAGATCAATACTTTGGGTTGTCAGCTACACTAGACTAAAGCTAAAATTAACCCTACAACCTCCCTACAAGCTCCCTAATTAACCCCTGCACTGCTGGGCATAATACATGTGTGGTGCGCAGCGGCATTTAGCGGCCTTCTAATTACCAAAAAAGCAATGCCAAAGCCATATATGTCTGCTATTTCTGAAAAAAGGGGATCCCAGAGAAAAATTTACAACCATTTTATGCCATAATTGCACAAGCTGTTTGTAAATAATTTCAGTGAGAAACCGAAAGTTTGTGAAAAAGTGAACAATTTTTTGTATTTGATCGCATTTGGCGGTGAAATGGTGGCATGAAATATACCAAAATTGGCCTAGATCAATACTTTGGGATGTCTTCTAAATAAAAATATATACATGTCAGGGGATATTCAGGGATTCCTGAAAGATATCAGTGTCCCAATGTAACTAGCGCTAATCTTGAATAAAATGGTTTGGGAAATAGCAAAGTGCTACTTGTATTTATGGCTCTATAACTTGCAAAAAAAGCAAAAAACATGTAAACATTGGGTATTTCTAAAATCAGGGACAAAATTTAGAAAATATTTAGCATGGGTGTTTTTTAGTGGTTGTAGATGTGTACAGATTTTGGGGGTCAAAGTTAGAAAAAGTGTGTTTTTTTCCATTTTTTTCTCATATTTTATAATTTTTTTTATAATAAATTATAAGATATGATGAAAATATTGGTATCTTTGGAAAGTCCATTTAATGGCGAGAAAAAACGGTATATAATATGTGGGGTACAGTAAATGAGCAAGAGGAAAATTACAGCTAAACACAAACACCGCAAAAATGTAAAAATAGCCTTGGTCCCAAACGGACAGAAAATGGAAAAGTGCTGTGGTCATTAAGGGGTTAATGGGTTGTTCTTTTTATATTAAAAGAATAAGTAATAAATAAGTGTGTAAAGCTTTAAATTAATACATTGATTCTTCATTCTTTTTATTCTTGTAGACTGCTGCTTGTACATGTGTGATATGTATAAAAGGGGTCATTTACATTACATCTTAAATGTAGATGGCGATGCTGCTTTGCATATATCACCAGCATCGGCACCCAATGAGATGTATGGTAATAGCCCTCTCGGTGAGACTATCTTCAGACACTAATGTCAGAAGTTTTGAATATTTCACAGGAAATATTGTTCCCGCAATGGATCCCTTTTGAATATATTGCCAGATTGGGAAGTTTTGATCATCATGGTCTTAGTCTGGCATAACTGAAATACATGTGCATGCTCAATCGGCTACTACTGCGACCAGCAGGGGGATGGATCCCTAGAAGATTAGCATATTACAGTTGTATAGAATATGCAGCATTGGGGGAAGTGGTAAGAGCATTAAACAACATTCTTTTACTAAAAATATTTAATATAAGCTAATGGATTTTAAAAAGCTCTTGCTAACACATCAGAAGGTTTCTTTCTTTTCATTGGGAAATAGTTTTTGGAGTAAATAGTCCTCCTTAATTTCAAGTGAGAGTATAAAACCCAAATTATCTTGCATCTTGTGTTTAGCATTTCCAGAATATTTGTTTTTCTTTTTTGTGTAGGTTCATGCATTAAAAAATAAACTTTAATATTGGATATCTATCTATCTATCTATCTATCTATCTATCATCTATCTATCTATCTATCTATCTATCTATCATCTATCTATCTATCTATCTATCTATCTATCTATCTATCTATCTAATCTATATATCTATCTGCCTGTCTTTCTGTCTGCCACATTTGTTAACTCTCCTAAATGTTATGGTGCAGAACAAACATTAAGAAAATCACATTACATATGAAACTTAGAAACTGATGGTAACAGCAAAAATATTCATAGACTTTAATAGATATTTATTTGTAGTAAAAAGGCAAGGTTTAGTTAAACTAAGCCAAAGTTAATTAATTTAATTATTTTTTTCTGTTCCAACTAATTTAATTACTCTGTATTTTTAAAGGTGTAAGTTAAGTTGATGTCTTAATTTTATTAGATTGAAAAGGACTTATCTGATCATTTTGTCCAGGGAACAGAACAGGAATTCAGACATAAAAGATACACTTGGCAAATCTCATTGAAAAAAGCCAGATTCCAAACTAATGCTGAAGGTCTTGTGACTTTACAAGTTTAACAGAAATATGAGCTTTGGAACTTTTGTTCACTGTCATGTGTCACTGTTGATACTGTGAGCACATGTGAGTCTGACGTCTCTAGAGATCACATGTACTTTATCTATAGTATCAATACTCATTTAGAACTCAAATGGATTTTGTTTACATTTATAGTTTTGTGCAATGAAAAGAAATAAACTGTGAAAATGTAGTACTTTATGGAACTGCACAGTACACTTATGAAGCAAATATCAACCATTTGTATTCACAAGTAACTTTAAGAAGAATAAATAAAAACTACACACATTGTAATCAGCTCAGTATAAATGTTTTATATTTGTCATATACTGTTAGAGTTCATTTAAAAGGAATGGTTGGGATTTTGTTCAGACTCTTGGGTACAGTGGGTTACTAATGTATAAAGCAAGGATTCAAATTAATCTTTTAAAAAGAATATGACTTATAAGCATTCTTTAAGAAAAGATATGAGGCAAATTAATGTCACTGGAAGATGAGACAGTAAAATATGTTTTTTTTTTAAAATTTACATTGTGGCTTTTTATCTTATTGTAGCTGAATGTGTGGTCCCTTCATTTCTGCATGTATATTTTTAGAACAGCAGTTGTGTAATTAAAGAACCGAGGATACTTTTAATATTATTGTTATAATTATTATTATTAATAATAATGTCTATTTTTAATCACTCTATGACGACCATAGACCTGAAGGATGTGTACTTCATGTTCCCAATCCACAGGGATCATCACAAGTTCCTGAGATTTGCCTTTCTAGACAAACACTTTCAGTTTGTGGCTCTTCCGTTTGGCCTTGCCACAGCTCCCAGAATTTTCTGGGGGCTCTCTTTGCAGTGATCAAGTCTCAGCGAATTGCAGTGGTGCCCTACTTGGATGACATATTGGTTCAGGCGCCATCTTTCAACAAGCAAACTCTCATACAGAGATCTTGTTGTCTTTTCTACATTCCCATGGATGGAAAGTGAATCTGGAGAAGAGTTCCCTTGTTCCAGCTACAAGGGTGGTTTTCTTAGGAACCATAAAAGATTCCCTATCTATGAAAAATTTTCTGACAGAGGTCAGAAAATCCAAGATTCTTTCCTCTTGCTTCTCTCTTCCGTCTACTGTTCGGCCGTCAGTAGCTCAATGTATGGAGGTAATTGGTCTGATGGTTGCTTCTATGGACATCATTCCCATTGCTCGATTCCACTTGAAAGCTCTGCAGTTATGCATTCTCTGACAATGGTACGGAGACCATTCGGATCTGTCTCAGAAGATAGATCTAGACCAGTCGACAAGAGCCTCTCTCCCGTGGTGGCTTGCTCAAGAGCATCTGTCTCAGGTCACATGCTTCCGGAGATCTTCCTGGGTGATTGTGACCACTGATGCCAGCCTGCTAGGCTGAGGAGCAGTCTGGGACTCATTAAATGTGCAGGGGACTATGGACTCGGGAGGAGTCTGCTCTCCCAATAAACATCTTGGAGTTGAGAGCGATTTACAATGCTCTAAAGGCTTGGTCTCAATTTTCTTTAGCCCGGTTTATCAGGTTTCAGTCGGACAACATCGCCTCAGTGGCTTACATCAACCACCAGGGAGGAACTCAGAGTTTCTTAGCCATGAAGGAGGTGGCACGGATTATTCAGTGGGCTGAAGCTCACAATTGTTGTCTATCTGCCATCCACATTCCTAGAGTGGACAGCTGGGAAGCAGACAAACATTTCATCCCAGGGAGTGGGCTCTCCATCCGGAGTTGTTCTCCAGGTTAACCCTCAAATGGTGGGTCCCGGAGTTGTATCTAATGGCATCTCAGCAGAACGCCAAGCTTCTGAGGTACAGTTCAAGGTCAATAGATCCTCAGGCTGCTCTGTTAGATGCTCTGGTGGTTCCTTGGGATTTCGGTCTAGCATACCTGTTTCCTCCGTTTGCGCTCCTTCCGTGAATTATTGCTCGTATCAAACAAGAGAGAGCATCAGTAATTCTAATAGCTCCTACATGGCCTTGCAGGATCTGGTATGCAGACCTTGTTAAAATGTCATCTCGGCTGCCTTGGAGGTTGCCTCTGAGGAAGGACCTTCTAACTCAGGGTCCATTCCTCCATCCAAATCTCGTTTCTCTGAAGCTGACTGCTTGGAGATTGAACACTTAGTTCTGTTTAAGCGTGGATTTTCTGAGTCGGTCATTGAGACCATGATCCAGGCTCGCAAGTCTGTTACTCGAAAAATTTACCATAAGGTTTGGCGTAAATACCTTTATTGGTGTGAATCTAAGGGCTACTCTTGGAGTAGGGTCAGGATTCCTAGAATTTTGTCTTTTCTCCAGGAAGGTCTGGAGAGAAGGGTTGTCAGTCAGTTCTCTGAAAGATCAGATTCTGCATTATCTAATTTGTTACACAAGTGTCTGGCGGATGTGCCAGATGTTCAATCTTTTTGTCAGGCCCTGCTCAGAATCAGGCATGTGTTTAAACCTCTTGCTCCTCCTTGGAGTTTTAATCTTGTTCTTTAAATTTTGCAGCAGGCTCCGTTTGAACAAATGAATTTCATAGATATTAAGTTGTTATCTGAAAAGGTTTTGTTTCTTATTTCTATCTTTTCTGCTCTGAGAGTTTCGGAACTCTCGGCTTTGCAGTGTGATTCGCCTTACCTTATCTTTCATGCAGATAAGGCGGTTCTTCGTACTAAATTGGGGTTTCTTCCTAAAGTGGTTTTGGATATAAATATTAATCAGGAAATTGTTGTTCCTTCTCTCTGTCCCAATCCTTCTTCTCTTAAAGAACGTCTGTTGCACAACTTGGATGTTCTGTGTGCTCTAAAATTCTACCTACAGGCGACTAAGGATTTTCACCAGCCTTCTGCCCTGTTTGTTTGTTTCTCAGGAAAGCGTAAGGGTCAGAAGGCTACTTCTACTTCTCTTTCCATCTGGTTGAGAAGTATGATTCATTTTGCTTATGAGACTGCTGGACAGCAGCCTCCTGAGAGAATTACAGATCATTCCACTAGGGCTGTCTCTTCTTCTTGGGCTTTCAAAAATGAAGCTTCTGTGGAACAGATTTGCAAGGCTGCAACTTGGTCCTCTCTGAATACTTTTTCCAAATTTTCCAAATGTGATACTTTTGCCTCGGGAGAAAGGTTCTTTTGGGAGAAAGGTTCTTCAAGCAGTGGTGCCTTCTGTTTAGGTCTGCCTCTCTTGTTCACCCTCTGTGTTAATTCTGTGTCCGCTAGCTTGGGTATTGGTTCCCACTAGTAATTGAATGACGTTGTGGACTCTCCATATCTTAGGAAAGAAAACAAAATTTATGCTTACCTGATAAATTTCTTTCCGGATATGGAGAGTCCATGACCCCACCCTTTATTAAGACAGTTATTTTTTACTAAATCTCAGGCACCTCTACACCTTTGTGTTATTCTTTTTCCATTTCCCTTCAGTCGAATGACTGGGGATTATTGGTAGGGGAGTGACACTTAACAGCTTTGCTGTGGTGCTCTTTGCCTCCTCCTGCTGGCCAGGAAGGAGTGATATTCCCACTAGTAATTGAATGACGTTGTGGACTCTCCATATCCGGAAAGAAAGAAATTTAGCAGCTAAGCATAAATGTAGTTTTTTACCCTGAATACATGGTCTCTCGTTTAGGGGCGTATACTGCATTTTTTTTACGGGAAGAAGCTGCATACATTACAAATGTGCTTAATGAGAATCGTAAATACACAAGAAACAATCTTAACAAAATTGTTCACCAAAAACCTTATTTTATCACAAGCGTAAAATTTGTATGTAAATTTCACAGAAATAAATCATATCAAATATGCACAGCATAAATCACAAGTTAGATGTGCAAAAAACACCTACAAAATACAAAGCTATTTTTTTTTATAATGAGCTGAACATAGGGCGTGTATGAAATTGTCTATCAAATCCAAGCGTAATAAATTTCCACCCTACAGTTCTCACTGTTTTTTCTCACAACTTAAAAGGTGGCGAGCTATCATCAAAATACTCAAAACATTATTTACTCTAAAAGGAAAACCTATGCATACGAAAATAACAGCAAATTTAAGGTACAGTTCACTGATATCAGCATATTTTGATTTTTATTAGGCGTCAAATTAAAGTTTAAACATACGCCAGGTTTTTCCTGTGTACTTCGTCTTTCATTGCCAAATTTCACATAGCAGAGAGCTCTCATTATTTCTTTGGGAGACATCTCGCCACTCACAGGGACAGCCCATTTCTTTGCTAATTACACCAAGACTGTCTCTGCAAGGCTCTACATGGTTTTTCATGTTTTTGCTTGTGAACTTTTGATCACCAGGCCCTCAAAGAGAGTGTAAATTACTGATATACCTGAACTATCATACAAGAAGTGCAGCAAATTACAATTGTCACACTTGGAGAGGCCGACTTATTCCACTCCTTGCCTAGAAGCCCAGCTATGGTAATCCCAGGGTTTCTATCCACCTCTTGTGCCTATTAGCTTCCGTCTCTGCCATCCCCCAAGGGTCAGTACCACCCGCTTTGGTAACCACTGCTCTAAGAGGTTATCAACATCGGACCTATATGATAAGTAATCCCAATACTGGAATTAGACCTATTCCTTAAATGGACAGGAAACCACAAAAATGTATTTCAGGATACGGATAGAACATACAATATTAAGCAGCTTTCATGTTTACTTTTATTATTAAATATGCTTAATTCTCTTGTTATCCTTTGCTGGAGGAACAACATTGCACTACTGGCAGGTAGCTGAAGACATCTAGTTAACCAATCACATGAGACAAATTTATGCAGGCACCAATCTTCAGCTAACTCCCACTAGTGTAGGATATGTGCGTATTCATTTTTCAACAATGGATATTAAGAGAACAAAGCACATATGAAAATAGAAGTGATTTAAAAGTGTCTTAAAATTACATGCTGCATCTGATTCTTGCAAGTTTAATTTTGACTTTCCTATCCCTTTAAATATTCCACATTGCAAGTTTGAGATCTCCATTTAGTCTATGCTGTACAAAACTCAATCTGGGACTGTACCCAATTAATTTTATTGCTGTTATCACTGAAAATTCTATGATGTCAACAACATGATTTTGAGAGTGATGAATGTGATGAGAGCAGGATGTGATGTCACTAGTTGGGGGCGGGGCTTAGGTCCGGTAGTCTGTGTCGCAGTTAGTTAGTGGAATCAACCTGACCAGATGTATGTTTCTGTGCTCTGTAATAAATTAGAGTTGTACCATCATTGCTGTGTCCTGCATATGTCCTGCATCTCATGACAATGAACATGGGACAAAAACTTGCTAGCATGGAGAGAAATTAGGCAAAACCTTTGGCGGCTTTTTTTTTAGCATTTTATTGGAATGTATGTGTCTCAACTTCACAGACAGAACCCTGCATTGCTAGATAAAAAGCTCTACAGCTAAAATTTGACTTTCTAATATTATTTGAGAGAAATCAGACTACTGGCAAGATGTCTTAGCTAATCTCGCCAGACCACAGAGCTTTAGATCATCAAGGCCTCATGTCTCTCCTATGTATCGTATACACATTGCAGGTATGTCAGTCCATAGGGGTGGTAGGATCTGCTCCCTTACAGCAGTATAAAAAAAGAAACTACTATTTTTAAAAGGACACATACTGTAGCTTAGATGCCAAGTAAATTTGTAAACCATACACATATGCACACATAAATACAGGCTACAGCCTTACAAAAGGCCTGATTCTCTGTAATTTGCCGGTATGGAGTGAAATACAATGCTGACCCTCAAATGTGAAGCCCTCACTAAATTCTCTAAGTAAAAAGGCTGAACCTAGAAGTCCTAGTGAGTTGTGCTTCGATAGAAGGTTTTAGCATACCTTACATTCACAAACATGTCTTTCCTTCCTTGCACATTTTAAAAACAAACTCACCAGCTTACATTTGGTGATAAAATACAATGAGACCTGCAGTCTTAACATTCTTAAAGAATACAATGACATATGTGAAAACAACTTTAAGGAATGCCCTTGTTCAGTCTACTTGCCAAGGCTGTGGGTTTCATTTTACTAGAAAAATAAAATACCCTTTGGATATTGTAGTTTTGCATTAAAAACAATTCTCCCTGGGTGGGGTGTGTCCAGGCAACAACCCAAGATGGCTGCAATTTCAAGATGGCTGCAGAGGTGAAAATAAGTAATCTTCTGATTACTACTCTAATTCTACAGCATCTAAGACTGCGTCTGCTGTGGTTTGAAAAGTTAAAGCATAGAGACAAGACTATTATCTTTTTTTGACAGATTGCTATATTTATAATCCTTGCACTCTGGACTGGACCACAGAGACCTAAGGTAACCTCAATAACCCCCCTCCCCCTTCTGGTGCTTTCCCGGTAGCAAAGTCGAGTTGAGACTATTCACTTAAGCTCTTGTTAAATTGGATATCACAATGCACACCACTCACACCTTTTTATTCTGCACCTACCCTAAGCTTTATCTAAACACATTTGTAGGAAGCAGTTTGAAGGAGACATAGCGTCTTTGCGATCATTAGACGAGAGCAATTATAACTTGGAATGACAGCTGATTGCAGCATTCCAAAAACTACTGTCAACCTGCACATTGGATATGTCTGATACAGATGGTTTTTCCACTTATTCAGAGCATGACAGTTCTGCAAGCCTCAAGATCCCCCATATCGGGAGGAAGAACGCAACACTACTACATTACAACAACTGACATGAATACATAGAGAGACTATTCACCTACTTTTAATGGAGATTGTTTGTGAGAGCGGCCTCATGGACAGATACAATTATACTAAGGACAGTCTCAAATGGTTGGACTTTTAATTTTACTAGACCCTTCGATACCTATTTCTATATCAACATCAAAACAAGCGCTATCTACACAAATGATGCAATTGCTCACGCTTGATGAGGGAGTAAAAATCTTTTAAATTCTACCCTGTAACTTTATTTTGTTTTTGCTGCAACACATTTCTGAGGGGATTTATTCATCTGCCCCATTGATCACAACAAGACTACTTGGCATATCGATATTCATACAGGACATTCTAGTTTTAACTGTTGGCATTGGGTAATAGGCATACATCTTATTATGTACATGCTCTGTACATCTTTATGTTTCTTAAAGGGATAGTCATTTTAAACAACTTTCTAATTTACTTGTATCATCAAATTTGCTTGGTTCTCTTGTTATTCTTAATTGAAAGCTAAACCTAGGTAGGCTCATATGCTAATTTCTAATAAAATGCATTTGACAGTTTTTCATAGCTAGAGGATATAAGTTTATGCGTTTCATATAAATACCATTGTGTTCACACACATGGGCCCCTATTTATGAAAGGCCTGTCGGACATGAGCCGACATTGCAGATCATGTCCGACAGACCTCGCTGAATGCGGAGAGCAATACGCTCTCTGCATTCAGCATTGCACCAGCAGCTCTTGTGAACTGCTGGTGCAGCGCCGCCCCCTGCAGATTCACGGCCAATCGGCGCTAGCAGGGGGGTGTCAATCAACCCCGATTGTATTTGATCGGGTTGAATTGCGGCGATCTATGTCCGCCTCCTCAAGCTCCATACGGAGCTTGATAAATGGGCCCCATGGAGTTATTTAAGAGTCTGCACTAATTGCCTGAAATGCAAGTCTGTTAAAAGATCTGAGATAAAGAGGCAGTCTGCAGAGGCTCAGATACAAGGTAATTACAGAGGTAAAAAGTATATTTCTATAACAGTGTTGGTTATGCAATACTGTGGAATGGTAAATAAAGGGATTATCTATCTTTTTAAACAATAACATTTTTGGTGTGTACTATCCCTTTAATTTAGTAGAGTTTCAATCATACTGTTGTACTTCTCTATTTAAAAACTATGAGGGGTTACATAACATATACTACTGGGTCTAAAATAACCTAATGGGTTCAATTTCTCATTTAATGTATAGGGCTATGGTATTGCTTACTTGTAATTTGTATTTAAAGGCAGACACTTTATTACTTCTAGCCATACAGATCTAATTTATCCGTTGTTTATGGCATGGAATAAAGGGGTGGGGTTGTGTTTTTGTTTTGTTTTTTTTCCTCACCAAGAAGCTAATTTGGTGTATAGGAAACTTTGTTCACTACCGTTTATTAATGTTCACAAAGTGGCATACCTATGCGTTATTTGTCTGTCCCTGATGCCTGCAGTTGGGACACAGGGGATATATACTATTAATTTGCCCTGAGGACATTATAGATTGCTTGAGGATCATCTCTTTTACATATTAAATCACATGCTATAATGCTTCATAGTCTAATTCATGACTCCCTTCTTGGTACTAAGTAGATCCAGAAGAACCCTGTAGATAGAGGTACAGTAGTTGCATATCTGGGATATCTTAGCTAGCTTTTAATGTTATGTGTTGATCAAAGATCCATTTTTTCAATATTATTAACCCCCCCATGCTCACTCCTCCTATTGGATATAAATGGCTTTACACCATGTTGAGGGGCTTCAGCTCTAATTAAAACTGTTTTTCTTCTCTTCTACAATGTCCTTAAGAAAGGTATGGAGCTGAGGCCTCTCGTAGGAATTCATAAAGTCATATCTATTTAGCTCCTAGTTTCACATACTGTATGATAATCTGTTTTCTTTTAACATTCTTAGGTTCAGTGTGCTCTTATGTTTATTTTACTCAAGCTTAAGTAACCCTATTTGGACCATTCACAGGTACTTTCACCCCCCCTTTTTTTCTCCAATGCTTTCATTGTAGACCCATGAGTGACTTGCCTATATGCTGAAGTGGTATCCTTTTCTCTAACATGTTTATCTTATCCTTCATACCTTTATAAGAGCGATTACAAATGGTCCAAGAGTGGCCAACCTATTGGACCATTTGTAATCTAGGAGGTTCATGGTGGCTTGAAATATATCAAAATGGGCCTAGATCAATACTTTGGGTTGTCTTCTACACTACCCTAAAGCTAAAATGAACCCTACAAGCTCCCTACAAGCTACCTAATTAACCCCTTCACTGCTGGGCCTAATACAAGGGTGGTGCGCAGCAGCATTTAGCAGCCTTCTAATTACCAAAAAGTAATGCCACAGCCATATATGTCTGCTATTTCTGAACAAAGGGGATCCCAGAGAAGCATTTACAACCATTTGTGCCATAATTGCACAAGTTGTTTGTAAATATTTTCAGTGAGAAACCTAAAGTTTGTGAAAAAGTTTGTGAAAAAATGAATGATTTTTTTTTATTTGATCGCATTTGGCGGTGAAATGGTGGCATGAAATATACCAAAGGGCCTAGATCAATACTTTGGGTTGTCTACTAGAAAAAAATATATACATGTCAAGGGATATTCAGGGATTCCTGACAGGTATCAGTGTTCCAATGTAACTATCGCTAATTTTGAAAATAAAAAATGGTTTGGAATTAGCAAAGTGCTACTTGTATTTATTGCCCTATAACTTGCAAAAAAAGCAAAGAACATGTAAACATTAGGTATTTCTAAACTCAGGACACAATTTAGAAACTATTTAACATAGGTGTTTTTGGTGGTTGTAGATGTGTAACAGATTTTGGGGGTCAAAGTTAGAAAAAGTGTGTTGTTTTTCATTTTTTCCTCATATTTTATATTTTTTTTTATAGTAAATTATAAGATATGATGAAAATAATGGTATCTTTAGAAAGTTCATTTAATGGCAAGAGAAACAGTATATAATATGTGTAGGTACAGTAAGAGGAAAATTACAGCTAAACACAAACACCGCAGAAATGTAAAAAAAACCTTGGTCCCAAACGGTTAACAAATGAAAAAGTGGTCTAGTCACCAAGGCCTAGATTTGGAGTTTGGCGGTAGAAGGGCTGTTAACGCTCCGCAGGCTTTTTTCTGGCCGCACCATAAATTTAACTCTGGTATCGAGAGTTCAAACAAATGCTGCGTTAGGCTCCAAAAAAGGAGCGTAGAGCATTTTTACCGCAAATGCAACTCTCGATACCAGAGTTGCTTACGGACGCGGCCAGCCTCAAAAACGTGCTCGTGCACGATATCCCCATAGGAAACAATGGGGCTGTTTGAGCTGAAAAAAAAACCTAACACCTGCAAAAAAGCAGCGTTCAGCTCCTAACGCAGCCCCATTGTTTCCTATGGGGAAACACTTCCTACGTCTGCACCTAACACTCTAACATGTACCCGAGTCTAAACACCCCTAACCTTACACTTATTAACCCCTAATCTGCTGCCTCCCGCTATCGCTGACCCCTGCATATTTTTTTAAACCCTAATCTGCCGCTCCATAAACCGCCGCAACCTACGTTATCCCTATGTACCCCTAATCTGCTGCCCTAACATCGCCGACCCCTATGTTATATTTATTAACCCCTAATCTGCCCCCCACAACGTCGCCGACACCTGCCTACACTTATTAACCCCTAATCTGCCGAGCGGGCCGCACCGCTACTATAATAAAGTTATTAACCCCTAACCCGCCTCACTAACCCTATCATAAATAGTATTAACCCCTAATCTGCCCTCCCTAACATCGCCGACACCTACCTTCAATTATTAACCCCTAATCTGACGACCGCAGCTCATCGCTACTATAATAAATGGATTAACCCCTAAAGCTAAGTCTAACCCTAACACTAACACCCCCCCTAACTTAAATATAATTTACATCTAACGAAATTAATTAACTCTTATTAAATAACTTATTCCTATTTAAAGCTAAATACTTACCTGTAAAATAAATCCTAATATAGCTACAATATAAATTATAATTATATTATAGCTATTTTAGGATTAATATTTATTTTACAGGCAACTTTGTAATTATTTTAACCAGGTACAATAGCTATTAAATAGTTAAGAACTATTTAATAGTTACCTAGTTAAAATAATAACAAATTTACCTGTAAAATAAATCCTAACCTAAGATATAATTAAACCTAACACTACCCTATCAATAAATTAATTAAATAAACTACCTACAATTACCTACAATTAACCTAACACTACACTATCAATAAATAAATTAAACACAATTCCTACAAATAAATACAATTAAATAAACTAGCTAAAGTACAAAAAATAAAAAAGAACTAAGTTACAAAAAATAAAAAAATATTTACAAACATCAGAAAATTATTACAAACAATTTTAAACTAATTACACCTACTCTAAGCCCCCTAATAAAATAACAAAGACCCCCAAAATAAAAAATTCCCTACCCTATTCTAAATTAAAAAAGTTAAAAGCTCTTTTACCTTACCAGCCCTGAACAGGGCCCTTTGCGGGGCATGCCCCAAGAATTTCAGCTCTTTTGCCTGTAAAAAAAACACATACAATACCCCCCCCCAACATTACAACCCACACCCACATACCCCTAATCTAACCCAAACCCCCCTTAAATAAACCTAACACTAAGCCCCTGAAGATCTTCCTACCTTGTCTTTACCATCCAGGTATCACCGATCCGTCCTGGCTCCAACATCTTCATCCAACCCAAGCGGGGGTTGGCGATCCATCATCCGGTGGCTGAAGAGGTCCAGAAGAGGCTCCAAAGTCTTCCTCCTATCCGGCAAGAAGAGGACATCCGGACCGGCAAACATCTTCTCCAAGCGGCATCTTCGATCTTCTTGCATCCGGTGCGGAGCGGGTCCATCTTGAAGCAGGCGACGCGGATCCATCCTCTTCTTCCATTGTCTCCCGACGAATGACGGTTCCTTTAAGGGACGTCATCCAAGATGGCGTCCCTTGAATTCCGATTGGCTGATAGGATTCTATCAGCCAATCGGAATTAAGGTAGGAATATTCTGATTGGCTGATGGAATCAGCCAATCAGAATCAAGTTCAATCCTATTGGCTGATCCAATCAGCCAATCAGATTGAGCTCGCATTCTATTGGCTGATCGGAACAGCCAATAGAATGCGAGCTCAATCTGATTGGCTGATTGGATCAGCCAATCGGATTGAACTTGATTCTGATTGGCTGATTCCAATTCTGATGTTTGTAAATATTTTTTTATTTTTTGTAACTTAGTTCTTTTTTATTTTTTGTACTTTAGCTAGTTTATTTAATTGTATTTATTTGTAGGAATTGTGTTTAATTTATTTATTGATAGTGTAGTGTTAGGTTAATTGTAGGTAATTGTAGGTAGTTTATTTAATTAATTATTGATAGGGTAGTGTTAGGTTTAATTTATATCTTAGGTTAGGATTTATTTTACAGGTAAATTTGTTATTATTTTAACTAGGTAACTATTAAATAGTTCTTAACTATTTAATAGCTATTGTACCTGGTTAAAATAATTACAAAGTTGCCTGTAAAATAAATATTAATCCTAAAATAGCTATAAAATAATTATAATTTATATTGTAGCTATATTAGGATTTATTTTACAGGTAAGTATTTAGCTTTAAATAGGAATAGGTTATTTAATAAGAGTTAATTAATTTCGTTAGATGTAAATTATATTTAAGTTAGGGGGTGTTAGTGTTAGGGTTAGACTTAGCTTTAGGGGTTAATCCATTTATTATAGTAGCGATGAGCTCCGGTCGGCAGATTAGGGGTTAATAATTGAAGGTAGGTGTCGGCGATGTTAGGGAGGGCAGATTAGGGGTTAATACTATTTATGATAGGGTTAGTGAGGCGGATTAGGGGTTAATAACTTTATTATAGTAGCGCTCAGGTCCGCTCGGCAGATTAGGGGTTAATAAGTGTAGGCAGGTGTCGGCGACGTTGAGGGGGGCAGATTAGGGGTTAATAAATATAATATAGGGGTCGGCGATGTTAGGGCAGCAGATTAGGGGTACATAGGGATAATGTAAGTAGCGGCGGTTTACGGTCGGAAGATTAGGGGTTAATTATTGTAAGTAGCTGGCGGCGATGTTGTGGGGGGCAGGTTAGGGGTTAATAAATGTAATACAGGTGTCGGCGGGGTTAGGGGCAGCAGATTAGGGGTACATAAGTATAACGTAGGTGGCGGTCGGCAGATTAGGGGTTAAAAAATTTTTAATCGAGTGGCGGCGATGTGGGGGGACCTTGGTTTAGGGGTACATAGGTAGTTTATGGGTGTTAGTGTACTTTAGGGTACAGTAGTTAAGAGCTTTATGAACCGGCGTTAGCCCAGAAAGCTCTTAACTCCTGCTATTTTCAGGCGCCTGGAGTTTTGTCGTTAGAGCTCTAACGCTCACTTCAGAAACGACTCTAAATACCGGCGTTAGAAAGATCCCATTGAAAAGATAGGATACGCAATTGACGTAAGGGGATCTGCGGTATGGAAAAGTCGCGGCTGAAAAGTGAGCGTTAGACCCTTTAATCACTGACTCCAAATACCAGCGGGCGGCCAAAACCAGCGTTAGGAGCCTCTAACGCTGGTTTTCACGGCTAACGCCGAACTCCAAATCTAGGCCTAAGGGATTGAAAAACACCTGACAATGCACACCCTATCAGTAACATCAGTATTATATATACCCATGTGTCAATTTATATTGGATGTGAGATACATTGATTTACATCTTATAAGATAATATTACTATATGTACCCTTCATACACAACTCTGTGGTGCATGTAGTGGATTGCCTTGTTCTCCTTGTTTTAGCAGATTCTGGTGTTTCTGCTGGTGTGCTGGCCACAGTTGATAGGCTGGAGGAGTGTCCTGCTGGTGTGTAAAGTGCTCAACTAACACACCCAAGAGTTGATTTTGTTCTCTCCATCTATTGTCCATCTGCATCTGCATATCAGACAGAATTCGCATCATCTGTGACTGGTTTTGAACACTTGCACTTAACAATGCTGCCATGTCCCTCTGCAGCTCTATGCTACATTTGTGTAACCTCTCTTGGCCACTGAAGAACCTCTCTTGGCTCCTGATTAACCTTTCTTGGCTCCTGAAGAACCTCTCTTGGCCTCTTTGTATGCTCTCAGTGCTTGTGACGAGCCTCCTATGGAGTGCAATGTATTCCTCACCCATGGAAGAATACAGTGCATCCACAGGCTGGCAACAGGGATGGCAGTTGCTTGAGGGTCAGGTTCAGTTGTATCTTCTGCTGGAGGGTCAGGTTCAGCTGTATCTTCTGTTGCTTGAGGGTCAGGCTCAGCTGTATCTTCTGCTGCTTGCGGGGCAGCTGTAGTTTCTGCTGCATTTCCATCTGCAGATGTTGGAGCTCGTCCCATGGAAGAGGATGGTGGAACTCATCCCATGTAAGAGGATGGTGGAGTTTGTCCCATGGAAGAGGATGGTGGCGCTCGTCCCATGGAAGAGGATGGTCAAGCTCATCCCATGGAAGAGGATGGTGGAGCTTGTCCAATGGAAGAGGATGGTGGAGCTCTTATGGATGATTGTTAGTCCCACTGATGACTAGTGTGTGACCTCTCAGCCTCTACAATCGGCACTTCTTGTGACATAGTCTGTGGGTAATATCCCTGACTGACATGAGATTGTGTTGTGGGGGGAGTAAATACATGGACCCTTTGTGGCTGTGTTGGCTCCCCCTCAAAACCAAAGGAAGGATATTCCTCTGGCCAGGAATCTTGCCAGGGGTCATATGGCAATGCGGTGGCATCACTCCCGGGTCCTCAACTGAAGCCATCCAACCATGCTCATGCCTTGGAGTATACTGTTCATGCGGTTGCCTGAAGACTGGTGTTGGTGGTGGCATGGCTGTTTGTATCCTTGTGACAGGAGGTTCTGTGGAGAAGTTAAAGAATGAGAGGGATTAGTACAGTCAGATATATGTCCATGTGGGCATACAATGTACATTGATATATGCTAGAGCCTATACTGATTCACATGTCAAACTCTATAACATGCATTTGCACATTGTGAGTTTGTGTATGAGGGATTTGAATATGAGCAGTATACAGGGATGTGTTTCATACAATAGTTATGTGTACATGTAAATGATGAAATAATGTGTTCTAAAAGTGAACCTTTAGTCTGATCTAGGCACAGAAGCTGCTTTATTGAGCTAAATGTATTGGGATGGCTATAGTGTCCATTTGATGAAAACTCTACATGTGGCTTGTGGCCTGTGTTACTCTGAGACATGTTAGTATTGCACTATTCCACCTCACATCATGAATTGCATTGTGTTATGTAGCAGTAATGTAAAGTATAATTGTAGATGTTTTTGTTAGTACGCCAAATACCATGCTCCTCATCATGTCCATGAATGTGTTATATTAAAGGATGTTGTATTGCAACTACATATAATACAGGTGTGTGGGATGTTACTCACCAGCATGATGTGCTGTGGTTGCAACCCCTGAGTCATGAGCCCCTGGAAGTCCACGGACTGCTGTGATACTCAGAGACCTGCGTATCATCTCCTGCCAGGTGTTGTACTCTATGTCCAGGGCTGGCCCACCGCCTGTTCCCTTCCGGTGGATAGCTTCCTGCCCCATCTTTTCTTTGACCCGCCTCTTGCAGTAATTCCACCTCTTGTTCAGGCACTTTAAAGCCCTCCTCTGCGGGGCCACTCTGTTGACTGCATCCTCTACTGCCAACCATGCAGTCTTTCTTTTATTGGCACTGCCTTTGCATTTCTCCTGCCCGAAGAGGGCACTGTAATTGTCCATGATGGCATGGACTAGGGCAACATTTTCTTCAAATGTGAAGTTTGGACATCTCAGCCTCTCATCCTCCATGGCCACTTGGCTTCCTCCCTGTGATATCCCTGGCAGTGTGGGTTCCTCCCTATCCTCTCCCTCCTACCCCTTCTGTCCCCATGTGCACCCTCTGTCCCTCTCCTGGATGTGCCTGATCTCTGGGGCTCTCTGGCATCTCTCCTCCCATCATCCCTTAAGGATCTCTCTCTCCCCACTCCACTTACTCCATGACGGGGGCCCACTGCTCCTCCTGTCCACTCCAATACTCCGCTCCCTGCCACTCCTCTGCCTGACACTCCTCTCCTCTCCTCCCCTCTCCCCTCCTCCCCTCATCCCTACCTCTCCCTGCCATCCTCACACTAATCACACTACACACACTCCCACTCACTCCTAGTTCAGTCATACACAATCACAATCAAACACTCAGCCTATCACGCTGTAAAAATAAAATAAAAGATTTGAGGTGTTAGAAAAAAAAAAGTGTGGTGTATTTGTATATGTATGTATGCAATGTGGGCAATATGTCAGAAAATGTGTAAGTGTACAAGTTTACTCAATTCACCAATGCGACCTAACTAACGATTCTGTTTGCGCCTCTCTCTCTACTCTCACTAAATCTCCACTCCTAGGCTGTGTGTTGTAGCTCAACGAACAATCCAAACACACTGAAGAAAATGGCGGCTGCGCATGGGTTTATATATGAATTTAAATAGCGTAATTACAAGTCTCATTTTTAGTTTAATTCCAGTTTTGTTTTCTTAAGCGTTATCATCATTTGTATAAAACTACTCTTTATTGACACTTTACGCGGACATAATACTAGCATAAGTTACTTGCGACGACAGAAATGTGTATTTGCGCACATATCTGAAGATCGCCAGTTTGTCCTACTTACGCCAGTCTAGCATCTAAAGGCGCTGTATATGTAATACCCCGATGTGCGAGGTGAAATTACTGGCGGCGCGGGTTTCAGCACTTGTGCTGAAGCCTGCGCCGTATATGTAATCTCGCCCCTATGTCCATAACTTTTTGAGTGTGTGTAAAATATTCTAAACTACTCATACTTTATTTGATCCATTTATATTACTGTATAGTATTTAGAGTTTATTTGTTCATGTTTCAATATACTAAATGAAAATATTTGTAACCAATTTTGTTTTATTCTTGTCATCAAATTTATTGTGCCAATTCACACTGTGACTGCTACAAAGACCTGCAGTACATTGCATCATAATCTATTTTAAGAACATGAAACACAAACATTTTCTTTCATGATTCAGATAGAGAATACAATTTTAAAACAGTTTCCAATTTACTTCTACTATTAAATATGTGCCATTCTCATGTTATAACTTTGTTAAAAAGATATCCAGATTGGTAGTGAGCATATGTCTGCAGCATTACATGACAGGAAATAATGCTGCCATCTAGTGCTCTTGCTAATGTATTTCATTGTTTCAAATATTTTAGACACATGCACACTCCTTATCTTCCTGATTTTCAACAAAGGATAACAAGAAAACAAAGAAAATGTGATAATAGAAGTAAATTGGAAAGTTGTTTAAAATTGTATGTTCTACCTGAATCATCAAATAATTTTTTTGGGGTTTTATTTCCCTTTAACCCCTTAATAACCGATGCCGAACGCCGTACGTTCTCACAAAAAATACCCTTAATGACCGAGGATGTACGGCATATGTCTTCGGTCTTGGAAAGCAGTGGAAGCGATCCTGATCGCTTCCAGCTGCTTTCCGGTTATTGCAGTGATGCCTCGATATCGAGGCATCCTGCAATAACATTTCTTACCCCTCCGATGCAGAGAGAGCCACTCTGTGGCCCTCTCTGCACCAGACATCGATGGCCGGTATCGTTGGTGGGAGCCGGTGTGGGAGGCGGGTGGGCGGCCATCGATGGCTTGGATCATCACGAGGGGGGCAGGATCGGGGACGGGTCGCCCGGAGCACGCACGGATGCACGCGCGTGCACGGGGCGGCGTGCATGGAGTGCAGCGGGCGCGTGCACGGGGAGGTGGCGGGTGGGAACCGCTACACTACAGAATTTTTTGGGGCAAAAGTGGGAGAGAGGGGTTAGGTAAGTGCAATAAAAACGGATCTGGGAGGGGGTGAGGGTTAGTCTTTGGGGGGTAACTACACTACAGAAAAAATAAAAAAAATTAAAAAAAATCATATTTTTGTAAACTGGGTACTGGCAGACAGCTGCCAGTACCCAAGATGGCTCCCAATAAGGTAGAGGGGGAGGGTTAGAGTGCTGTTTAGGGTGGGGATCAGGGAGGTTGGGGGCTAAGGGGGGATTCTTCACAGCAGCATAAGTAAATATGCTTAAAAAAAGCTACCTTTTATTTTAGTACTGGCAGACTTTCTGCCAGTACTTAAGATGGCGGGGACATTTGTGGAGTGGTGGAGGGAAGAGAGCTGTTTGGGAGGGATCAGGGGGTCTGATGTGTCAGGTGGGAGGCTGATCTCTACACTAAAGCTAAAATTAACCCTGCACGCTCCCTACAAACTACCTAATTAACCCCTTCACTGCTAGACATAATACACGTGTGATGTGCAGCAGCATTTAGCGGCCTTCTAATTACCAAAAAGCAATGCCAAAGCCATATATGTCTGCTATTTCTGAACAAAGGGGATCACAGAGAAGCATTTACAACCATTTGTGCCATAATTGCACAAGCTGTAAATAATTTCAGTGAGAAACCTAAAATTGTGAAAAATGTAACTTTTTTTAATTTGATCACATTTGGCGGTGAAACTGTGGCATGAAATATACCAAAATGGGCCTAGATCAATACTTGGGGTTGTCTACTGCACTACACTAAATCTAAAATTAACCCTAGAAGCCATATATGTCTGCTATTTCTGAACAAAGGGGATCCCAGAGAAGCATTACAACCATTTATGCCATAATTGCACAAGTTGTTTGTAAATAATTTCAGTGAGAAACCAAAAGTTTGTGAAAAAATTTGTGAAAAAGTGAACAATTTTTTTTATTTGATCGCATTTTGCGGTGAAATGGTGGCATGAAATATACCAAAATGGGCCTAGATCAATACTTTGGGATGTCTTCTAAAACAAATATACACATGTCAAGAGATATTCAGGGACTCCTGACAGATATCAGTGTTCCAATGTAACTATTGCTAATTTTGAAAAAAAATGGTTTGGAAATTGCAAAGTGCTACTTGTATTTATTGCCCTATAACTTGCAAAAAAAGCAAAGAACATGTAAACTTTGGGTATTTCTAAACTCAGGGCAAAATTTAGAAACTATTTAGCATGGGTGTTTTTTGGTGGTTGTAGATGTGTGACAGATTTTGGGGGTCAAAGTTAGAATATGTGTGTTTTTTTCATTTTTCCCCTCATATTTTATAATTTTTTTTATAGTAAATTATAAGACATGATAAAAATAATGGTATCTTAGAAAGTCCATTTAATGGTGAGAAAAACAGTATATAATATGTGTGGGTACAGTAAATGAGTAAGAGGAAAATTAACATCGCAAAAATTTAAAAATAGCCTTGGTCCAGAAAATGAAAAAGGGCTGTGGTCATTAAGGGGTTAATCACAAAGTAGCAGGCAGGCGCTATGCGTCAAAGATTTTAAATATTTAAATTAAATTCAATACACTTTTATTTTCTCATTTTTTACTCATGGACAAATGTAACAAATGACACATATAGTTTTGTGTTTGATGTCACTTATGACAACCAGTGTTTATTCATAATACTTAAGACTGCTATGTACATGACATAATTTCCAGTATGCAATCTGAAGAATTGGAAATCAACATGGTTGAAATAAATTAATGAAAACAAAATTTACAAATGAAAGAACATTTTAAATGAGTTATTGTTAGTGATTATTATCTGTAAATGATATACAAATAGATTTAATGGTTAATGGCTGACAATTGTTTAGCAAAGATGCAGGTCATTACATTTAAGATATTCTAATGATTGTGTTAAATGTAATATTGTCCTTCCTGCTATGTACATGTGTATCATGATACTGCTTGATATATTTAGTTAGACCCCTTTAATGTTGGGTACTTCTTTCTCCAGATGATATGAACATTGGTTACAGAACCTGGTCATAATTTGAGTGAAGCAGTAAGGGCATCCGCCCCATACTAGGACCTTTGGTGTACGTAAACAACAGTTCTGATTTCAGTACTCTCCTCAGGTCACACATACCATGTCTGCATGTTGTTGCGCTCAAATACTTATTGATCTTTTTGTGGATGACCCTGAACATTAGGATAATCCAACCAACTAATTTAAGAGTTATTTCCAGGTGTAGTGTTTCAAACCATATATAGCACAAAGAGAAAAACTTTAGACAATATCTGCATTACATAAAATACAGACCCCTACTGAGCATGCTCAGTTAATTTACTTGGCGTTATTTTTATACACAAATATAGCTGTATTTTAAAGTTGAAGCATATGTTCAAAATGCGAAAACAAATTTATCAAATTATTTTAAAGGGTGCTTGAAATCCACCCATACAATTCCACCTTTAAAACAAACTGTCTTGTGAAAAGATATACATTGATTCAAATACTGTATACATAATTGCTTTTATTGTCCTTTCAAACCTAATGAACTAATAAATATTTATTTTGTTATACAGTTTTTGGAAAAGTTTCACTTCACACAAGAAGGTTGAAAATCATAAAGAAGTCTAAAAAATAAATTACATAATTTTCATTAGTTTAGTGAGGTAAAAAAAAGGATTTCATTTAACTAACACGTGTAATACTTTACCATATCAAACTCTGGAAATTGCTGATTTAATATAAATAAACATTACAAAACTTCCTATAAATACTAAATAAACACTTATTCTTAAATGATACTGGAAAAGAAAGTTTTTCTATGTTGAAATAGTACATTATTTAGGTCAGTAAATATGTCAGACTTACTGAATAGAGCAAAGATAAATATCATGCAGTGAACAAAAAGCGCTCTCTTAAAGTGCACCAGTGTATCTTATTGAGATGATGCCAGTTATAAACATAGACTTGGGAACTGTTTATATAACACTCAGACAGATCTTTCAATTCTGGCTTTTAGTATTTCCCAACCATTTAAGTTTAAGGTTGCTAAAAAGCATCAGTGAGGATTAAAGTGCCATAAAATTCATTTTTTGTTTGTTTGGGTAGTATATACCAGCAATACTGTACTGCATTAAAAAATAATTAAAAGATTTTGTTAGCAAAATGTGCCTTGTTTTAAAGTCAGTAATGCACGATTAGGAGATATCTAAAGACATCGGGTGAACCAATGATAAGAGGCGTATATGTGAATTGCTGCTCCTGAGCCTAAGTATGTTTTTCAACAAAGGATACAAAAAGAAGCAAAGGGACAGTATACTGTAAAATAGTTTTTTTTCCTTAATGTGTTTCCAATAACTTGTTATCCCAGCTGCAAAGTAAATAATGTATGAGAAATTGCTTATTTAGGTTAATTTTTGGATATGAAATTGCTGGTTTTGTTCTTTGAAACCACTGCCCATTAGAACAAGTTGTACTTGCAGGGAAATTAGATCTATTTATTTTATCACTTTCTGTACATGCACATGCTTCTTTATATTATCTCTGTTTGTTTACCAAAGCCCAATACTGAGGGCCTGATACTCAAAAGCTTGCCGTCATAGAGAGAAATCATGCAAAATTCTTTTAAAATTTATATTGTAATGTTGGTGTCTCACCTTCACATCAAAAACCCTTCATAGTTCATAGGATCCTTCATTTTTTCAAATAAAAATTTGTGTTTCTAACATTGTTTTAGGGACTTCTCCATACTGACGCAATGTCTCAGCTCATTTTGCACAAGTGGAAAGAATAGTTGAAAATTAACATTTTATCTCTCCGAACCCCCACTGAGAGTGTAATGAACCAGCTACTCCAAATGCAGAAATAAAGGTAAAGGAGCTATTTGTAAACAATTGGATACACCCGAGAAGGTAAAATGGATCTTTGGGAACAAATTAATGGGGAGAGAAATTGAGGTACATTGTCCCTTTAAACATAATAGAAGTAAATTGGAAAAATGCGTGAAATTTTTTTTTTTTACTTGACTGTCCTTTTAATTTACAGAAAACATGGATAAAAAAAATAATAAAAGTAAACTACAAGTGGTTTATTATGCATTGTAATGTCCCCTTAAGGTGGACTATGACATTTCTATAGCAGCCCATAAGAACATGCCATTTTGCTTTAAAAAACATTGTTATATTTTTAACAAATATTCTCTCAAACTTAACTCCGTTTTTTTTGGTCTACTTGATGGCTATTAAATGTTTTTCTTGTGTACTAACAAATAATTAAAAGAGACACATGGTCAAATTTTAGCATATCAAAGTCACTTTTGTGGGAATTTAGCTAATTTTTGTATTTATCTTTATCTATTTTTTTTTAAATGGTTTTATTCACATTTTTTTTTTTTATAGAAAACTATGATGGGTTGTGTGCAAATATCAGAGATGAATGAATAATTGTCATGCCTTTCTTGGTTTAGCATTCCATATGGCATATTATGCTGGTGATATCTATTGTCCTAAGAGAGATTTCCTGTGAGGCTGGGCTTGCATACCAGAGCACGTTAAGACAGGAAGATTATACTGTCCCAATAAGACATCTAATAGCTAAACTATAGCAGCACAGAGAAAAACTTCTCATGAGACTTAGAAACATATAACATTCCATTAACTTGTCTTTTCTTCAAATGTCAGTCATCCTGTTTGTTCCACAGACCTAAATATTACAGATGATGATGATGACATATTTAATATCTAAGATATTAGTCTCAATTCAAATTCCTATTTGTGAAACTAATATCTTGTGATACAAACTTGGCAGAACTTTACGATTGCATAATTCATAACAAGCTACGAGTGAGTTGTAAAAAATTCCCTCTCTATTTTAATCAATGGAGCAGCCATATATTCCATAACTGCTCATCTCTCAGAAAACAGAAAAAAAGCCACCTCAATGTAAAACTGTCCACACTAACATATACAAAATAAGAAAACTTGAGTTAAAGCGACATTACATTCAAAATGACATGATTTAGATACAGCATGTAGTTTTAAGAGACTTTCCAATTAACTTCTATGATGATATTGCGCACAGTTTATGGATATGCACATTTCACATTGTATTAATATATCAGCCTGTCTTTGGAATACATTTTTTTTAATTAAAGAGAATAAAATCTATTTTTATTTCATTGTCTTTTTATTATGCTCGTGTTGATTTTGTAATTTTATTGTATTGAATGGTGCTTTGAAGAGAAATGTAAAAAACATATATAAACATGAGGCAACCTCGTCATCTTTGAATTCGTTAGAAGCAACTTCATAATGAGATACTTCACACAGGCAACACAAGTCCCGATCACATCTCTAGAATGCCCCAGAACAGCCAAGACCAGCCCCTTGACCATAACAAAACAGACGTGCAAATATATTTTACAACTACAGACATTTACATAAAGATTTTTTTTGTAAGCTGATTCCTAAATGGTGCAGTTGTAATGATTGTTTTCCACTTTGCTAGAAGCTGACATTTGATGTGGGATATCATTATTATTGGGCACCTATTGATGTTAATAAAGGAAAAGTAAAGTCAAAATTAAACTTTCAAGATTCCAATACAGCATTTAATTTTTAAACAACTTTTAAATTTACTTCAATTATCACATTTTCTTTGTTCTTTTGATATCCTTTGTTAAACAGTAAATCTTGGTAGGCTGATAGCAGCTCAGGAGCATGTGTGTGTCTTTAGCAGTCTTTGGCAGCTGTGTTTGCAACTATGTATAATATTGCTATAAATTAGTGCCAGATGACACGGGCATGCTCCTGAGATCACCTACTTTAAAATGTCATGCTCTCTCTAATACATTTAAAGGGACATAATACTCATAATACAGGAAAATATCACCTGAGCATCTCTATGTAAAAAAGGAAGATATTTTACCTCACAACTTCCTCAGCTCAGCAGAGTAAGTTCTGTGTAAAAAGTTATACTTCACCTGCTCCCAGCTGCAGGTAAAAAAAAAAAATTAAAAAAAAAAAAAAATGAAGAAATGACCAGCAGCCAATCAGCATCAGCAGTGCTGAGGTCATGAACTCTTACTGTGATCTCATGAGATTTGACTTAACTCTCATGAGATTTCATAGTAAGCTTCCTTTACCTGGTTGGTGAAATAATATGAGAGTGCACGATGCTCATCCTTTCAGCTGTCCCAGGACAGACATACTAATATGCTGCTTAGAAATCCTTTACAATGGGAGGTGGCTACTGAGGAACTTTTGAGGTAAAATATCTTTCTTTTTTACATAGAGATGTTCAGGTGATATTTTCTAGTCAGCTTTTTACAGCTATGCTGCATCACTTTCAAGTGTTTAAACATTTGGGTATTATGGCCCTTTAAGTTTAATTTTGACTTTACTGTCCATTTAAAGGAAGAAACACAGACTAATGCAATGGTGGAAAATATAGGTTAAGTGATACTCAATACATTTTGAAAATGATCTTGACTTTCCTACAAGGTTCAATGTCAACCTTACAGTCATCTATGGATCTAGCTCAATGGGGCCAATTTATCTAACAGTCAATCGGCCCCAATGCACCTGTTTCCGTGTGAGCCTTCAAGCTCGCTTGAAACAGGAGTTAAGAAGCAGCAGTCTTAAGACCGCTGCTCCTTAACTCATACGCGTCATCTAAGGCGGTGGACAGCAATCCACCCGATCGTGTAGGATGGGGTTAATTGACACCCCCTGCTAGCGGCCAAACCAGAACTGCTTGTGCAATGTTAAATGCCGACAGCGTATGCTGTCAGCATTCAGCGATGTCTGGCGGACATGATCTGCTACAGCGGATCATGTCTGCCAGACATTGATAAATCGGCCCCAATGTCAAAGCCCCCTATTCTATTTAGTGAAAATTATGTTGCTATTGTTATGATTTATTCATATTGTAGCTAGAGCCAGATTTTAATGTTAAAAACCCGCTGGAATCTATCCTCACCTCTTTCAATCACAATTTTGTCCAATTACATTATGCTAAACAAGGAATACAATCTTGCATACTAACAGCTCATAAATAGTTCAGATTTCTGGTTGTGTTAGTAACTGCATTTGTAGTACACATAATGTAAAACAATGCAAAGTGCATTGCTAAGCTGTTTCACGTAACCAGCCAGGCAGGTGCCTCTGTCACTGAAAAGCCTCAAGGCAGTTTTGTAGACTTATAGCTTTACATATTAGTACATTCTGATACAAAAAAATATTTAAAGAAAACAGTTGAAAACTTTCCATTGTTACTTTGAAAGTGGCCTGACTTGGCTTGACTTCGTTTTGAAGCTGACTTGCAGGTTGTTCATCCTCTAGAACTCTAGTTTGAGAAAAAATAATGCACTATTAAAATATTAATTTCTCAACTAGAGAAATACAGGGCAAGTTCATCAATGAACAAAACCTTATTATCTTAATTCAAATGTAACAAACTAATTTAATTTAGCCTCCTTTTAATATGTGAGATTTTATATGATTATTATGTAGTATTTGTACTGGGTAAACATAGTCTTTAGCAACACATATAAAATAGACACAAGAATTAACATACCTAAACAAAATTACCCCATAAACCTTACAATCTAATTGGTGCATCTATGGCCATTATTTGCAAACAGCGTCACTTGTTTAATTATTTCAAAAGTAGCTTTATGTAGCAAAACTATTTCTAAAGGTAATAAACTAGCATTCCTATTCTATATGAAAAAAAATCTTTCCATCTTTATAAATTTACTTTCTTTGATTCAAAGTATTTCTCTTATAGGAAATAAAACAGAGGGCTAGATTACAAGTGACGCGCTATTGTTTGCACGAGTTGCATCCTCACTAACTTGTGAGCATATTACAAGTTCAAAGGAAATACGTTTGATCAAGGGCAAACCAAATTTGGGGTGCGTTTGTTGAGTTAGCGTGACTGGAATAGCTTGCATAAAGGTTAAAGGGATAGTAAACACCAAAAAATGTATTGTTTAAAAGGATAGATAATCCCTTTATTTACCATTCCCCAACACTGTTATAAAAATAAACTTTTTACCTCTGTAATTACCTTACATCTAAGCTTCTGCAGACTGCCTCTTTATCTCAGATGCTTTGACAGACTTACATTTCAGGCAATTAGTGCTGACTCTTAAATAACTCCATGTGCATGAGCACAATGTTATTTATATGAAAAACATGAACTAACGCCCTCGAGCTAGGAAAAACAAATGCATTGAAATAAGAGGCGGCCTTCAAGGGATTAGAAATTAGCATATGAGCCTACCTTGGTTTAGCTTTCAACTTAGAATACCAAGAGAAAAAAGCAAATTTGATGATAAAAGTAAATAAGAAAGTTGTTTAAAATGACATGCCCTATCTGAATCGTGAAAGTTTAATTTGGACTTTACTATCCCTTTAAAGGTTAAGCAAAATGTGCACCAAACACAACATAAATATATTAAAATAAACTCACACTCATATATACAATATTTGATGAAAATTAGTCACATAAATAATAATAAAAAAATTATGTAAGGGTTGAAAGGTTAATGGTATATAACAAGGTGCTTGAATGGAAAGGGCTATACTGTATACATAACTCTCTAAATATGTGTATGGGTGTATATATGTGTAAATATGTATATGTATATTTATGTATTTATATATGTATATACATACATATATACACATGCATATACATACACATATATATATATATATATATATATATATATATATATACACACCGGCCACTTTATAAGGTACACATTGCTAGTACTGGTGTGGACCCCCTTTTGCCTTTAGAACTACCTTAATTCTTTGTGGCATAGATTTAACAAGGTGTTGGATACATTCCTCAAAGATTTTTGTCCATATTGACATGATAGCATCATGCAGTTGTTGCAGATTTGTCGGCTGAACATCCATGATGCAAATATCCCGTTCTACCACATCCCAAAGGTGCTCTATTGGATTGAGATTTGGTGACTGTGGGGGCCATTGGAGTACAAGGAACTCATTGTCATGTTCAAGAAACCAGTTTAAGATGATTTGAGGTTTGTGACATGTAACATTATCCTGCTGGAAGTAGCCATCAGAAGATGGTTTCACTGTAGTCATAAAGGGATGGACATGGTCAGCACCAATACTCAGGTAGGCCGTGGTGTTTAAACAATGCTCAATTGGTACTAAGAGGCCCAAAGTGTGCCAAGAAAATATCCCTCACACCATTACACCACCATCACCAGCCTGAACCGCTGATACAAGGCAGAATAGATCCATGCTTTCATGTTGTTTACGCCAAATTCTGACCCTACCATCTGAATGTCCCAGCTGAAATCGAGAATCATCAGACCAGGCAGCGTTTTACCAATCTTCTATTGTCCAATTTTGGTGAGCCTGTGCGAATTGTAGCCTCGGTTTCCTGTTCTTAGCTGACAGGAGTGGCACCAAGAGTGGTCTTCTGCTGCTGTAGCCCATCTGCTTAAAGGTTCGACGTGTTGTGCATTTAGAGATGGTATTCTGCATACCTTGGTTGTAACGAGTGGTTATTTGAGTTACTGTTGCTTTTCTATCATCTCAAACCAGTCTGCCCATTCTCCTCTAACCTCTGACATCAACAAGGCATTGTCGTCCACACAACTGCCGCTCACTGGATATTTTCCCTTTTTCGGGCCATTCTCTGTAAGCTCTAAAGATGGCTGTGCGTGACAATCTCAGTATATCAGCAGTTTTTTAAATACTCAGACCAGCCCGTCTGGCACCAACAACCATGCCACGTTCAAAGTCACTTAAATCCCCTTTCTTCCCCATTCTGATGCTCGGTTTGAACTTCAGCAAGTCACCTTCACTACGTCTAGATGCCTAAATGCATTGACTTGCTGCCATGTGATTGGCTGATTAGCAATTTTTGTTACCAAACAATTGAACAGGTGTACCTAATAAAGTGGCTGGTGAGTATATATATATATATATATATATATATATCCAAAGAGGGAGAGCACAATCTTACAAATAGTCCAATGCCACGGTGCACTGCAAAATATCCAAAAAACAGTCCCAAACACAGACACTCAATGGTCTTATAAAAAACATAGATTTTATTCAATATAACTTAAAAAGAAATAACGTTTCGGCGCATTCCTGCTCCTTTGTCAAATGTCATAGCAGGTCATCACACAGAAAAACCTAAAAACCGTTGACAAGAGAACATAATTAACAACCTTTTATAGCCGCTAAACAATAGTAAGCGTACCGCAATCATACACCCACATGTGAGTGACATCATCGATGAGCGCAGTCGCTCATAGCACCATGACGCGTGTTAGCACGTTGCCATGGCAACGCTATGTAAACATAACCAGGCACTAGTCACACTACCATATATTTAACGTGTGCTAAAAAGGAAGGATTTTATGCTTCAAATATAGCAATCATTAAGTGCAATCATCACAGTAAACACAATGAAGCAACACACTGCTGCAAAAAATTATGGCTTCTATGATTAATTAATACACATACCATTATTATAGTATAAAACGTACTAATATACATATTGCTACCATGCTATATCTATCAACCCCATAGACCACGCAGCAATAAGGTGCACATAAAAACAATCGATGCACAAATCTTACTCCCCCTACGTGGATCCCACAGTATATGACATATGGGAAAAACATAGGGGCATATTTACATATTCTAACCGGTTGACTAATGAGGTTATAAATATAGATCCTACTATGTTCAACACCAACATAAGCATGTGCAATGAATATTATTCAATAACTACATGAAGCATGTGTAGAAACTTCCAAAGATGCGTCTGGCATGTATCCAATTTTATCAATAAAAGGGGCTGAAATCCAGAGAGGTGTTGAAGCCCCTTTGGACCAGGGTATCCATCCGATAGATCCATTTGCTCTCAAGTTGGATCAACCTTTTCGCTCTCTTACCACCCCTAGGCAGAGGGGACACATGATTGATCAATCAGCATAGTTCGTAGGCTTGAGGCACTATGCTTGAAATTGATGAAGTGGTTACCTCAATAGGGGACATGAAGCTGGGATACTTAGCGAACAGGAATTGTTATTTTCTCCTGTTAAGTGTAGTCAGTCCACGGGTCATCCATTACTTATGGGATATTAACTCCTCCCCAACAGGAAGTGCAAGAGGATCACCCAAGCAGAGCTGCTATATAGCTCCTCCCCTCTACGTCATACCCAGTCATTCTCTTGCACCCAACTAATAGATAGGATGTGTGAGAGGACTGTGGTTGTTAAACTTAGTTTTTATTTCTTCAATCAAAAGTTTGTTATTTTAAACGGCACCGGAGTGTGTTGTTTTTTTCTCAGGCAGTATTAGAAGAAGAATCTACCTGAGTTTTGTGTATGATCTTAGCAGACGTAACTAAGATCCATTTGCTGTTCTCGGCCATTCTGAGGAGCGAGGTAACTTCAGAACAGGGGACAGCGGGCAGGTTCACCTGCAAAGAGGTATGTTGCAGTATATTATTTTCTAAGGAATGGAATTTACTGAGAAAATACTGCTAATACCGATGTAATGTAAGTACAGCCTTAAATGCAGTAGTAGCAACTGGTATCAGGCTGATATGTATGTATGTTTACACTTAAGTATTTCTGGGGAATGGCACTTCACTGGGAAAATACTGTATACATATAACTTTTAGCCTAATCTGCAGTGTGAGCGACTAGCAGCAGGCTTTTTAATGACATTTCATAAATTATATTTAAACGTTTGCTGGCATGTTAATCGTTTATTTATCTGAGGTACTTGGTGAAAAATTGTTTTGGGCGTTATTTTCCACATGGCTGTCGTTTGTTTTTAATTAAAACAGTTTACTGAGCTTCCCTCACTGTTGTATTGTGAGTGGGAGGGGCCTATTTTGGCGCTTTTACTGCGCATTAGAAATTCAGTCACAGTCTGCCTTTTTCTCCCTGCATGATCCAGGACGTCTCTACAGAGCTCAGGGGTCTTCAAAACTAGTTTTGAGGGAGGTAATCACTCACAGCAGACCTGTGAGACTGTGCTTTGACTGTGATAAAAACGCTTATATATTTCAATTGTTATCTGTTTTTCTGATATTAAGGGGTTAATCATCCATTGCTAGTGAGTGCAATCCTTTGCTAACTTAATGCATTTACTGTGAAAATTTGGTTTCTATAACTAATCCGGTTCATTGTTATTTCAACTGTGACAGTTTTTGTGTGCTTCTTAAAGGCACAGTAACGTTTTTTATATTGCTTGCAAATTTATTTGAAAAGTATTTTCCAAGCTTGCTAGGCTAATTGCTAGTTTGTTTTAACATGTCTGACACAGAGGAATCTCTTTGTGCAATATGTTCAAAAGCCAATGTGGAGCCCAATAGAAATTTGTGTACTAATTGCATTGATGCTACTTTAAATAAAAGCCAATCTGTACATTTTAAGAAAATTTCACCAGACAACGAGGGGAAAGTTATGCCGACTAACTCTCCTCACGTGTCAGTACCTGCATCTCCCGCTCAGGAGGTGCGTGATATTGCGACGCCAAGTACATCAGGACGGCCATTACAAATCACTTTACAAGACATGGCTAATGTTATGACTGAAGTTTTATCTAAATTACCAGAACTTAGAGGTAAACGCGACCACTCTGGGGTGAGAACAGAGTACGCTGATAATGTTAGAGCCATGTCTGATACTGCGTCACAAATGGCAGAACATGAAGACGGAGAGCTTCATTCTGTGGGTGACGGATCTGATCCAAATAGACTGGACTCAGACATTTCAAATTTTAAATTTAAGCTTGAGAACCTCCGTGTATTATTAGGGGAGGTATTAGCGGCTCTGAATGATTGTAACACGGTTGCAATCCCAGAGAAATTATGTAGGCTGGATAGATACTATGCGGTACCGGCGTGTACTGACGTTTTTCCTATACCTAAGAGGCTTACAGAAATTATTACCAAGGAGTGGGATAGGCCCGGTGTGCCCTTTTCCCCCCCTCCTATATTTAGAAAAATGTTTCCAATAGACGCCACCACACGGGACTTATGGCAGACGGTCCCTAAGGTGGAAGGAGCAGTTTCTACTCTGGCTAAGCGTACCACTATCCCGGTGGAGGATAGCTGTGCCTTTTCAGACCCAATGGACAAAAAATTAGAGGGTTACCTTAAGAAAATGTTTACTCAACAAGGTTTTATATTACAACCCCTCGCATGCATTGCGCCTGTCACGGCTGCGGCGGCATTTTGGTTTGAGTCTCTAGAGGAGACCATTAGCTCAGTTCCATTGGATGAAATTATAGACAAGCTTAGAGTCCTTAAGCTAGCTAATTCATTTATTTCTGATGCCGTAGTACATTTAACTAAGCTTACGGCTAAGAATTCCGGATTCGCCATTCAGGCGCGCAGAGCGCTGTGGCTAAAATCCTGGTCAGCCGATGTGACTTCTAAATCTAAATTGCTTAACATACCTTTCAAAGGGCAGACATTATTTGGGCCCGGGTTGAAAGAAATTATCGCTGACATTACTGGAGGTAAGGGACATGCCCTGCCTCAAGACAGAGCCAAACCAAGGGCTAGACAGTCTAATTTTCGTGCCTTTCATAACTTCAAGGCAGGAGCAGCATCAACTTCCTCCGCTCCAAAACAGGAAGGAACTGTTGCTCGTTACAGACAGGGCTGGAAACCTAACCAGACCTGGAACAAGGGCAAGCAGGCCAGAAAACCTGCTGCCGCCCCTAAGACAGCATGAAGTGAGGGCCCCCGATCCGGAAACGGATCTAGTAGGGGGCAGACTTTCTCTCTTTGCCCAGGCTTGGGCAAGAGATGTCCAGGATCCCTGGGCGTTAGAGATCATATCCCAGGGATATCTTCTGGACTTCAAAGCTTCTCCTCCCAAAGGGAGATTTCATCTTTCAAGGTTGTCAACAAACCAGACAAAGAAAGAGGCGTTTCTACGCTGTGTTCAAGATCTTTTACTAATGGGAGTGATCCACCCGGTTCCGCGGTCGGAACACGGACAAGGGTTTTACTCAAATCTGTTTGTGGTTCCCAAGAAAGAGGGAACCTTCAGACCAATCTTGGATTTAAAGATCCTAAACAAATTCCTAAGAGTTCCATCGTTCAAAATGGAAACTATTCGGACAATCTTACCCATGATCCAAAAGGGTCAGTACATGACCACAGTGGATCTAAAGGATGCGTACCTTCACATACCGATTCACAAAGATCATTACCGGTACCTAAGGTTTGCCTTCCTAGACAGGCATTATCAGTTTGTAGCTCTTCCCTTCGGGTTAGCTACGGCTCCAAGAATCTTTACAAAGGTCCTGGGCTCTCTTCTGGCGGTACTAAGACCGCGAGGAATAGCGGTAGCTCCGTACCTAGACGACATTCTGATACAAGCGTCAAATTTCCAAACTGCCAAGTCTCATACAGAGTTAGTTCTGGCATTTCTAAGGTCGCATGGGTGGAAGGTGAACGTAGAAAACAGTTCTCTATTGCCACTCACAAGAGTTCCCTTCTTGGGGACTCTTATAGATTCTGTAGAAATGAAAATTTACCTGACAGAGGACAGGTTAACAAAACTTCTAAATGCTTGCCGTGTCCTTCATTCCATTCAACACCCGTCAGTGGCTCAATGCATGGAGGTAATCGGCTTAATGGTAGCGGCAATGGACATAGTACCTTTTGCACGCCTGCATCTCAGACCGCTGCAATTGTGCATGCTAAGTCAGTGGAATGGGGATTACTCAGATTTGTCCCCTATGCTGAATCTGGATCAAGAGACCAGAGATTCTCTTCTATGGTGGCTTCCTCGGCCACATCTGTCCAGGGGGATGCCCTTCAGCAGGCCAGACTGGACAATTGTAACAACAGACGCCAGCCTACTAGGTTGGGGCGCTGTCTGGAATTCCCTGAAGGCTCAGGGATCATGGACTCAGGAGGAGAGTCTCCTTCCAATAAACATCCTGGAATTGAGAGCAGTTCTCAATGCCCTTCTGACTTGGCCTCAGTTAGCAACTCATCAGGTTTCAGTCGGACAACATCACGACTGTGGCTTACATCAACCATCAGGGAGGGACAAGGAGTTCCCTAGCGATGATGGAAGTTTCAAAGATAATTCGCTGGGCAGAGTCTCACTCTTACCACCTGTCAGCGATCCACATCCCAGGCGTGGAGAACTGGGAGGCGGATTTCCTAAGTCGCCAGACTTTTCATCCGGGGGAGTGGGAACTTCATCCGGAGGTCTTTGCCCAAATACTTCGACGTTGGGGCAAACCAGATATGGATCTCATGGCGTCTCGCCAGAACGCCAAGCTTCCTTGTTACGGGTCCAGATCCAGGGACCCGGGAGCGGTCCTGATAGATGCTCTGACAGCACCTTGGACCTTCAAGATGGCTTATGTGTTTCCACCATTCCCGATGCTTCCTCGATTGATTGCCAGGATCAAACAGGAGAAAGCATCGGTGATTCTAATAGCGCCTGCATGGCCACGTAGGACCTGGTATGCAGATCTAGTGGACATGTCATCCTGTCCACCTTGGTCGCTGCCTCAGAGACAGGACCTTCTAATTCAGGGTCCTTTCAAACATCAAAATCTAATTTCTCTGAAGCTGACTGCATGGAGATTGAACGCTTGATTTTATCAAAGCGTGGATTTTCGGAGTCAGTAATTGATACCTTAATACAGGCTAGGAAACCTGTTACCAGGAAAATTTACCATAAGATATGGCGTAAATATTTACACTGGTGCGAATCCAGGAGTTACTCATGGAGTAAGGTTAGGATTCCTAGGATATTGTCTTTTCTACAAGAAGGTTTAGAAAAGGGTTTATCTGCAAGTTCTTTAAAGGGACAGATCTCAGCTCTGTCCATCCTTTTACACAAACGTCTGTCAGAAGTTCCAGACGTTCAGGCTTTTTGTCAGGCTTTGGCCAGGATTAAGCCTGTGTTTAAGACTGTTGCTCCACCGTGGAGCTTAAACTTAGTTCTTAACGTTTTACAGGGTGTTCCGTTTGAACCCCTTCATTCCATTGATATCAAGCTGTTATTTTGGAAAGTTCTGTTTTTAATGGCTATTTCCTCGGCTCGTAGAGTCTCTGAGTTATCGGCCTTACATTGTGATTCTCCTTATCTGATTTTTCATTCAGACAAGGTAGTTCTGCGTACTAAACCTGGGTTCTTACCTAAGGTAGTCACTAACAAGAATATCAATCAAGAGATTGTTGTTCCATCATTGTGCCCTAACCCTTCTTCAAAGAAGGAACGACTTCTGCACAATCTAGACGTAGTCCGTGCCCTGAAATTTTATTTACAGGCAACTAAAGATTTTCGCCAAACTTCTTCCCTGTTTGTAGTTTATTCTGGACAGAGGAGAGGTCAAAAAGCATCTGCTACCTCTCTCTCTTTTTGGCTTCGTAGCATAATACGTTTAGCCTATGAGACTGCTGGACAGCAGCCTCCTGAAAGAATTACAGCTCATTCTACGAGAGCTGTGGCTTCCACGTGGGCCTTTAAGAATGAGGCCTCTGTTGAACAGATTTGCAAGGCTGCAACTTGGTCTTCTCTTCATACTTTTTCCAAATTTTACAAATTTGACACTTTTGCTTCTTCTGAGGCTGTTTTTGGGAGAAAGGTTCTTCAGGCAGTGGTTCCTTCCGTGTAAAGATCCTGCCTGTCCCTCCCGTCATCCGTGTACTTTAGCTTTGGTATTGGTATCCCATAAGTAATGGATGACCTGTGGACTGACTACACTTAACAGGAGAAAACATAATTTATGCTTACCTGATAAATTCCTTTCTCCTGTAGTGTAGTCAGTCCACGGCCCGCCCTGTTTTTTATGGCAGGTCTAAAATTTAAATTAAACTCCAGTCACCACTGCACCCTATAGTTTCTCCTTTCTCGTTTGGTTTCGGTCGAATGACTGGGTATGACGTAGAGGGGAGGAGCTATATAGCAGCTCTGCTTGGGTGATCCTCTTGCACTTCCTGTTGGGGAGGAGTTAATATCCCATAAGTAATGGATGACCCGTGGACTGATTACACTACAGGAGAAAGGAATTTATCAGGTAAGCATAAATTATGTTTTTGATTACACAATTTCCTAGGGTACCAATATTATATCTGTTACCTAACGTACACAAAACACTGGTTAAACCCCCTGGTAGGCCGATGTGTCTGCCAGGGGTCCTTTACTATCAAGTTTGGCTATTTATATTTACTTTTTTTTATAGCCTGTGGTTAAGGACACCCGTGCATACCTTCAGGATTCTACAATTATGATTAAAATCCATAAGGATTATCCAAATTTACAGGGTGAGGATGTCCTAGTCACCATGGATGTTGACAGCCTTCAAACTGTGATTCCCCATTGTGAGGGTGTCACAGCAGTCAGGTCCATGGTAACTGGGAATCCCCTATATAGTGTTCCTCCTATTGAGTTTTTGTGTAAATTACTGACCCTTTGCCTTGAGAAGAACTATTTTAAGTTCCAAAACAATTTTTTCTTCAGATTGCACCCACTTACGCCAATTTGTACAAGGCTTGGTACGAACATGAGCTCATGAAAGCATTTGAACACCCAACAATACAATATTACACATATTACATCGATTATGTCTTTTTAGTGTGGAGAGGTAGAGCTACAAGAGTAGGTGTCACGTTTAAACTCCATGGTAAGTCCAATTAGATTTAAACTTGAATATAATTCACAGACTGTCCATTTCTTAGATCTCAATGTCTTTAAGATTGAGGTCTGTGGTGATTACCGTTTCGGCACGTCATTATATACTAATCCGACAGATCACACGTCTTTGTTAGATGCTAGCAGTTTTCACCCCAGACATTGAAAGAAGGGGATTATTACCTCGCAGCTCACTCGGGTCATCATAAATAACAGTGAGATACCAATCATGCATACACAACTGGCAGAGATGGAAGAGAAACTTGCTGCAAGGGGATATGCCAGAGAAAAGATTGGATGCATACAGGAGAGGTTGTTGAACACTAATAGTGATGAGTTGGCCAAGAATATGGACACTATACACACTGGACAACAGCTGAATTTTTTTACGACATACGCACCTACATGCGACACTTGGGCGAAATCAGTGCGATGACACTGGCCAGTTGTGGAGACGGATACCACACTACCGTTTCATAGGATGATTGCCCCCAGGATAGTGTACCGCAGGGCTAGCAATCTAAGAGATCTGTTGGTCAAAACAGACCCAGTTGATCGCTATACTAAGGACACCTGGTTGAAATCAACTAAGAAGGGCTGCTTCCCGTGTGGAAGTTGTATCACCTGCAATGGTATGCTTAGGGGTAATCTTTTCAACACCCACACAATAATCACAGATATTCCATATGCCATAGATTGACCTGTACCAGTACTTACGTTGTTTTTATGCTGATATGCCCATGTTCTAGAGTTTACATTGGGAAGATGGTAACTACCTTCCGTGAAAGGATGGCCCATCACTGGTGCGCTATTCGGGAGGCATTGACCAAGGGCGAATCTGATCAGCCAGTGGCACGCCACTTCATCAATTTCAAGGATAGTGTCTCGAGCCTACGATCTATGCTGATTGGTCATGTGCCCCCTCTGCCTAGGGGTGGTAACAGAGCGAAAAGATTGCTCCAACTTGAGAGAAAATTGATCTATCAGATGGATACCCTGGTCCCATGCGGCCTCAACACCTCTCTGGATTTCAGACCCCTTTTATTGATAAAATTGGATACATGCCAGGCGCATCTTTGGTACTCACTGTATGTGAAGTTTCTACACATGCTTCATGTAGTTATGAAGCATATTTAATAATATTCATTGTACATGCTAATGTTGGTGTTGAACATAGTAGGGATTAGCGCTGCAGAATCTGTTGGCGCTCTACAAATAACCGTTAATAATAATAATTAGTCAACCGGTTAGAATATGTAAATATGCCCCTATGTTTTTCCCATATGTCATATACTGTGGGATCCACATAGGGGGACTAAGATTTGTGCATCAATTGTTTTTATGTGCACCTTATTGCTGCGTGGTCTATGGGGTTGATACATATAGCATGGTAGCAATATGTATATTAGTATAAACAGGTAATATGGGAGGCGCTAAAAGCCAAAGGTATCAACACTTAAGCAGTTTAATAAAAACACATAAGCAAACAATAGCACATGTAAATGGGACGTCTCCCCAAGAAATACAATACTAAATAAAAACTTGAAATACTAAAAAATCTAATACGATTGATAAAGTATTTCAAGTTTTTATTTAGTATTGTATTTCTTGGGGAGACGTCCCTTTTACATGTGCTATTGTTTGCTTATGTGTTTTTATTAAACTGCTTAAGTGTTGATACCTTTGGCTTTTAGCGCCTCCCTTATTACCTGTTTATTTTTTATCTTATTTTAGACAACTGTAGGGATATTTGTCTTTTAAGGGGGTGTTTGGTTATCATTTTGGCCTAGCGCACCTTTCTCTCTTTTTTATGTATATTAGTATGTTTTATACTATAATAATGGTATGTGTATTAATTACTCATAGAAGCCATAATTTTTTGCAGCAATTTGTTGCTTCATTGTGTTTACTGTGATGATTGAACTTAATGATTGCTATGTTTGTAGCATAAAATCCTTCCTTTTAACACACGTTAAATATATGGTAGCGTGACTAGTGCCTGGTTAAGCTTACCATTATAACACTGAGTTTTAGTCCTTTAATATATTTTTTATATATATATATTTTCTCTATATATATATTTTCTGATCCTTTAAATATATATTTTCTGATCTATGTAATCACCTATGGATGTCAATCCCTTTTTCTTTACCAACCGCTAAATGAAAAATAATTAAAAAAATTATTTTAAAAAATATTTTTAAAGAATATTTACACTATGAATACTTTTGAAGTTATTCAGCTATGTAATTAGAACTTTTTTGTATTGACTCCTATTTTGAAATTTTTTTTCTAATCTACATATATATATTTTTCTAGTATACATTTTTATGCCAATCCTCTGTATGTTTTTTCTATCATGCCACTCCTCCATATACTATGTGTCTTTTTTAAAAAAAGAATCCAATGTTACTCTGATGAACTAATTGGAAACTCATGTTGTTACCACTCCCCCAAACATAAACCTGTTTGGCTATAAAAAGTGAGCCTTAGATCAAACAAGTCATCTTGATAAAGGCTTCCAAGGAAGCTGAAACGCGTAGATGAGAATTGTTGGAACTCTACATATTCATTTGATCCCTTGATATAGAGTGCTCTATGAAGAAGAAGGGAAGACATTCTACTTTGGAATCATTTACAGACATCATCACAAACAGGTATTAGCACGGAGTTTGAAAAGAAAAAAACTACCCATGATTGGCTAATCCCCACCCAGATGACACCAGAGACCTGAAACCCGGAAGTAAGTGAGACACTCACTCGAGGCGTACACCGCTGCAGCGGTCTTCATAATGCACTGGAAGGTGAAAAACAGCCGGTAAGAGTGATATGTTTGTGGGATAAGGAAGATACTTGTCCTTTTCTGAACAAAACCTGGCACGAAGGTAAATTTCTTTGAATATATAAAATCACATTGTGGCCGTTTTACTAATCTCTACAAACTGTTACATCTATGACTGTTTATACAAACCGAAAGCAATACTTTTGACACATAGGGGCCCATTTATCAAGCTCCAAATGGAGCTTGTGGGCCCATGTTTCTGGAGAGTCTTGTTTTCTGAGTTTTAATAGCCTATTGGTGTCCCATACGTTAGGTTTTTTCCACTCTATGATTTTGACAGAAAGATCTTGGGGATTTTGATTATAATGGGTTTTAAAATGATGGGACACACTATGATTATCAAAGCCAGATAAAATATTATTTACATGTTCTCTAATTCTGTATTTGATTTTTCTCTTTGTGCGCCCTACATAAATATGTCCACATTTACAGACTAATTGATAAACCACGTATGTGGTGTGACATGTATATCTAGCTTTACATGCATACTTTTTGCTATGATTGTAGTTAAAAAAATGAGTACTGTCTTGATCTATTAAAGGACACAAGACACAATCATTCTTTTTGCATGGATGTAAACCATTTTTCCCCCCACACCATTTATTCAGAGAAATAGATTGTTTTTTATTATCTCTTAATTTTGTGGGAGCAATATAATTTTTGATGTCTTTACTCTTCTTAAAAATTACCTGCGGTTTGTCTTCCAAAATTTGATTAAGGACGGGATCTAATTTCAGTACATTCCAATGTTTCCTCAAAATATTCTTTATTTTGAAATGCTGATTATTGTATTGCGTTACAAACTTGGGATGAGTATTTCTGTTTATATTTTTGGATTTGGCCACACTTGGAAGGCAGTGGAGGGACACGCTTATTCTGACATCTTTGTGACACAGAAGGATGCCGGCATGAGACGATAAGTCTTTGGTTTTATATGCTGATTTTATACTTTTATCTTGTGAGTGGCCATTTGTCATGTGTGTTATATTAAACTGTTATTACTCTGCATTTGAGTCCGCGCTCTTCTCTTCTCTACTTTCAGAGAAAAACGTGTTTGCAATCAAGGTCTGTGGAATCACCTGTTCCAGAGGAGCTGCTAGAGTCTTTTGCTTTATTTCAATTATTATATTTCCAGAACCAGTATAAAGAACTTTCTTTGTATTTACATTACCGGACTTTGTGTTATTATTTTTATTTTCGTGAATCTACATATTTATGTTAGGTATTGCTATTTATTTTTAATATATGACATTTAATTGGTAACATTTAATTGGTAACTTTCAGGTTCATTGCGCTGCTTTGGTGTGTGTGTTTACACACACCTGACTTTGTGTTCTATTGCTATGACATTTGACAAAGACGCAGGAATGGCCGAAACGTAATGTCTTTTTAAGTTATATTGAATAAAATCTATATTTTTTTATAAGACCATCGAGTGCCTGTGTTTGGAACTGTATTATATATATATATATATATATATATATATATATATATATACTGTACATACATTATAGAGCCCTTTCCACTCAAATACCTTAAAACATGAAACATTATTTTTATTCAATTTTAATATTTTATATGTTTTAATGTGAATTTAATATAAATATTTTACATTGCAATGTTCTTCACATAGTAGAAAATGTTCTTTGTATTTTAAAATATAAATTCCTATGTATATTAGTATATAAAGACAGAAGATAAATGAACCAGTAGAAAGAATCCACTGAATCACTCCTAGGCGCTCACTGTCAAATAAAAGCTATGCCACAAGGTATATACTCTATACCCAGCACCTCATAAAAAATTCCAGCAAAATGTATCCAGCTGCCAAACCCCAAATGGCAGAGGAGACCTATCACTCCTCAATAAAGAGACATAAATAGAAAGAGGCAGGGTGGCGCAGAAAACTCAAACTAGAAAATACAATAAATAAGTAAATAAAATACAATACAGTTTACAGTAAAATATTATAGCAATAATATAATGTAATGTGATACAAATGTCTATTAGCTGTAAAAAATCCTAAACGATCAGAAGTAATCAGGAGCACATCAAATATGGAGAGCAAAGTCTTCAGGCGTTAGTCCCCTATTAGATGTACACTTACTTGAATGAACCTCAATCACATGAGGTAAGAATGTAGCACTTTCATAAAAGAGTAAGGCACTCCCTGTAGAAAAGATAGAACGATCAACTGGATCTCCCAAAGTGTAGACTTCTGTATCTTGGAATATGGATAGTAGAATCCTCCAAATGTCCTCGTGCTCTCTTTAGTAAGTAGTAACTTCCAATTCCAGTATAGGTGTCATATAAAGAGAACCAGAAAAGCAAACATAGTGTAAAACTGCTTTAATAGAACATAAATGACACACAATAGGGTACACTCACATAAAAAACCTCAACTAATGAGGTATGAAGAGTGCACATAGACGTAATAAAGCTGCAGCCCAAGAATCCAATAGGTATCCGCAGTGGGAATCTTAATTCAAAGGCAAATGCAGGCTCCACAGTAACATAAGTATCGAACAGTTCATACACCAGATCTCTGATGAAGAAGGGAACCTAATTTATTTGACCCTTCGAAACGCGTAAGATATTTTAAGGAAGGTACATGACCTGTATGAACTGTTCGATACTTCTGTTACTGTGGAGCCTGCATTTGCCTTTGAATTAAGATTCCCACTGCGGATACCTATTGGATTCTTGGGCTGCAGCTTTATTACGTTTATGTGCTCTCTTCATACCTCATTAGTTGAGGTTTTTTATGTGAGTGTACCCTATTGTGTGTCATTTATGTTCTATTAAAGCAGTTTTACACTATGTTTGCTTTTCTGGTTCTCTTTATATGACACCTATACTGGAATTGGAAGTTACTACTTACTAAAGAGAGCACGAGGACATTTGGAGGATTCTACTATCCATATTCCAAGATACAGAAGTCTACACTCTGGGAGATCCAGTTGATCGTTCTATCTTTTCTACAGGGAGTGCCTTACTCTTTTATGAAAGTGCTACATTCTTACCTCATGTGATTGAGGTTCATTCAAGTAAGTGTACATCTAATAGGGGACTAAAGCCTGAAGACTTTGCTCTCCATATTTGATGTGCTCCTGATTACTTCTGATCGTTTAGGATTTTTTACAGCTAATAGACATTTGTATCACATTACATTATATTATTGCTATAATATTTTACTGTAAACTGTATTGTATTTTATTTATTTATTTATTGTATTTTCTAGTTTGAGTTTTCTGCGCCACCCTGCCTCTTTCTATTTATGTATATTAGTATATATCTATATATCTATACCTGTATATATTCATATATATATATATATATATATATATATTTTAAATCATATACAGTTGTATGCAAAAGTTTAGGCACCCCTGACAATTTCCATGATTTTCATTTATAAATAATTGGGTGTTTGGATCAGCAATTTCATTTTGATCTATCAAATAACTGAAGGACACAGTAATATTTCAGTAGTGAAATAAGGTTTATTGGATTAACAGAAAATGTGCAATATGTATCCAAACGAAATTAGACAGGTGCATAAATTTGGGTACCCTTGTCATTTTGCTGATTTGAATACCTGTAACTACCTAACACTGATTAATTGGAACACACAGTTGGTTTGGTGAGCCCATTAAGCCTTGAACTTCATAGACAGGTGCATCCAATCATGAGAAAAGATATTTAAGGTGGCCAATTGCAAGTTGTTGTTCTCTTTGACTCTGTTGGCCTGAAAACAACTCTCAAATGACCTGAAAACAAAGATTGTTCAAAATTATGCTTTAGGGGAAGGCTACAAAAAGCTATTGCAGAGATTTAAGCTGTCAGTGTCCACTGTGAGGAACATAGTGAGGAAATGGAAGACCACAGGCACAGTTCTTGTTAAAGCCAAAAGTGGCAGGCCAAGTAAAATATCGGAGAGGCAAAGGCAAAGGATGGTGAGAACAGTCAAAAACAGCCCACAGACCACCTCCAAAGACCTACAACATCATTTTGCTACAGATGGTGTCACTGTGCATCATTCAACAATTCAGCGCACTTTGCACAAGGAGAAGCTGTATGGGAGAGTGATGCAGAAGAAGCCTTTTCTGCACACACGCCACAAACAGAGTCGATTGTGGTATGCAAACGTACATTTGGACAAGCCAGCTTAATTTTGGAAGAAGGTGCTGTGGACTGATGAAACAAAGATTTAGTTATTTGGTCATAACAAGGGGGGTTATGCATGGCGGAAAAAGAACACAGCGTTCCAAGACAAACACTTGTTACCCACAGTAAAATTTGGTGGATGTTCCATCATGCTGTGTGGCTGTGTGGCCAGTGCCGGTACTGGGAATCTTGTTAAAGTTGAGGGTCACATTGATTCCACTCAATATCAGCAGATACTTGAGAATAATGTTGAGGAATCAAGTCACAAAGTTGAAGTTACACCAGGGCTGGATATTTCAACAAGACAACGACCCAAAACATTGCTCAAACTCTACTCTGGCATTTATGCAGATGTTCTGGAATGGCCATCCCAGTCCCCAGACCTGAATATCATTGAAAATCTGTGGGGTGATTTGAAGTGGGCTGTCCATGCTCAGCAACCATCAAACATAACTGAACTTGAGATGTTTTGCAAGGAGGAATGGTCCAAAATACCTTCATCCAGAATCCAGACACCCATTACAGGCTATAGGAAGCATCTAGAGGCTGTTATTTCTGCTAAAGGAGGCTCTACTAAATATTGATGCAATATTTATGTTGGGGTGCCAATTTATGCACCTGTATAATTTCAATTGGATGCATAGTGCACATTTTCTGTTAATCCAATAAACCTTATTTCACTACTGGGTCCTTCAGTTATTTGATAGATAAAAATGAAATTGCTGATCCAAACACCCAATTATTTATAAATGAAAATCATGGAAATGTCAGAAGTGCCTAAACTTTTGTATATATATATATATATATATATATATATATATATATATATATATATATATACAATTTAAAAAAAAGGGGGATCTGCTGACTCTTCGGAGGCTCCAAAGAAGCGCATCTACGCATGCGCGAAATGTGTCAGGCATTCTTTACTGTGACCCTATGTACTCTGACTTGTTTGGATTACTGCAATAAAACAAGTTTTTTTCAGCATTCACTACTGAGTCAGCAGATCCCCTTTTTTTGAAATTATGTCTCTGAAGCGGTGGGATATTCCGCATATTGACCTGCTGCTCTCCTTGCCGCATTCACTCTGGCTTCCGGGTTTGTTCCATCATGCTACCCACAGTGCACCTAGCAACGTCACGGGTTATGCATTGAGAAGCACCACGCTACCCTAGCCGGATCTCTACGCACGTCAAGGAGGACACACAAGCTGCACCCCCACGGAAGGGCATTATCACCAGTCTGAGGAGAAGTACAGCAGTGCGTCCAGGCACCCCACCAAGACTAGTGGAGGGTAAGAGATTACGGACACTTCTACAATGACTGTAATTGTTATATAGACTCTGCATTCTACACCCGTGACATCTAGGTTGGGAGCGGAATGTACTGTCATTGATTTGTTTGAAAATACAAGCCGGGAACAGCCGCTAGTGAATCATTTGAACTATTTTATGACCGTTCAGCCCCCCACAGCACGGACTTTATTGGGACTGTATTTCCCTGAGTAATTTGGGTGTTACATTTACACTGTTATAACACCCTCTGGGAATTATTTTCTGAACACTTTTCTGCTCTTTGAAATTATTTATATATATATATATATATATTTATATATATACACAGGCATACCTCATTTTATTGCGCTTCACAGATATTGGTCTTTTTACAAATTAAAGGTCTGTGGCAACCCTGTGTCGAGCAAGTCTATAGGCGCCATTTTTCCAACATATAAACACATAAATACACATGAATTCAGATATACACACCTATATATACACACCGGCAGCAAAAAGGTTATGACTCACTGAAGGCTTTTATATGCACTGGGAAACAGTGATTCACTTTATTGCGGTTGAGTGCAATTGGTCTAGCACAGTGTTGGGTTAGTGCATTTTAGTTTGTTTTCATAATACGCTCCATTTTAGTCTATGGGGCTAATGAGTTAGCGTGGTCACAGTATCTGAAGTGCTGAAGATAGAACGCATCAGGTTTTTTCTCACAGGCAAACATTTTTTTTTAGTTTAACAAGCATAATTTTTCCCCATTCATCCATTATGCATGTCTTCAGCTGTGCAACTGTACGGGGCCTTCGTTGCTTTATTTTGCGCTTTATAATGCGCAACACAGTCTCATTCGAAGAGAGGTCTGGACTGCAGGCAGGCAATGCTAGCACCCACACTCTCTGCTTGCTCAACCATGCACTTGTAATCCAGACAGAATGTGATTTGGAGTTATCCTACTGGAAAATGCAGGGACGTCCATGGAAAAGATGACATCTGGATGGCAGCATATGTTGCTCCAAAATGTATACATTTCTTTCTGCATTAATGGGGCCCACACAGATGTGCAAGTTACCCATGCCATGGGCACTGACACCCCCCCATACCATGACAGATGCTGGCTTTTGGACCTGACACTGATAACAGCTTGGATGGTCCTTTTCCTTTTTTGGCCTGGAGAACACGAAGGCTGTTTTTTCCAAAAACTATTTAAAATGTTGACTCGTTGGACCTCAAAACAAGATTCCACTGTGCTACTGTCCATCTCAGATGAGAACAAGCCAAGAGAAGTCAGCGGCGCTTCTGGGCAGTGTTGATGTATGGATTCTGCTTTGCATAGTAAAACCTTAACTTGCATCTGTGGATGCAGTGGCGAATGGTGTTGACTAACAAAGGTTTACCATTACAGACTCATGACAGTATTTAAGACAGTGACATCTGAGGGATCATGCGCATTCAGAAGGGGTTTTTGGCCTTGCCCTTTACGCACCGAGATTTGACCGGATTCCTTGAATCTTTTAATTATATTGTGCACTGTAGAAGGTGAAATGACTAAAATCCTACCGATTTGTCTTTGGGGAATGTTGTTCTCAAAGTGTTGTATTATTCGCTGACGCATCTGTTGGCAGATTCGTGAGCATCGATCCATCCTTGCTCTTGAAGGACTGGGCCTTTTTTGGAGACTCCTTATATACTATGATTACACGATTGCTTTACTGATTTCACATCACCCTCTTATTTCATCTTGTCACATTGCTATTAGTCCTAAATTGCCCCTGTCCCAACTTTTTTGGAACGTGTTGCAGTCATTAGATTTGAAATGTTTGTATATCTTCAAAAATACATTAAATTCACAAAGTAATACATCAAATAATGTGTTTTCAATATAGCACAGGGTGAATTGAATTTTCAAATGACTTTGTTTTTTTGCATTTTCCATACTGTCCCAACTTTTTCGCAATTGTGGTTGTAGTTTGATATAAAATATAAATAAATAAAGTTATGATAAAGGTTATTCATCATTCCTTCTTCTACAATAATTAGTCAATAATAAAAAATACAAATATAATGTTAAAATCTAAAACATTGGTTATGATTTTAAAGTTACAGTAAACATTGATTTTATGAAAGTTTCAGTTCACTTAACTTTGCAATCAGGATACCTTTCAGCTTTCAATCTGGCATTGTACACCATACATTTGTCGTTAAACCTCAGTGGCCATCCCTTCATCAAGTTCTTTTTTTTTCTTTCAAATATCTGTCCGTGAGCAGCATAAGCAGTTATACTGCATAGGGCTTGCACCACCAGAATGATGAGTCTCTGCTTCCATGGGTGGTTTCATAAGGCAGGAGGCGTGTGCAAAGTAAACAGGGACCTACAGAAAACTGCTGCACAATAAATAAATAAGCCATCTAAATTACATTGAGTGGAATCTGTGCACCTTTAGCACCATGAAACAACCCGTGAGTGTGTATACTCATTCAGTTTTCTTTTTGTGTTTTTTTTAAATGATGATGAAGTGGGCTGGTACAGTTACTCTACAGGCAAATATAAGGGCGAATATTAAATATACATTTGGACACATGCAAAAAATCATCAGTTTTGCTGTATCCTTTGCTTTTGTTTGAAAATACAAAATGAGCAGTCCGTCAGACCACATCAGCTAATTTTGGATGAAACAAAGGAACTTTTTTCCCTGTGATGAATGATTTATCAGAAACATTTTTAAAAAAAAATGTTCATGTACTTTTTATTATATAGTAAATACATTTAATAAATGGCTTAATTCTTAATCGCTAGACAGAAAAAAATGCTAACCATCCTACATGCTAGTAATAATATATAGTAAAAATGTAAAATAAATGTGTATTTTTCTATATAGTGCAGGGCCACAACTAGAAATTTTGGGAGATCCAACTAAACTATTGGTCACCCCCCCCCCCACATATTTTCAACGGAATTGATATCACACAATGTTTCATCACAAGAAATAAAATAATCAGTGCTATCTGCAATATAATTAATTACATATCAATTACATCTACAGATGTTGGATGTGTGCACTGTGAAGTTTGTCAATGCCAAAGTGAGTACAAACTACAATACAAATAATAATAACATTCAGGTAGAGTTATCCGCGTTGCGTTATTTCACCCTCCATAGCGCTGTCATTACAAGTTTTGAAACAGCGCCTTGTGCGTGCGATATGGTTGCGTTGAGCTCCATACCGCACAAAATACAAGCGCTGTTTTGACGTGCTCGTCCACGATTTCCCCATACACATCAAAAGTTACCTAACATAAACCCCCCGTCTAAACACCCCTAATCTGCTGCCCCCGACATCGCCAACACCTACATAATGTTATTAACCCCCGATATCGCCGCCACTATACTAAAGTTATTAACCCCTATTCCTCTGCATCCCAACATCGCCCACACTATAATAAAGATATTAACCCCTATTCTGCCGCTCCCCAACATCGCCGCCACTAAATAAAGTTATTAACCCCTAAACCTCTGGCCTCCCACATCACTACCACTAAATAAACCTATTAACCCCTTAACCACCAGCCCCTCACATCAGAACAACCTAAATTAAACTATTAACCCCTAAACCTAACCCTAAACCTAACCCTAAACCTAACCCTAACCGTAACCCTAACCCTAAACCTAACACCCCCTAACTTTAACATAATTAAAATAGAGCTAAATTAAAGTTACAATTGTTAACTAAATAATACCTATTTAAAACTAAATTCATACTTACCTGTGAAATAAAACCTAAGCTAGCTACAATATAACTAATAGTTATATTGTAGCTAGCTTAGGTTTTATTTTTATTTCACAGGTAAGTTTGTATTTATTTAACTAGGTAGACTAGTTAGTAAATAGTTTTAACTAGGTAGACTAGTTAGACTAGTTAGTAAATAGTTATTAACTATTTACAAACTACCTAGTTAAAATAAATACAAACTTACCTGTGAAATAAAACCTAAGCTGCCTTACACTAAAACCTAACATTACAAAAATAAAAAAACACCATTACAAAAAATTAAAAACACTAAAATTACAAAAAATAAAAAAACCTACCATTACAAAAAATAACAAAGGAAATGATCCAAAACAATAAAAATTATTCCTATTCTAATCCCCTTTAAAAAAAAAAAAAAAAAAACACCCCAAAATAAAAACCCTAATCTAGGGTATTTTGTGGGCCCTTAAAAGGGCCTTTTGTAGGGCATTGCTTTAAAGATAAAAACCCTAACCATTGCCCTGAAAAGGGCATTTTTATGAGCATTGCCCTTAAAATGGCATTTAGCTCTTTTAAGAAATGCCCAACCCCTAATCAGCCAATAGAATTTCAGTAGCTCTCATCCTATTGGCTGATTTGAATAGCCAATAGGATTTCAGTAGCTCTCATCCTATTGGCTGATTTGAATTTCCAAAATCAAATCAGGCAATAGGAATGCAAGGGATGACATTTTGAAAAGGCTCCCTTGCTTTGAAGATTCAGTATACAGCGGCGACCGTATGAAGAGGATGCTCCGCGCCGGATGTCTTCAGGATAGACCAGCTCCGCGCTGCCGGGATGAAGATAGAAGACGCCGCCGGGATGAAGATAGAAGATGCCGCCGGGATAGATGAAGACCTCGCCCCCTGGATGTCCAGACTTCAGAAACTGTAAGTGGATCTTTGGGGGTTAGTGTTAGGATTCTTTAAACTTTTCTGGGTGTGTTTTTTTTAGTTTAGGGTTTGGGCTTTTCTTAAAAGAGCTTAATTCAGGGCAATGCAAAAGAGCTAAATGCCCTTTCCAGGTCAATGCAAAAGAGCTAAATGCCCTTTTAAGGGCAATGCCCATACAAATGCCCTTTTCAGGGCAATGGGTAACTTAGTTTTTTGCTAGAGTTAGTTTTTTTTATTTTGGGGGTTGGTTGGGTGGTGGGTTTTATTGTTGGGGGGGTCTTTGTATTTTTTTTACAGGTAAAAGAGCTGTTTAACTTTGAGTAATGCCCTACAAAGGGCCCTTTTAAGGGCTATTGGTAGTTTATTGTTTTTTTTTTATTTTGGGTGGGCTTTTATATTTTTATAGGGCTATTAGGTGTAATTCTTTTTTATTTTTGATAATTTTGTTTGTTATTTTTCGTAATTTAGTGTTTGTTATTTTTTGTAATTTAGTATTTTTTATTTTTGTAATTAGATACTTTGTATCTAGAGAGAGAGAGAGAGAGAGAGAGAGAGAGAGAGAGAGAGAGAGAGAGAGAGAGTAACCAATATACATAGTGCATGTATCTGTGAGAAACCAAGCCACATACACTTGTTCTCTTTGACCTACAGTCTGTGATCATACCCATCTTCCACACAAGAACATTCTTTCTTGGGTGCAACGTACTTTGGAAATTGATTATCAAGGCAAAGTATCCTAAGCACGTGACCAGCAAGTGACCATCCTACGGCCAAGGAGGTAATGGTAATAAGCTGAAGCAGATATTGCCTGACAGCCTCCACCACCCCAGGCTGTCTCTCGTACTCCTCTTTGTCCCAATAGTCCAGCACATTGGCAATATTGGCAGATGGCTACTCGCCTGCCCTTAGTAGTGCTAGTATGCACAACACTGGAACTTCAGCCACCCCCCCATGCTCGCGCAGAGAGGGATTCACCATAGAGAGGGAGCGGTATAGGTTGGCTGCCTTGACCCACCAATCAGTTGTATTTATGCTGGCAGGCAGGTTTTCAGCTGTGCATCTGAAACGGCAGGTGGGAAACAAGCTGAGCACACTAAAAATCAAACTGAAGCTACTCTGGTGGGCCTCTGATGCTAGTGGCCCCTGTCACCCCCTGATGGCGGCACTGATATAGGGTATGTTAAAAGGACATTATAGGTTACATTAATATAGGCTATTTTGTCCTATATTTTGTCCTGGAACTATACTTTTAGAATGTATATCCATTTACAGTTATAATAAAATTAAAGCACTTTAGGAATGGGCTGATATTTGTAATGCGTACAAAATAATTATAGTGTTGATGAGTTTACTGACATGTGAGCTCTTCTTGCAACACACTTCAATGCATTTGCTTTTTATGAGTAATAAGTTAGGTATATTGCCCTGGGACAAAAAGGATTCCATTATGCTATTAATAGATCAAAGCTGATTTACTTTTAATGATTTAATGCCTGTGATTTTAATACATGGTTTCACCGTTAGCTGATTTGTTTGTGGTTAGATTTAAATACTTTTTAATTTACATTATATGGTTAGATTTAAATACTTTTTAATTTACATTATACTGTCTCTTTCATTTTCTTTACTTAAAATTGTTTTGAGCTGCTTTATGGTCAAATTATATGAAAAGAAGCATTAACCAAATTACTTTTTTTTTTGGGCCTTCTGATGAAGTTCTGGTAACATGTCTGTTTCTACTGTTATTGCAAGTTAAACGCAAGAAAGAATATCAGCTATCAGCTTCGGCACCATGGATTGATGCTTCAGTCAAATGGATGGTTAAATGATCACTGCCATAGTTGGAGCATCCTTTAATTAATTAAAATATTTATCTGATTATCTTAAAAAGAGGTCACACATTTATTGTGGGGTTTATCTTGCTTAATTACAGAAATTGCCACATGTTTTTAGTTTTATAATTCTCTAAGCTGGTTGATGGCCTTCACGGATAAAGCAAAACTTGAGGTACACGTGTGCATGTATACATTCCTCATTAAAGATCAAGCATGTCTCAGAACCACAATGCTAGGTATCCCTGACAATTTCTAAAAAGTAATCAGAAATACCCACAATGCACTGGAGACTGCTAGATTAAGGTATTAAACTATAAACAAAAATACATTTACAAGTATTTATTCAACTGCATGACCTTGGTCCTAAATTGGACCTGTTTTGTATTTTCAGTAACATTTGGATCCTAGGCAAGTCATGTGATCACTGAATGTTTATGGAGCATATCACTACAAATAAATATTAAGATACTTAATATAAAATTATATAGGAATCTATGAAATTTGATTATCCCAAAAATAAAGGCTGGCCAGTGGAATGAAAAAATCAAGCTTCATAATATGTTTAGTGAGTGGATGATGGTTTCTAAGCAAATTAAAAATATATTTTTAAAACTATAGGATAACTCTGAAAATATGAGCTAGAAATGAATGTATAACTATACAAGGATCATAATGAAATTTGAATTTTGAGATTGATACATACTCAGATTAAATAAACATGACACATTAAGGCCTCACCCACAATCTATCAGTCAATTTTGTGGGTGAGGCCTTAAAGCGTCATCACCAACCTGCAATATTCCAACAACAGGCCCAGTTACAACCCTCTGCCACCCTCTGCATCTTCCATCCAGGCACTGAGAATGCAGTTTCTTCATTACTATCTTCCTCACGCCTCACGCCCTGCCCGCTCGACCCTATCCCTTCCCATCTAATACCCTCCCTGTCTTCCACCCTCACTCCTGCTCTTAATCACATCTTCAACCTATCTCTCTCTACTGGTTCATTCCCATCTTCTTTCAAACATGCAAACGTCACTCCCATACTTAAAAAACCCTCCCTCGACCCTTATTCTCCTGAAAGCTACTGCCCCATATCACTGCTTCCACTAACATCAAAACTCCTTGAAAAACTAGTTTACAATTGCCTAACCCACTTCTTGTTCACCAACTCCTTGCTTGACCCCCTGCAATCTGGATTCCGCCCCAAACACTCAACTGAGACTGCCCTTACCAAGGTTACTAATGATCGTCTCTCCGCTTAAAGTATTGGCCACTACTCTATACTCATCTTACTTGACCTCTAAGCTGCCTTTGACACAGATGACCACCCAATCCTCCTACAGACCCTTAGCTCTTTTAGCCTCTGTTACACTGCTCTTTCTTGGATTCACGCCTATCTTTCTGACAGGTCTTTCTCTTTGTCATTTGCCAGCGACTCTCTAATGCCTCTGTCTGTTGTAGTACCTCAAGGATCTGTTCTGGGTCCTCTACTATTCTCTATTTATACTTCTTCACTGGGTAAACTTATCAACAGTTATGGCTGATGACACCCAGATCTACTTCTCCACCCCTGCTCTCTCTCCCTCTGTCCTTTCTCATGTCAGTGACTGCTTATCTAGTATCTCCTTCTGGATGGCCTCTCACCACCTAAAGATTAAGATGTCTAAGACTGAGCTCCTTCTAATCCCCCCTAAAGCTCTACGCTGACTCCTGACTTCTCTATCCCTATCGGAGCAACACTTGACTCAAAACTATCCTTTGTTCCCCACATCCAATCGTTTTCTACATCCTGCCGCAACCCCTATGCAATATTTCCAAATTTTGCCCTTTTCTGAGCGCTAACACCACAAAGCAAATAATCCACTCCCTTGTTATTTCCCGATTTGACTACTGCAATAACCTACTTACTGACCTTCCTCTTTCCCACCTCTCCCCCTTAAATCCATCCTAAATGCCTTTGCCAGACTAATCCAACTTTCCCGTCACTCTGTATTTGCTGCACCTCTCTGTGAGTCCCTTCATTGGCTCCCCATTCACAGCTTCAAAATTCTCACCCTTACATACAAAGCTCTCACTAACACCGCTCCCCACTACCTATCCCCTCTAGTAAACAAATATACTCCAGCCACTAAGATCCAACAATGACCTGCTCCTTGCATCTTCAACTATCACCTCTTCCCATGCTAGACTGCAGAACTTCTGTCATGCAGCACCTACCCTCTGGAACACTCTCCCTCGTGCTGCCAGGCTTTGCCCTAATCTTTCTTCCTTTAAATGCTCCCTGAAGACATTTTTGTTCAGAGAAGCCTACCAACCAACGCAATAATAAATTAATTTCACTTCCCTCATCTAACTCTGCATTAACATCTTTCTAAATCTTCCAGTCCTCACCTCCTGTTTCTTAACCTCCTACCCTTCTAGAGTTCCCATGAGAATAGGGCCCTCAATTCCTCCTGTATGTGTTTGTAAATTTTGTCCTGTCTCTTACAAGTTTTATATAATTGTTTAATTTAAATTAATTGTACCCATGGACAGCGCTGCAGAATATGTTGGCACTTTATAAATAAAGTATAATAATAATTTTCTTCAGTGGGTTTTCTGTCACATAGTTTGAGCTGATCACAGTCACAGGTTTTAGAGTATCTCTTGGACCCAAAAACATGTTATCGGGACACCAATAAAAGTCCCTTAAACTTAATGTGTTCTAGGTAACCACAATCCAATTTTCTTGATACTACTCAAAAGGTTCTCACCACCATTCTACACTTAATGAATTTGACATCTAATGGTAGCTGATAAAGTGGAAAACTAGCATATTTTGGAGTATTCCAAGACAATTTATACTAATTATATTATGTTGTGCATAGCCAATAAACTCTAAAATTAGTTAAAGACACAATTTTAGATTTATATATGACTATGTGGTGTAGATTTATTAAACCTATATTCATCACTGCCAGAAATGCCCATATATAGTTGTATTTCGTAGTTATATACATGATATCTTTTACGGAAAACAAAATCTACAGGATATATGAAAAACAGTAATCATAACTGCAATATCTAGAAATAGTGTTTAGCAATCAGGTTCTAACAATGTTTTAATTTATAGCTGCATTTTTGTGATTATCATTTAACAGGTTTTTTTGTTGGCTACCAAGATCTTTTGCATGTTTTTTCAAAAAATAAGAAAAAAGGACAACAATTGTGTTTTTAAACCTCACAATTTAAGATATCTATGACATTGTTTTACTAACTTTTCACAGTAATAAAAATATTATGTGGTTCTTAGAATATTAAAAAATAATATGAAGGGGGAGGAGCCAACCATCAAGGGAACAAGACGTGTTTCTGTTGAGCTCTTGGTCCTAATTGTATTAAAAGAAGGGTTAACGCAAACTTCTACCTTTAAGATGCTTAAGACAGGCTCCTAATATGCTTATATGGGCTGGAGAAGAGTTTGGGTGATCGTCTGGACTTATCTAGATCAGTGAGTTTGATGGAACTTAAGTCATGATGGAGGCCTTGACCACGTGGGAGTCTGAGATGGCTCAGCTCCTCCACGATCACTTTCCCAGCCTAATGCTGGTAATGCGCAAAGCCCTAGCGGACATGACTTTACAAAATGCTGCTCATTCACAAGTGGATGTAACCCGTGTAGATCTTTCTTATGGAACCATCGGATGTGGCGCTTACAATAGTGGATGCGCAGATGAGCATGTCACTCCTGGGCAAGATGATTTAATCTCTGGCGGCGATACAGCTTCACACCACACGTTGGGCTGCATGGTTAATGGTGAGGATCGGAGCAACCCTGATGAGAGGGGAGATGTAGCGCGACCCGCGTTGCTGACCAGCACCTCTTTTTATCATAAGGGGGAGCCGAGGCGATATTACGGGGTTAACACAGGGGTCTTATCACCACTTCCTCAGAGCAATGGCACTTACAACATTATGGCTGGGCCTATCGACTTACTACTGGAACTGACAGGAGATAGCGATCCACAATTGAGACCACAGTGTATCTCCTCTATCCCACGTCCACTACCTGAAATGGTGATGTTCTGGAGCCTTTGGAGACTTGCTTCCACCATGTCTAAAACCGGAGTAGGCTGAAGTTTTGTCAGGATACACTGATCCGCAGAGCCGGAGCATAACTGGCTTTGTGAGGTTTAAAAGGATACTCAGTTAACCCTACGTCTTATCTTTTATTCTCAAACTCTTGTTGGGACTTGTGTGTTTTCTCTCTATCTCACAACAAATCCATTTTTCTGGAGGTATTGGGTATTGTGGAGATGGGAACTCTTTAAGGACATTATTGTACATCTCTGTTGGTTATCTTTACTTTAAGTTTTACAGCTAATGGTCTACGAACGTTTATACATGCATAGCAGATTTATTTCATTAATGACAACCAAAACCCAGTACTGCTGGTGAGGAACACACGCCCAAAATACTTATAGGCTTGGCTGTATTTTGTGTAGGTTTTTAACATACTATCTTTTAACGAAAATGTTCAATTTTACCACGCATATGATTCCTGCCTATATTATCTGCCTTCACTTACAGTGCGATAGTCCTACAGTGCGATAGTCTTTAAATGTTTCTGTTTTGTCCTTTATATTATATACCTGCTGCAATTTAGATATACCAGTATGTATGGCCTATTCACTGTATTAACCCATTAAGGTATATATTCTGGGCGCTTACTTGATATTTCTCTCCCTACTTTTTCTTCATATAATTTGACGGACGCTTGTTGTACTATGTGTCCCACTGTGTTTGGAATCTCTATAGTACTTTGATATTTGGAAAAGAATATGAAGACGTTGTAAAATGTCCCTAGTTTAATGAGTTTTCAAATAGAGAGGCAGCATACCCACCCCATAGTGTAGGTTACCAATAAGGTATGATACAGGTGCCTTTGGCACTATGTGTGAGGCAATGTTCTCTTTTAGGGCATATACCTACTTACTGTTTTTCCTAATAGTTGTAGACATTTGTGTTCCTTATGCCTGCCTCTCACCGGGTATAGGGCCCATGCCCGGCTGATGAGAGTAGGTTGTGATAACCTAGATGTCTTTGTGTCTTTCTTTGCTTTATTGTAAATTATACTGTGCTTTAACGCTATGGAAGCAGGTATAAGCCTCGGCTGCAGTACTCCATGTCTAGATGCTAACTAGTTACTAATGATAGGATTTCAGATATAGCAGGAAAGTTATTATGGTCTCCTCCAGCTCAATATTTCCTGTCATTTACTAAAGAGTGTTGCCTCATCTGTTTAATTGTGGATTTATATATGTATTTTTAAATTATCCTCCCCTATGCTCCGCTAGTTTACCTCATTATGAGAACATCTTTATGGACCCTCCATACTTAAAGGTTCTTGTTCCCAAATTAGAAAGCTTATCGTTCGTCCCCCCCCTCTTCCCCTTCACCCCATTCCTTTTCCCCCTCCCCTCTTCCTTTTGGGGCTGTCCTGACATTGTGGTACAATGTTAGGGGTCCCCCTGTGCAGTTTTCCTTGCAGCATACCGCAATCTGTACCCTTATTTACACTTAACTATTGTCCTTGCTTTGCAAATACTTGTTTAAGTGGTATTGTATATTGATATATTATATGTTTGATGAATAATATATTTGGCCTGATGGTTGCTGATATTATTTACATATTTCTCCACACTTGGTCATACAGTGCTGCACATTATAGTTGTTTTCTTTATATTCTGTTACATATGCTGTACTGTCTGACCTATACATTGTTTTGTTTGAAACAACCAGGTATACCTAACTTCTTAATCTGTTTTAAAAATATTTACTTACAGGTCGCCATTTATGCTACATAATTTGACACACGTGTTGTTCAGGTTTAAGTAATAGGGTATACTTCACTATGGCGTATGACTTAACAATGGTTGCTTCAGATACTGTGCAAATTGATATGTAAAATGTTTGATATCATAGTTTATATCCCTTGACCAATGGCTATATATTGTTGTCGCTTTAAAAATGCTTGCTTAAATGCAGCCATATATGCTAAGCAATATGATATATGTACTGTTCAATTTGATGCAATTAGGTATACTTTATTATTGCATATGTTTTAACAATGTTTGCTTAAGATAATGTGCAGTTTTGCTACGTAATTTGTTCAGTATACTAGTTCATAGTTCTTGATATCCTGTTATATCTTGTTGCACTTTAGAACTGGCTTCTTTGTGGATAAATGTGTTATACAAATTGAAATATTTTATGGTCAGATTGAATCTACCTTATCCTCTAGCTATATATATGTTGATGGGTATACCCCCCCATTTTATGTCAATCAATGACCTCAAGTGGAACGCATGTCTTTTTTTTATATTTTTGTGTGATTTGAGGCCTTCATTCTTCTGTTGAATGCTTACTCTGTATTACTTGAAAAATTCAATAAAAATTATTTAAAACAAAAAATAATATGAAAACATATTAAAACATTAGCGCTGTGGAATCTGTTGCCGTTCTACAAATAACTGATAATAATATGTAACAATTGATGATTTTCAATAGATTTTTCCCCCTTAAAGGGACAGTCTACTCCATAATTGTTATTATTTAAAAAGATATATAATGTCATGTTCCCGTGTATATGCGCTTAGGACACAGACCCTCGGGGCAGTTGTAGGGAATTAGAGACACCGACACCTGACCGGGGAAGAGTATCCTGGATGTGGATAGATGATATTCTGTGATTCATAGTTGCAAGAAGTTATTGTAGAATTCATGGAGAGTGAAAAATATGTATACAATATATTCTGGCTTTAATGGAAACATAAATTGATACTGTGACTTATAGTTAATAGGAGTAGCTGCAGGATTCATCGTGAAAAATATAATAATGTAAGATGTTCAGGCTTCAGAGTAAACTGGTAGAAGATTGACTCATAGGTGCAAACTAAGGTTTGTTGCAGGTTCACAGTACATAATATTATATAGAGCTGTATGTCAGTAATAAGCAGAGCAACACAGGTGATAGACAAGTTGCAAGTTTAAGGCATTAAATACTGTTTGTGCATATATTGGAGAATCACAGGAAAGCTGTTTAACTGAACACATAAATGCAGAGTTCTGAATATATTAACATATTTGGAGGAGGAGGATATTTCAGCTATGACAACTTGTAGCAGAGAATAGTTATAAAGTTCTGAGTAAGATGCTGTTGTAGTAATTAGAGAGTGATTATAACCAAATGCATACTTGTAATTTAGAATAAGTTCAAAGTTTGTTAAGTAGCAGTGTCCAGGAAGCAAAATGGATTTATATGGATACTTGTGATTAGATGATTTTAAGCATAGCTAAAAGGAAAGGCTGTAGTTTGAATATGCTGGTAAAATCCATGCTGGAATGGTCACAGACCTCTGTTCTGGAACAAAACTTTAAAGCTAATGCAATGCACATTAGGCCTGAGATGGTTTAAAAAGAGGCTGAGGAGATCAGGTGCATGAATGATTAATTCCTTTGGCAGGTAAGTTGAATGCAGATACTCCCCAAACAGTATGATTGTCAGTAGCAGGGAAGGCAGTCTTAAATGGACAGTGGTATCAGGCAGGCATATGTTACAGAACCCCCTCCTTAAAGGCGACCTCCGGGCACCCAAGTTCAAAGTTTGTTAAGTAGCAGTGTCCAGGAAGCAAAATGGATTTATATGGATACTTGTGATTAGATGATTTTAAGCATAGCTAAAAGGAAAGGCTGTAGTTTGAATATGCTGGTAAAATCCATGCTGGAATGGTCACAGACCTCTGTTCTGGAACAAAACTTTAAAGCTAATGCAATGCACATTAGGCCTGAGATGGTTTAAAAAGAGGCTGAGGAGATCAGGTGCATGAATGATTAATTCATTTGGCAGGTAAGTTGAATGCAGATACTCCCCAAACAGTATGATTGTCAGTAGCAGGGAAGGCAGTCTTAAATGGACAGTGGTATCAGGCAGGCATATGTTACAGAACCCCCTCCTTAAAGGCGACCTCCGGGCACCCAAGTTCAAAGTTTGTTAAGTAGCAGTGTCCAGGAAGCAAAATGGATTTATATGGATACTTGTGATTAGATGATTTTAAGCATAGCTAAAAGGAAAGGCTGTAGTTTGAATATGCTGGTAAAATCCATGCTGGAATGGTCACAGACCTCTGTTCTGGAACAAAACTTTAAAGCTAATGCAATGCACATTAGGCCTGAGATGGTTTAAAAAGAGGCTGAGGAGATCAGGTGCATGAATGATTAATTCATTTGGCAGGTAAGTTGAATGCAGATACTCCCCAAACAGTATGATTGTCAGTAGCAGGGAAGGCAGTCTTAAATGGACAGTGGTATCAGGCAGGCATATGTTACAGAACCCCCTCCTTAAAGGCGACCTCCGGGCACCCAAGGCATTCCAAATGGAGAGAGAACAACAATGACATGGAGAGCCGGTAGTAGCTGCATGGAGGTAGTGAGTCCAATCCAAAATCAAGAAAGGAGGGTTGGAGATCTCTTGAAAAAGCAAAATGACAAAGTGAAGGCCATGTATTTCAGGTATCAAAAGATCTTGAAAATGTTGAGAGGAAAACTTGAAGTCATCTTTCTTGTAGTCATCGTGAGACTGCTTGAACGTAACATACAATGAGTTTCCAACCACGGATTCATCCTGAGGGTTGATAGGTGAATGTACTTCATGACAGATGACCATGTACACAGCCAATGAAAAGGCACCCAGTCCTAGACATATGGATAGGCTTTCCTCAACTTCAGAAATAGAGATGCAGCATTCTGGATTGTAAACCAGAATATCCACTTTTGGATTAGAGATTTGAGTACCCTCAGAATTTACCTCTTGGCTGAGGATTAGATATACTCCAAAAGAAAAAGCTATAGCCACTTCTAACCCAATAGCAGGGCTTTCTCCAAAGTAGGAGATAGGAGTGTAGAGTGCAAGATTTGACCAGTTCTTGCCATCTTCTGGTTCAATATCAAATGTGTCCTTACTGGATTCAGAATCAAGAGTGTCCTCACTAGGATCAGGTATATAAATGCCCACACCAGGGCAAGGTTCAGGAATATCCTCAGTAGGATCAGGTAAAGGAATGCCCATGCCGGGGCAAGGTTCAGGAATATCGTCAATAGGATCAGGTAAAGAAATGCCTATGCCAGTGCAAGGTTCAGGAATGCCCATGCCAGGGCAAGGTTAAGGAATACCCACATCAGGGCAAGGTTCAGGAATATCATCAGTAGGATCAAGTAAAGGAATGCCCATGCCAGGGAAGGTTCAGGAATACCAACATCAGGGCAAGGTTCAGGAATATCCTCTGTAGGATCAGGTACAGGAATGCCCACACAAGGGCAAGGTTTAAGGACAGAAGAACTGAGGACAGGTGTGCCAATGTCAAGGCTTTGTTCATGGACAAGAGGCTTGAAGACTGGTATGCCCTCATTAGGGTCAGAAACATGAGTGTCCAAATTTGGGACAGTTGCTGAGATAATTGTACTGGGATCAGGTTCAACTATTGAAAAAGAACCCGCTTTAGAGCCAGGAACCATACTCTCTTCTGAGCAGAGGGCAAGGCTTTCTTCAGGATTCACAAACAAAGAATTTACAAGACCGGGACCCACTTTAGAGCCAAGAACCATACTCGCCTCTGAGCAGAGGGCGTGGCTATCTTCAGGATCAAGTATTATTACACCCATTTCCGGGTTAAACAAAGGAATACCCATACCAGGGTCAAAAACAGCAGAGTCCACCTTGATGCCAGGTTTAGAAGTATCATCATGGGAAACAGGGACAGGAATGGCCACTGGGGAATCTTGTTGAAAAACTTTAGTACAAGTTTCAGGGTCAAGAATGTCTACTTTGAGACTAGGTTCAATTACTTTAGTACATGATTCAGGGCTAAGAACGTCCACTTGGGAACTAGGTTCAATAATATCCTCACAGGGTTCAATATCAGGAATTTCTGTACAGGGAACAGATGTAGTAGAAAATGTAGGTTGATGCGAAGTATCTCTCAAGGAAAACATTTTCTTAGATGCAGTAACAGAAGAATTTTGAGATGGTGGAGTGTACTGAAATATGCCACTCTCAGGTAGATGTGGAGGAATTGTGACACAAGATTCTGACTAAGAAGTTTTCTTGGGTTCAGCAGGCATTATTATTTGAGTTTGAATTTGAGGGCTAATTTTTTAGGGACTACCTCTGGAAAACTGAAAGGTTGTATATCTGGAACAAAATTGTCTTTTGCTTCTAGCACAGGGTTTACAGACATTGAGGCAGCATGAGAGGGATGTAAGGAATCAGCAGTTGAAAGCAGTGTTTGTAATTGTAGAGTTTGAGAAGAGAAACCATTAAGTGCTTCAAAAACAGACTGATGGTTACTAGAGACAACATCCAGCTTGGTGTGAAGATTATCTTGAGGCAAGAGAGGATCTGGCAAAACAGAAACTAAATCAGGAGATATAGGCTGAGTTTCCTCTTTACACTTCTGATTTTCTGTAGGCAGAAAGATTTTCTTTTTCTTCTTTTTTTTAGAGAGCTTAGATAACTAATATTTCGTCCCAATATCAGGCTTCTTAGGATGGTGCCACTGTGGCCTGGAGTACCTTATATTAGTTTGAGAGCAGAAATCCTCTTCATCACTGGATGCATAATTCTGAAGTAAAAAATCAACATAGTTCCTTAGGGGACCATTTCTCCAAACAGCAGTCTGTAAACCAGATGTCTCTTCTTCCAGCTCTTAATCTGTCCAATCTACAGAATCCATGGGAATATCAGAAATAGGAAGATCAGTATTTCCATGAGAGGTTTCATGATGGGAGCTGTCTGCAGCATCTATATTGTAAATATAGCATCCCAGAATGTCATTATAGCCAATAGGTTAAGGTTTTGTCTGATTTTGCTGCAAATTAAAGTTGCGCTCATACCAGTCTAATGAAAGCTCAGCTGGATCTGTGAAGTCATCCTCCTCATTGACATATTCAGACTGAGAGTCAATATCACCAGAATGGGAATCACAGGCAGGAGGAGTAGATGGTATTCTGGAACAGTAGTCCTGTCTCTTTAAATCTTTAAAGATCTGAATTATTTTCTGCTGAATCTATGAATACATTCTCTTCAGTTACATAGTCAGGCTCAGAATCAGTTTCACCAAAATGGAAATAACGAACATGAGGACTAGATGAAATTCTAGAAAAGTGGTTCTGTCTTTTTAAATCTTTAAATATCTGAATTTTTTTCAGCTGAATCTATGGATACATTCTCTTCATTTTCATAGTAAGATTCAGAATCAGTTTCACCAAAATGGAAATCACAAACATGGCCGAGTTAAGAACTGGAGTTATATCCATAACACTACCACCTAGAATGCTCTACTAACAACATGAAGCACTGTTCTAACCCTCCATTTCATCTCTCTACAGGTATGCATCTCTCCTGCTTCCTTTATCTGCCTGGTTGGCCCTCTGTGTTCCTTTAATTTGCTTATAATGCACTGGTATGCATCTCTCCTGCTTCCTTTATCTGCCTGGTTGGCCCTCTGTGTCCCTTAAATTTGCTTATAATACACTGGTATGCATCCTACTGTCTGGATTTGTTATCAGTTCCTTTGTACAATATCTGTGTGCTTCCCAGCCATTTGTCTCCCCCATCTAATTTGCAAGTGTGTGTAACTCTAGTCTGCTAACTAGTCTGCCTGTGCACAGCTGCCTTGAATCAAATCATTACAATTTATAATCTGAATACTACAAATAGATGAACACTTGCCTCTCTGAAACCTTGGCTCTTTGTGCCCTGTTCTTCTAAGTGCCCTGTGTTACAAGTGGCCGAGTTAAGAACTGGAGGGGGAAAACTGCAGTCCCACTAACAGGTAAACCTCACTAACTATACACCCGCACAATGCTTTCCATGTCTTTTCTGCTATTTCTGTCTGCCCTTTTCCTAAAATTCACTGCACTTCCCTGTAGCAACAATAACCCCCAAACTATCCTTATCTCACCCTCACTCCTCTCATCCCCTATGCTGTCCTCTCATGAACTACTTTGTCTCCTTAGAAATACTTCCCCATCTAACTCTCCTGTGTCTAATCATACCCGCTCTTACAAGTTCCCCTCTCACCTTCTGTCACTCACACTCCTACTACTGCTTGCTGCTGGTGACATCTCTCCTAACCCTGGCCCTGCAGCAATCACCACACTTTTAAACTCTCACTCAGTCCCCCACTGCAAAAACTCTAGGTCACGCAATCCTAACAATCTCATCTCTATTAACCCACAGTGCTTATCCCCTCTCTTTTCTTGTGCTCTTTGGAATGCTCGCTCTGTCTGTAACAAACTTACAACTGTTTATGACCTGTTTGTTTCTAACACCTTCAATCTTCTAGCAATTACTGAAACCTGGCTATCTTCCTCTGACACTGATTCCATTGCTGCTCTCACGCACTGTGGTCTCCACTTTAGCCACACACCTAGGCCAGGTGAGAGACACGGTGGCGGTGTTGGAATCTTACTCTCCCATTCCTGCTCCTTTCAACACCTGCAGCCTCATCCATCTCTCTCCTTTTCCTATTCTCCCCCCTCTCCCTCAGCGTGGCAGTTATCTATCGCCCCCCTGGACCAACCTCCCAATTCCTTGATAACTTTGCTGCCTGGCTTTCTCACTTTCTCTCTCTAAATACACCTGCTTTAATCCTGGGGGACTTCAACATCCCCATTGATAACCCATCTGCCCCTGCTGCCTCTAAACTTCTCTCACTCACAAACTCCTTTGGTCTTTCACAATCCACCCTATTCCCTACTCACCATGATGGACACTCTATTGATCTAGTATTCTCCTACCTCTGCTCTCTCTCCAACGCCACCTGTTGCCCATTTCCCATCTCAGACCACCATCTGCTCACCTTTAAGCTTAACAGGCTAAACCTACTTCTCCCCCTTGCCAACGCACCTGTAGAAATCTGCACACTGTGGATCCTCTACAACTCTCCAACCTTATTCAAAAACACCTCCCCCACACTTCCACAATATCCTGCCCTGACCTTGCTACAACCCCACTATAACAATACTCTCTCCTCTGCACTGGACACTTTTGCTCCTCCCCAAATACACAAAATCCCATGTCGTCAGCTCCAACCCTGGTACTCTAAGCAAACACGCTACCTGCAAAAATGCTTGCATGCTGCTGAACGTGCCTGGAGGAAATCCCGCTCTGAATCAGATTTCCTCCACTATAAGTTCACTCTTTATTCTTACTCCTCTGCCCTTCACTTAGCCAAGCAAACCTACTTCTCTTCTCTTATATCTACTCATGCCTTAAACCCTAAATGTCTCTTCTCCATTTTCAACCCTCTCCTTTATCGACCTGCTCCACCCCCTTCATCTGCCTTTAGTGCTCAAGACCTGGCAGACTACTTTTTCAACAAAACAATTACCATCCAAAGTAATATCCCAACACAAGACTGCAACCTTCCATCTCCACCCCCAGCAACCCCCTCCACCACTCTCAGCACCTTCCACCCTACCACTGAGAATGAAGTGAGTTCCCTATTATCTTCCTCACACCTCACTACCTGCCCACTTGACCTTATCCCTTCACATCTAATACCTTCTCTGTCTTCTACCCTCACTCCAGCTCTTACTCACATATTCAACCTATCCCTTACTACCGGTTCATTCCCATCTTCCTTCAAACATGCAAAGGTCACCCCCATCCTCAAAAACCCCTCCCTCGACCCCAATTCTCCTGCAAACTACCGCCCAATATCACTGCTTCTGCTAGCTTCAAAAGTCCTGGAAAAACTAGTCTTCGATCGCTTAACCCACTTCTTGTCCTCCAACTCACTGCTCGACCCCTTGCAATCTGGCTTCCGTTCCCAACACTCAACTGAGACTGCCCTCACCAAGGTTACCAATGATCTTCTTTCTGCTAAAAAAAACGGCCACTACTCAAAACTTATCTTACTTGATCTGTCTGCTGCCTTTGACACAGTTGACCATCCCCTTCTCCTACGGACTCTCAGCTCCCTTGGGCTCTCTGACACTGCCCTTTCCTGGATCCAATCCTATCTCTCTAATAGGTCCTTTTCTATCTCCTTTGCTGGCGACTCCTCCTCTCCATTGCCTCTGTCTGTTGGAGTACCTCAAGGCTCTGTTCTGGGTCCTCTACTCTTCTCTATTTATACTTCCTCACTGGGTAAACTTATCAGTAGCTATGGCTTCAACTACCACCTCTATGCTGATGATACTCAGATCTACCTATCCACCCCTTCACTCTCTCCTTCTGTCCTTTCTCACATCAGTGTCTGCTTATCTGGCATTTCTTCTTGGATGGCCTTTCACCACCTAAAAATCAATATGTCCAAGACTTAGCTCCTTCTAATCCCATCCTGTAATTCTACCCCGGTTCCTAACTTTTCAATCACTGTTGGTGACACCACTATCACCCCATCACCTCAAGTCCGCTGCCTAGGAGTTACACTTGACTCCAATCTGTCCTTCATACCCCACATCCAATTGCTCTCTTCCTCCTGTTGCAACCACCTACGCAATATCTCCAAAATTCGTCTGTTTCTTAATGCTGAAACAACTAAACAGCTAATCCACTCCCTGGTAATCTCCCGACTTGACTACTGTAATAACCTACTAACTGGCACCCTCTCTCCCACCTCTCCCCTCTTCAATCCATCCTAAATGCCTCTGCTAGGCTAATCCACCTCTCCTGATGCTCTGTATCTGCTGCACCTCTCTGCGAGTCCCTTCACTGGCTACCCATCCACAGTAGAATTAAATTCAAAATTCTCATCCTGACCTACAAAGCCCTTACCAACGCATCACCCCCTACCTGTCCTCACTCATCAACAAATACACTCCAGCCTGCCCCCTAAGATCCAACAATGACCTGCTCCTTGCATCTTCTACCATCACCTCCTCCCATGCTAGGCTACAGGACTTCTCTTGTGTGGCACCAACCATCTGGAATGCACTTCCTAGAGCTGTCAGACTCTCCCCTAACCTTTCCTCCTTTAAACGCTCCCTAAAGACCTTTCTGTTCAGGGAAGCTTATTACCCAACTCAGTAACAAATTAATTTCAATTGCCTAATTGCTGCCCCCATCTAACTCCACACTAACATCATTCTCACCTTTGCAGTCCTCACCTCCTGTTTCTCACCCTCCTACCCATCTAGATTGCAAGTTCCTACGATGGCTAGATGATATTCTGTGATACATAGTTGCAAGAAGTTATTGTAGAATTCATGGAGAGTGAAACATATGTATACAATATATTCTGGCTTTAATGAAACATAACTTGATACTGTGACTTTTTACGTTTGTGATTACCTTGTATCTAAGCCTCAGCAGACTGCCCCTTTATTTCAGTTCTTTTGACAGATTTGCATTTAGCCAATCAGTGCCCTCTCATTTGTAACTCAATGGGCGTGGTCACAATGTTATCTATATGAAACACATGAACTAACACCCTCTAGCTGTGAAAAACTGCCAAATGCATTTAAATAAGGAGTGGCCTTCAAGGGCTTAGAATTTAGCATATGAGCCTACCTAGGTTTAGCTTTCAACAAAGAATACCAACAAAACAAAGCAAATTTGATGATAAAAGTGAATCGGAAAGTTGTTTAAAATTGCATTCCCTATCTGAATTATGAAAGTTTAATTTTGACTAGACTGTCCCTTTAAAGATTAAATAAATACATATATTATATACTAGGTGATAAGCCTGCCCAGGCGGCAGACTATTTTTTAAAAACTACAACCCCCAGAGCTAATATTACAAAAAATAAAAAATGTAAAATTACAGAAAAAAATAAACAAATCTATCCAAAATAAAAAAATTATACCTAAACTAATACCCCTATAAAAATAAAAAATCCCCCCAAAATAAAAACATCCCCTAATCTATCAATAAACTACCAATAGCCCTCAAAAAAAATGCTGACAAAAAAATTTTGACCAAAATTTGAAACTCATTAAGTGTTATCAGGAGCTGATATGGAGAAGATTCTAATCAACCCCTATATAAAAAAAAAACAATTTAGCTTTGTTGTTCGTGTTTGTTATTTGCTTGCTACAACCCTCACCTAAAGATCTACCTCATGTTAACTAGACATAATGCACACTTTTCTCTTGTACGTAGAGTTTACTACAAGTACTTGAATGGTTAAACTTTATATGAAAGAGGTAGATTATGTGCAAGACAATTTGATCAGTAGGAACATTTCCTTAGCAGGATAAGGAATATTTATTTTTAATTGTTCCATAAAAAACTTAAATTGTCAGTTTCCAAAAGATGGACAAAACTGATCTGACATTATTAACATTAAATGTTATTGAAAAATATCAATAATTTACAGCCATCTTTTGCTTTGCAACATTCTTCTGGCAGAACTGTATGTTACACAGACTAGGAATGGAAGGCTCACTATTAGGGGAAACTCCATACATGACATCATCAGTCTGGGGCCATCCCTGAGAGCAGGGTTTCAGTAAGAATATATAAATAAATATTATACTTGGCTGTATGTTCTTTATTAATAATTCACGTAATATTTTCTTAGAAAATAGCATATAGGAAAATGAAGCTAATTGACAGTTAGTCCTTCACTTCTTACATCCTAGTAATTCTCTCATTGGATTTTCATGGTCTACTGAACACATTTTTTCAGCTTTAAATAATGATTAGTTCCATCATAAAATGTAAAATGTAAACTTCATTAAAGACATTATTTCACATAAATTAAAGACAGCTGATTTTTTTTTTATAAAAGTGTAATTAATTAATTAATAATTTAATATATAAAAATAATTATTTTTAAAAAGAGTTGGATGTTATCTACTCATGATTTGTCTATGATCCAAATGAAAATGCATCATATACATTTATATTTAAATTGAAACAAACACAATATAATCTGTTTAATTTCTACTAATACTCAATAGCTTACAGGTACTTTCTGCCACAAACAAGTAGACCAGAAAAAAACCAGAGGCTAATGTCCAGACAAGACCTGTCCAAAAACACAAATAATAAACAAAAAGTTTGGTATCAGGCAATATGTAAAAATATGTACATTTATTGGATAAATTATATAACAGTTGAGCAAATCCCAATGACAGAATATAATAAAATCACATAAACCAAGATAAGGGTTGCCTGTGAGAACGTTCAAGAAAATATCTTAAGGATGTGAGAAAAGTCCCAATAATTGTCCCAGAATACTAATATGGTGGTCCTTAAACTTTGTGATTGTAGAAAAAACCCATATGGATCGATGGAAAAAATGAAAAAAGAAAAAATATATTATATGTAAAAATAATAATAAAAATTGAAATAAAAATAGAAATAAAAATAAAATCAGTAAAAACCTGCCCCTAGATAACGAGTTTTGCGTTAGAGGATGTGCGGTGCTAACGAGCAGTTTATGCTCACCGCTCACTTACAAACAGCGCTGGTATTAAGAGTTTTTACAAACCAGACAAGAAGTGAGCATTGAGCAAAATTTTGCTCATTACCGCACTCCTACGAGTGAGTTGGTGTAATGTGCTAGTGCACGATTTCCCCATAGGAATCAACGGGGAGAGCCGGCTGAAAAAAAGTCTAACACCTGCAAAAAAGCAGCGTAAAGCTCCTTAACGCAGCCCCATTGATTCCTATGGGGAAATACATTTTATGTCTACACCTAACACCCTAACATGAACCACGAGTCTAAACACCCCTAATCTTACACTTATTAACCTCTAATCTGCTGCCCCCGACATCGCCGACACTTACATTATAATTATTAACCCTTAATCTGCCGCTCCGGACACCGCCATCGCCTACATTATACTTATGAACCCTTAATCTGTCGTCCCCAATGCTGCCACTATAATAAACATATTAACCCCTAAACCGCCGCACTCCCGCCTCACAAACATTAGTTAAATATTATTAACCCCTAATCTGCTGGCCCTAACATTGCTGCCACCTACCTACATTTATTAACCCCAAAATTGCTGCCCCCAACGTCGCCGCCACTATACTAAATGTATTAACCCCTAAACCTAAGTCTAACCCTAACCCTAACAACCCTAATAGTTACATTGTAGCTATCTTAGGATTTATTTTAATTTTACATTCAAGTTTGTATTTATTTTAACTAGGTAGAATAGTTATTAAATAGTTATTAACTATTTAATAACTACCTAGCTAAAATAAATACAAAGATACCTGTAAAATAAAACCTAACCTAAGTTACAATTACACCTAACACTACACTATAATTAAATTATTTCCCTAAATTAAATACAATTAAATAAATTTATCTAAAGTACAAAAAACACTAATTTACTGAAAATAATAAACAAATTACAAGATTTGTAAACTACTTACACCTAATCTAATCCCCCTAACAAAATAAAAAAAGCCCCCCAAAATAAAAAAGCCCTACCCTATGCTAAATTACAAATAGCCCTTAAAAGGGCCTTTTGCGGGCATTGCCCCAAAGTATTTAACAAAGAAGAAAAGAAAGAAGGTATCTTGGGGCACACTTGAGTGAGAGTCTTCGGTATTCAGATAGGGGTTAGGCATATGAGACATCATTTAAAACATAACTTTTATTAATGAAAAAATATATAAAATGAGAATACATTAAAAATAAGTATCACCATATTACTACATCTATTACATGTTGCCACATTCACTTGCACAGATAGTATATGTCCCACATTCGTGAGGACAATCCCTATTTTGTCAATACCTATTGGAAAAGGTTATCCCAAATGATAGCACTAAAAACTAGTACCTATTATATTGTGGATAATACACCATTAATGGATAAACTATATACAACTGGGCAAAATGAGCGTAGCTTAGGTTATTATAATTGGGTAATAAGGTGTACCTAGGATGACATATACAATGTCATTTATAAAACCTTAAATATAAAATCTATCAAGTCAGGTAGGAAAATGTATCAGAGGGTAGACACATTTTACCTGTTAAATACACGCACATGCTTCTCTTACAGATATGGGAAAACACAAAGCGTTCCCAACAACAGAGTCAATAAGGGAGTGGTAGTCTGTTGGGCTAGTGGTAAGTGGAGGATAGATCGTGGGTTAATTACATAAAATGTAAGACCACATGAATCAGAGATAACAGTCACTATTTCAATCATTCATATAAACACACATGCTGTTGTCAGATATTCTGTTATTCTATGGTTTGTATGTGTGTCATATGAGGTCAGACTGGCTGCCACCGTAAAAGGGATTATGCACAAGACCACTATTTGCGCTTTTTATGCGATCGTTGTATAATACCCAGGATTAGATTGGGTTTAAGTACATAAGTAGTTACTAAAATATATCAAATATGTGTTGTACTCACAGCGCTTAAAGGACCTATAGCTCCTATCTAAGGTGGGCCCCCACTACCCACAGAGGAAATACTATTAAGAAAGGTTTTAGAGAGGAGCGCCAGTTAAGTCAAGGTCTGGTGTGTGTGTGTGTGAATAGTGTATTCACACTAGAGCGATAAAAACCCTTATGGTAGGGGTTTATTTCTTAATGTAGGATGTAGATGCTTATGTGATAGTAAGACAACTAGGGAAAGAATGTGAGATATATAGTATAATACAATTTATTACAGACACAATAGACATGGATCCATGGTACATAAAAAGTGTATTTAAGACAATTTAAAATAATTAGAAATTATAAAATGTAGAATGTATAGGGTTAAAAATCAAGGGGATTGGACCCTCCAAAGGCAGAGTGTCCCCAAGGTTGTGTGTAAAAAAGTGGACTTCGTTAAAATGTACTACCCTCTACTCCCTATGGTGATATGGAGGATGGTTAAACAATTTACATAAATTAAACAGTTAAAACAGATTGGTGGAATGGTGTCCACAAATTTGGAGAATACAATTTAAACAAAAAGAATACGGCCCAACAAAATATCCTATGTGGACAGAATCTTATACGGATAAATATGGGACTTAACACTAAATCATATGTAAACAAAAACCATATGTGAAACGATATGCAGTGAAGAGAATAAAAATAAAAATAAAAAACTATCAAAAAATGTGATAAAAAATAGACTAGTGTGTACACATCTAGTAAAAAAATGTGGTATCAGATAAAATGTGGTATCAAAAATCATAAATGTGATGTGATCTCAAAATTGGAAAAAGAAAATCACATACCATAAAAATGTGTAGTCAAAAATGTGAATCGATACACACTTAATCAACAATAATAACTAAGTTAGGGGCAGTGAACAAATAGTTGAACTTGGATGATAAACAAATGTTGAGGATACATTCAAAAAGTAATACAAAATGGTTATACAAAATAGTGATAACGTTGTTATAATCCTGAAATCTATATATCCTGAAAAGAGTCCATATAAAGTGTCTCTTGTCCTCCAATGGGTCCTAATAATCCAATCTGAAGACAGTTCAAGTGCCTCAGTTCCAAGGCAATAAAAACAATAAAAAATGACAATAAAAGGGGGCAATAGAAAAATAATTTCTAGTTATTTTAAATTGTCTTAAATACACTTTTTTATGTACCATGGATCCATGTCTATAAGATATATATTGTGTCTGTAATAAATTGTATTATACTATATATCTCACATTCTTTCCCTAGTTGTCTTACTATCACATAAGCATCTACATCCTACATTAAGAAATAAACCCCTACCATAAGGGTTTTTATCGCTCTAGTGTGAATACACTATTCACACACACACACACACACACACCAGACCTTGACTTAACTGGCGCTCCTCTCTAAAACCTTTCTTAAAATATATCAAATGGCAGATCGCTCAGCTGCCACTGTAAAGCGTGGTTGTCAGTCTCTTATGCTGAGTTTTGTTTAGCAGCGATCTGGTTTAAATAACAGTAACAGTCAAAACTTACACTGGCTATGCATATAAGTATGTATGATAAAGCAGTAGGCGAAACGTGCATCAGGCGTTCGCTCTGCTTCTCTTTAAACCTTAATGTTAAAACTTATAGATAATGATTTAATTGTTCGCCTTTATCAGCATTTTCTTTCTATTGGTTAAAGCGGGTAGTTTAAATGTGGTATTACTAACCTGTACATAATGGGGACATACTTATATGCATAGCCAGTGTCAGTTTTGACTGTTACTGTTATTTAAACCAGATCGCTGCTAAACAAAACTCAGCATAAGAGACTGACAACCACGCTTTACAGTGGCAGCTGAGCGATCTGCCATTTGATATATTTTAGTAACTACTTATGTACTTAAACCCAATCTAATCCTGGGTATTATACAATGATCGCATAAAAAGCGCAAATAGTGGTCTTGTGCATAATCCCTTTTACGGTGGCAGCCAGTCTGACCTCTTATGACACACATACCTGTCTCACTATATGACTATTCAACAAGCTGCAAACCATAGAATAACAGAATATCTGACAACAGCATGTGTGTTTATATAAATGATTGAAATAGTGACTGTTATCTCTGATTCATATGGTCTTACATTTTATGTAATTAACCCACGATCTATCCTCCACTTACCACTAGCCCAACAGACTACCACTCCCTTATTGACTCTGTTGTTGGGAACGCTTTGTGTTTTCCCATATCTGTAAGAGAAGCATGTGCGTGTATTTAACAGGTAAAATGTGTCTACCCTCTGATACATTTTCCTACCTGACTTGATAGATTTTATATTTAAGGTTTTATAAATGACATTGTATATGTCATCCTAGGTACACCTTATTACCCAATTATAATAACCTAAGCTACGCTCATTTTGTCCAGTTGTATATAGTTTATCCATTAATGGTGTATTATCCACAATATAATAGGTACTAGTTTTTTTGCTATCATTTGGGATAACCTTTTCCAATAGGTATTGACAAAATAGGGATTGTCCTCAAGAATGTGGGACATATACTATCTGTGCAAGTGAACGTGGCAACACGTAATAGATGTAGTAATATGGTGATACATATTTTTAATTTATTCTCATTTTATATATTTTTTCATTAATAAAAGTTATGTTTTAAGTTATGTCTCATATGCCTAACCCCTATCTGAATACCTAAGACTCTCACTCAAGTGTGCCCCAAGATACTTTCTTTCTTTTCTTCTTTGTTAAATAATTTACCCCTGGTATCAAGGCACTGCTCCTTGTAATACGTAGGCTTACTCCAAAGGGAAATTTGTGTGAGTCTTTAATCTCTGTTCCCCCTCCTAACTCCCCTGGTTTAGGGGAGTTAATTTTCATTGCCCCAAAGTAATCAGCTCTTTTACCTGTAAAAAAAATTACAAATCCCCCCAACATTTAAACCCACCACCCACACAACCAACCCTACTCTAAAACCCACCCAATACCCTCTTAAAAAACCTAACACTAAGCCCTTGAAGATCACCTTACCGGGAGAAGTCTTCATCCAACCAGGCCAAAGTCCTTATCGAAGCCTGGAGAAGTCTTCATCCAAGCCGGGCGAAGTGGTCCTCCAGACGGGCAGAAGTCTTCATCCAGACGGCATCTTCTATCTTCATCCATCCGGTGCGGAGTGGGTCCATCTTCAAGACATCAGACGTAAAGCATCCTCTTCATCCGACGGCTAAGACTGAATGAAGGTTCCTTTAAATGACGTCATCCAAGATGGCGTCCCTTCAATTCCGATTGGCTGATAGAATTCTATCAGCCAATCTGAATTAAGGTAAAAAAAATCCTATTGGCTGATGCAATCAGCCAATAGGATTGAGCTGACATTCTATTGGCTGTTCCAATATGCATTTGCGTAGCGTCATTTCAATTTCCAGTTTGGCAACATTGCTTCCAGGTTGCATTATATACGGTTCTGGTTACTCAATAGCCGTTAGATGCATATGTCGCCATTTTACTTATGGGCAATGTTAGGATAAGGAAAGGTAATGAGTGTTAGTGATACTCAGTGATCCAGATTGCATTAAATCCAGGTACGGTTATCTGGTTAGTGTCTATATCACCATTTTATTTGAGGACAATATTAGGACAAGGGTTAACAATGAGTGTTGTAATAATACTCGGTGTTCACATATAAACAAATAGAAAAGTTAGAAAATAGTGATAGTTAGTATAAATATATTCATATATTAACTCTGCTAAAAAGTGATTATTGGAAAATAGTAACAAGGGCATATGGACTATATATATCTCCATACCGAATATCTATAAAAGAGAGAATACAATTAAAAACACAATATACACATACTTAAAAATTGTGTTAAAAGTATGTGGTTCATATATATCCCTACTATGTAGATAACTCAATTGGCTCGAGTCTTCGCATATTTACACACAACGATTGAAAATTGTTAAAAATAGTTAGAAATGGTTGCACAAAATAAAAGCAGATAAAGTTACAGTAATACATTCAATATGAATAAATCAAAGATTTATTGTATAAATGCTTGTATGCTTAACCAATTTACTAATATATACAGTATATAATATATATATAAAGTATATATATAAAAATATATATAAAAATATACATATATAAAAATATAAGAAATATAAAAATGCCCAAAAATGTCTGTAAGGTAATTCTAATAACTCAAATTACCCTAATGAGCTAAGAGAGAGTCAACCAGAATATTGTCCCTTGTTACTAAGCGGTCGATGATAGAAAACTTGTCATTGGCGGCGAGAAATTTGTATTTTGCTGACTCACCTATCTCGCATATTTCACGCCTTGCGTAATGATTGTATAAAGTGGGCAGTCCATTGTAAACAATATGTTACGCGATAAGCTGTCCATAGTAAACTATAGGCTTCACTTCCTTATATAATTTCACGAACTTCGAAATGGGTTTCAATATATCATCGCATCGCTTCATAATTTAAATTATTCACTTTATTTCAGTCAGTGTTTGCATATTTAAAAATTTAAAACTACAGTTATAGTATATTGTCTAATTATGTTATATAGTTAAATTTGTTAAATTAAATAAATATTGTAAAATAATGTTATTCATGTTAATTCGCCAAAGAATGGGTGGCGAGACATGTATGTGTGTTAAATGTGCGAATCGTATGGCTTACGTTTTTATATCATCCTAAGATATCTGCAAAACTTTCAAAATTTACTCAGGTTACTCCCATGGAACGCCCATCTTACGCCCTCTCCTTCGCAATGAATTTTTATTTTACTGTTCTGGTTATATTTTTTATTCTTTGTTGTGAAATCATACAATAAACGTTTTTACGCACTTTATTTTTGTAATATTTTCACTCATTTGTAGTTCAGTCATTATGAAATAGCGTATATGTTATAAAAAATGGTCAATGTGCAATATTTGTTAAGCAATCATATTTGTTGTTATATTATTTGTGTTACCATAATACCTTGCAATACATTTATGTACGCATTTTTATGAGTACTTTCTTAATATTCTCCAATCACAGAGTATTTTACATTTTACACTGGTTACATGTATTTCTTTAATGTATAGCATATTTTTATTGTGTGAGGCAGTTGCGGAGATTTGAGAAAATGGTTGCTGACAGCTTTTCAGTTGTGGAGAACGAAATCCTAGTATCTGCTTTGGAGCCAAACTATGACATGCTTTTTGGACCACAGAGACCTGGTACTAGTTTAAAGACAGGGATGCAATCTGGGAAGATATTGTTGATATGGTAAATTTCAATGCTACACATATAAAGACTGTGGCTCAATGTCGCAAAAGAGTTGCAGACATTAAAAGGAAAGTTCTTTAAAAGAATAAGAGGAGGCAATTTTTAAAATATGAAAAAAAAATTTTATTAAACTTTTAATGTCTGTAAACCCTAATGTGGACATTGAGCCACAGTCTTCTTCAGCATCATCTTCCCAAAATTCTCCCTTGTGTGTAGAACATGTAGATGTCTCTGTGGGCCCAGAAAGTGATGTTGCACAGCAAAATAATACTGTGGATGAAGGTAAGTGTTTATTTTGTTAACATATCATGTTCCTTAAACTAAGTGCAATAAGTAACTACATCACCAGCATTACTTGTTGAAACCACTGAGGCAGCACCTAAAAGTGACCAATTAAAAATGGAAGACATTCAAGAATTGCAAATTATCATTACCGATATATATATACAGTATATATATATATATATATATATATATATATATATATATATATATATATATATATATATATTGTATTTTATAATCAATTAGCATGTAAATTAACACATCAATTTAAGCATTGTATTTTTGGGATACACACACACACATATATTTATATATATATATATATATATATATATATATATATATATATATATATATATATATATATATATATATATATTTATATATTTACTTTGATCACACAGTTCCTCATAGACCAAAATGTAAATCCCCTTATCTTTAACATGTTTTGATATCACCCTACATCAGCAAAGTTTAACCCCTAAAACCTGCTTCTGATTTGTAATTAATGTTCAAATCACTTGTAATGGATGGTTATTAATTATGCATCCATAAAAGGGATCTGTTCTACATTAATGGGTGCACAATAATTTATTTTCTCCACTTGTAATATAGCCAATAATATATCATTTGTCTTTGTATTTTTAAAGATGCTGTAAATGACAATGCAATTACTGAAATGTGGTTGATGCTGACAATGCAAAAGATCTTTAACCCAAGGGTGTATTAGGGCCTAGGCCAACAAGGCCCGTGCCTAGGGCGGCAGATTTGTGGGGGGCGGCAATCAAGTTCATCTCTAAGGAAGTGCTTGATTATCCTGTGCGCGTGTGTTGACAGCTGAACTAAGCATTACAGCAGTGATGACAATCCTTGCCCCGCAGAATGCCGCACTTTAAAAACAGCAAAGGAGTCGTGCAGCGGTGGCAGATATGAAGTATGTGCCTCACACCCACAGCCTACTGAGATTCACTTTAAAAGTAAGGAAGACAAGCCGTTACATCTTTTAACAGTTGCTCCGTAGCTGCTTGTCTTCCTTGCTTGTGATGTTTTGTACTTCTTGCCTGCTCCATGCAGCCTCTGTTTTGTTTCTTTTCCCCTTTGACCTGCAAAGTGCAAATGGTTTTATTCCTGGGTGTATCTGAGCAGCGTCTCTCTCTCTTTCCACTTCAAAATTACTTGCATCAGTTTTACTATCCAGGGAGCTTGTTTAGGAAAGTGGCGGAGGTTGTGGAGCTCTTTTGGTGGCAGGGGGGAAGTCCCTGAAGATCTCCTTGGTTTGTCTCCATCCCATCATGAAGCTCTCTTTCATGAGCAGAGAGGCATTGTGATGACATTTTTTTGACAGCCCTAGCTACATGTGGACTTAAAGGAGCTAAATGTCAGGAAATACCCAGCAGGACATTACAGTACAAGTCAGATGACCATGTGTGTGACGCCAGGGTAAAGTCTAATGGGCAGACTGCCAGCTGAGCTGCGGTAAGTACCAGTGCACTAACGCTATGACTGGCTCCACTGACTGCTCCCCACTTTGTCAGATGTTGATAAAAGTTCTTGTTATGCTTTAGAGTGTTTGATTTTTTTTTTGGTAAGTTAACCGTTTTACTATTGCTCACAACTTTTTTGACAGCTGCAGGACAAGTGATTCATAGGGCAAAATTTATCAAGCCCCGAAAAAATGTGCCTAAAAAGTCGCAATTATTTTCGCAATAGTTCGCAATGTGTGAAGTAAAAAATGTCGCCAGTATTTATCAAAATTCTAGAGACATTTTTGGGGCCAAACTTTTTTGCGATGTCAAGCAATGGCTGATCCTAGTTTTCTTGTGAAAATGTCATTTTCACTTTATCAATCTTAATTTTAGACACCGGTAAATGGTTTATTGTTTTAATCAAGTGATTGTTTAAAAGAATGCTATTTCTTATATATTAAAGTTAGTTTTATTTTGCCCCTTCTTTGGCTCTCTTTCATTAAGGAAGGTTGCCTGTTTTTTGGAGCTCATCTTCGTTCTTTTTAATACACTTATTTCAATTGCACTTAAATTATTTTACTTTTTTATAATATATTTATTATTATTCAGGATCTGTGCCTTGTTGTGGGCAATTTCTAACCCTAGATAAAGCAAGTAAAAGACATATTTCCATTTTCCCTCCAGACAAACAACAATATTGCTCTTTATTTTTCACTCCTCGCAACCTACAAATTGGCGAGATTAAAAGCAGTGAATATTACATGCACCACTTTTCATATAATATATGAGAACTGCGAATATATACGGGCATTTTAAAATGCCAATAGAGATTAATACAAGAATTAGGCATTTCCAGACAACTTATTTGCATATACTTAAGACTTGCGAATGTTATGAGTCAATTTGTTCGCACATATGAAACGTTGCAACTTTATTGGCGCATAACCTTTCATAAATATGGTGATATAATTTTTGAGGTTTTTTTGACGACAAATGTGAGAATTTTCTTATTCTCACTTTGATAAATCTTGCCCATAAAGTGACTTTGTAGCTGATCTTCACATATGATTACATACTGGGTGCTGCTACAGGAACATGTCAGATCTCATCACTTTAGCTGCTTTGATGTGCTTTGAAGTACTGAGTCCTAAAATAGTCACGTGATCTGAAATTCTATTATCATGGTCTGATCTGCACCCCAGTCCCTTGTTACTGTCTAGATGCCATAGCATTCTTTTCTAGACTCTACCTAATGCTGTATATAAACTGGCATAACCTAGGGGATGTACAGAGGGTGACCATGTCTTGCTGGCTGCCCTATGGCCTGATCACTGACATGTTGTAAGTAGGTTTTATGTATGTGCCACTTTATTCTCTACAAATGAGGCAATTTACTTTATGTCATGTGTTCAATAGCTGTAAAGCCAGGTTTATTGTTCCTATTAAACATGTTTTACTGAGATAAATAATATTTACATATTAATTTACTTGCTAATAAAGAATGTCACTTATGTGTGTGCATATTGTTTTTCTTTTATTAAGCAAAATAATTTCAGTTTTTTTGTCACACACGCCTAGATTTAGAGTTCTGCGTTAGCCGTCAAAACCAGCGTTAGGGGCTCCTAACACTGGTTTTTACCGCCCGCTGGTATTTAGAGTAAGTCATGAAAGGGTCTAACGCTCACTTTCCAGCCGCAACTTTTCCATACCGCAGATCCCCGTACGCCAATTGCGTATCCTATCTTTTCAATGGGATCTTTCTAACGCCGGTATTTAGAGTCTTGGCTGAAGTGAGCGTTAGAAATCTAACGACAAGACTCCAGCCGCAGAGAAAAGCCAGGAGTTAAGAGCTTTCTGGGCTAACGCCGGTTCATATAGCTCTTAACTACTGTTCCGACCGCACACCGCCGCCACTTACATTATCCCTATGTACCCCTAATCTGCTGCCCCTAACACTGCCAACACCTACATAATATTTATTAACCCCTAATCTGCCCCCCCCAACGTCGCCGCTACCTACCTACAATTATTAACCCCTAATCTGCCGACCGGATCTTGCCGCTACTCTAATAAATGTATTAACCCCTAAAGCTAAGTCTAACCCTAACCCTAACACCCCCCTAAGTTAAATATAATTGTTATCTAACGAAATAAAATAAATCTGATTAAATAAATGAATCCTATTTAAAGCTAAATACTTACCTGTAAAATAAACCCTAATATAGCTACAATATAAATAATAATTATATTGTAGCTATTTTAGGATTAATATTTATTTTACAGGCAACTTTGTATTTATTTTAACCAGGTACAATAGCTATTAAATAGTTAAGAACTATTTAATAGCTACCTAGTTAAAATAATTACAAAATTACCTGTAAAATAAATCCTAACCTAAGTTACAATTAAACCTAACACTACACTATCCATAAATAAATTAAATAAACTATCTACAATTACCTACAATTATATCAAATAAACTAAATTACAAAAAACAAACAAACACTAAATTACAAAAAAAAAACACTAAATTACAAAAAATAAAAAAAAGATTACAAGAATTTTAAACTAATTACACCTACTCTAAGCCCCCTAAAAAAATAACAAAGCCCCCCAAAATAAAAAAATGCCCTACCCTATTCTAAAATAAAAATTGTAAAGCTCTTTTACCTTACCAGCCCTTAAAAGGGCCTTTTGCGGGGCATGCCCCAAAGAATTCTGCTCTTTTGCCTGTAAAAAAAAACATACAATACCCCCCCAACATTACAACCCACCACCCACATACCCCTAATCTAACCCAAATCCCCCTTAAATAAACCTAACACTAAGCCCCTGAAGATCTCCCTACCTTGTCTTCACCACGCCGGGTATCATCGATCCGTCCAGAAGAGGGTCCGAAGTCTTCATCGTATCCGGCAAGAAGAGCTCCTCCAGAGGGTCCAAAGTCTTCCTCCTATCTGGGCAGAAGAGGACATCCGGACCGGCAGACATCTTCATCCAAGCGGCATCTTCTATCTTCTTCTATCCAGTGCGGAGTGGGTCCATCTTCAAGCAGCCGACGCGGAGCCATCCTTCTTCACCGACGGACTAACGATGAATGAAGGTTCCTTTAAGGGACGTCATCCAA